>NC_064926.1:523523924-523841924 GCF_023897955.1 Schistocerca gregaria
AATCTACATTAACCTTTGCATTTCCCTTCGCAGATTTCCTACGTTCCCTATCACGTTCAAGCTTCTGACATGCAACCCGACTCCTAGAACGTTATCCTTTCGTTGATTATTCAGTCTTTTTCTCATGGTAACCTCTCTTTGGCAGTCTCCTCTCGGAGATCCTTATGTGTGTGCGGAAGATACTGGATAAACCAGCAGCTCCCACCCACAGTGGCTGAATATATGGAGACATAGGCGTTAAGGCAACAGGTGTGGGAAAGTTCCCTACTGCTGCACGGCAACAGGCCACACGAAACGTTGAGTCTACGGATTGAGCCTAGAAGCAGGACCCAACTAACGCAATGACAAGGGAATTCCTATCTCACTGTCACGATGCGTGCGATGTATATATATGGGGCCAAGTACAGTGAAGACGCTGGTAGCACTCAATGGGTACCACGAAGGGAACAACGAGGGCCTACACGAACTGTACCCACGCTCCACTATTATGGCAGCACTGCTCATTGCAGTTTTGGAACCCCTATCATTCGCAAAGACGACCACAGCTGACACAGTAGTCATCATCTCTCATAGAATATCAGCCCTAGAAACCCATGAAGATTATTTTCAACAAATCCACCGGGAAACTTTGAAGATTCAGAGCCCTAAAACTGATTAGAAACCATCATAATAATTGTAACAAGCCCTTAGTTGCCGCAAATGTCGACGTTTTGCTTCGAGGGCAGAGGAACTGTCGCAACATTGAGGTGGTATACACTCCTGGAAATGGAAAAAAGAACACATTGACACCGGTGTGTCAGACCCACCATACTTGCTCCGGACACTGCGAGAGGGCTGTACAAGCAATGATCACACGCACGGCACAGCGGACACACCAGGAACCGCGGTGTTGGCCGTCGAATGGCCCTAGCTGCGCCGCATTTGTGCACCGCCGCCGTCAGTGTCAACCAGTTTGCCGTGGCATACGGAGCTCCGTCGCAGTCTTTAACACTGGTAGCATGCCGCGAAAGCGTGGACGTGAACCGTATGTGCAGTTGACGGACTTTGAGCGAGGGCGTATAGTGGGCATGCGGGAGGCCGGGTGGACGTACCGCCGAATTGCTCAACACGTGGGGCGTGAGGTCTCCACAGTACATCGATGTTGTCGCCAGTGGTCGGCGGAAGGTGCACGTGCCCGTCGACCTGGGACCGGACCGCAGCGACGCACGGATGCACGCCAAGACCGTACCGCACCGTCACTTCCCAGCAAATTAGGGACACTGTTGCTCCTGGGGTATCGGCGAGGACCATTCGCAACCGTCTCCATGAAGCTGGGCTACGGTCCCGCACACCGTTAGGCCGTCTTCCGCTCACACCCCTACATCGTGCAGCCCGCCTCCAGTCGTGTCGCGACAGGCGTGAATGGAGGGACGAATGGAGACGTGTCGTCTTCAGCGATGAGAGTCGCTTCTGCCTTGGTGCCAATGATGGTCGTATGCGTGTTTGGCGCCGTGCAGGTGAGCACCACAATCAGGACTGCATACGACCGAGGCACACAGGGCCAACACCCAGCATCATGGTGTGGGGAGCGATCTCCTACACTGGCCGTACACCTCTCGTGATCGTCGAGGGGACACTGAATAGTGCACGGTACATCCAAACCGTCATCGAACCCATCGTTCTACCATTCTTAGACCGGCAAGGGAACTTGCTGTTCCAACAGGACAATGAACGTCCGCATGTATCCCGTGCCACCCAACGTGCTCTAGAAGGTGTAAGTCAACTACCCTGGCCAGCAAGATCTCCGGATCTGTCCCCCATTGAGCATGTTTGGGACTGGATGAAGCGTCGTCTCACGCGGTCTGCACGTCCAGCACGATCGCTGGTCCAGCTGAGGAGCCGGGTGGAAATGGAATGGTAAGCCGTTCCACAGGACTACATCCAGCATCTCTATGATCGCCTCCATGGGAGAATAGCAGCCTGCATTGCTGCGAAAGGTGGCTATACACTGTACTTGTGCCGACATTGTGCATGCTCTGTTGCCTGTGTCTATGTGCCTGTGATTCTGTCAGTGTGATCTGACCCCAGGAATGTGTCAATAAAGTTTTCCCTTCCTGGGACAATGAATTCACGGTGTTCTTATTTCAATTTCCAGGAGTGTAGATGAAAGGCAACTCTAGGGTAATGGTATGGATGAATGGTAACTCTAGGGTAATGGTATGGATGAAAGGCAACTCTAGGGTACTTGATGATGAGCACGTAGGTGCCCTAGCGAAGCAAGCATCTCTGCATGGGCTATTAATATGGTAAACTTCACCTCACGGATATGATACCAATGGTCCGAGAGTGGTTGTCCTGGGACCGGCAAGAGGAATGTTTGCGGACATCTAAGACCAAAGACAGTCATCACGCACTATTTCAGCCCATGATATTAATAAGGCACAAACGTCCAAAAAGCTCCACGACAATTATAGCGTGATCGAAATTTAATAATTGTATGTTCAACAAACACATCTGTCGCCTCAACCTAAGCGCCACCCCTCTATGTGTTTGCGGCGAGGAAGCAGACCCAAACCATATATTTCTAAAATATCCTCGGAACACGTATCACATAAATATCCCTGCTGGTAATCTTAGGGTCATCAGTTCCCAAGCAGGCTCCAAACCTTGTTAGCATCCTAAGATATGGCAACGCATAAGCTACTGCACGAGTTCGTCAACAGTGCCAACACCAGGATATACTACCTCCACCGCTGATCTCCTGCTCTTGGCACTTAGCATTCCAGAGGAAGATCAAAACATCAGTCAACTGACTATACCTCCACATGGTAGTCTGCAGAATATGGAACGCTCAGCCTCTAAATGTTTGTCACTATGTATCTCCTGATGTCTCTGTGTGAATACCGGTGTATCTATACGTGTGGCTGTGATACACAACTCAGGTTCTTGTAAACCGTTCGCATGTTTTATCTAGATGGTACTTATAGACTTGCACAGATATTCAATTCTCTATCCGCAACTTTTCAAACAAGTGTCACAGCGCGTACAAAGTACATTTATTGTTAATTCAGATACATAGTCATTAGTATAGACTGAACTGGTAATATTCCAAAGGTGTACAAACGGCTATTTATCATTTCTTATTGTGTTACCAGTGGGATTTTTATAGTTTATTCCCACTGTGTATCATGTTTTCACATTCGTCTTGTTTACTCATTTTAGTATATTGTGACTGCAAATCTGGTATCACGTCGAGTCAGTCCTTTGTTACCACTACGTAACTTTGGACAAGAGTGTGTCTTAAAAGAAAGTCTACCACGAATTTTCAGTACAAATTGTAATACGAATTTCGTATGTTCAGATGGTTCACGGTCACGTTTCGAAAGACAATTAAAGAAAAGGGAGAGAGAGAAAACCACTGTCCTCAAAGGCGGAAGTTTGGTGTTTGCTGTGGTCCCTGAAGGTGTGTGACAGCAGGACAGGTGTGCTATTAATCACTATAAACACCCTCTTACTCTCTGATGAGATGGCATCAACAGCGATTAATAGCACACATGTTGCACCGATACACAGCAACGATGCATGTTCAGAATAACTATTCGGTGTCCCAGTGGTGTGGAAATATACCTCTGACCGCTCCGTCATTGCAAAGCCATTTTGCGATGTCGCCATGATTGCGCGGCTTACCCGGGCCCACCTTGCGATGCACAAACAGGATCGCTCGTGAAATTATGTATGCGCTTCTTCGCCCGCCTGACTGCCTCACACACGATTGCCATGGTGCTGCTTCAATTTAGTGAGACACAAAATTTAGCGACGGCTTTAAGGTATTGTATACATTGTAATGACTGACTGAATGTAAATATTCAGTGTAGTAAAATAAAAGTAAGTACTGTATATATTGAAACAAATGGGAAAGCAGTAATCATATGGGAAATGTAGTATTTAAGTTCTTCTAGTTTTAATTCAGATAGTATGTCTGTACCTGATAGTACTACTTTTAAAGAAAAAAAATGTACAAGAAATCTTTTAAATAACAAGAAAAAATAATTAATTCTTAAATAACTATGTAAATAAGACATAAATCAAGAATATGTTGGTAATAAACATACAGAAATAGTTAATAAAAGATTACTGTCAGCAAACCGTAAGTTATATCTCTACATCGGCGTAATTATTCAGAAAAGAATGTGACCCTTTCTCTACGAAATGCAACTGACTAGGCTCGTGAAATTAATGAAAAGCCGCTGCATTTGCTTAATAAAATTCACACGACCTGTTTCAATTTTATGTTAGGCTATTACTACGCTGTAGAGAAGCAACGTCATATTCTATACAGCATAATTTTCAAATGATTTTCATAATTGCCTAATATAAAGGCCGAAATCGGTCGTGCGAAAGTAATAAAGTTTCAAAAAAGCAACTGAAGCCGCTTTTAATTAATGGAACAACAGTTGCGAAACCAACAGCATCATCCATACAAGGAGAATCTAGTCATGCATTCAAATAACTTCCGGGAACTCAGCCAGGTAACACTTTCAGCGACCGCCGATATTTCGGCGGGAGAACAACCCGTCATTTTCAAGGCAGTTTGCATTGAAAATGGCAGGGTGTTCTCCCGCCGAAATATCAACGGTCGCTGGAAGTGTTACCTGGCTGAATTCCTGGAAGTTATTTGAAAGTTGTATACGCCAGGAGAAACTCGGGTCTCACATTGTTTACCTCTCCGGGGAGGAAATGTATTGGTGTTTACGTAAGTTGGATAAACTTCGTAGCTATCGAGTTAGACTGCAATGTGGCTCTGAACACTATGGGACTTACCATGTATGGTCCCCTAGAACGTAGAACCACTTAAACCTAACTAACCTAAGGACATTGCACAACACCCAGTCATCACGAGGCAGAGAAAATCCCTGGCCCCGTCGGGAATCGAACCCGGGAAAACGGGCGTCGGAAGCGAGAACGCTACCGCACGACCACGAACTGCGGACTGACTGCAATGTGCTTTGTAGTTTTTATTGAGCTGTAGTGATGAAAATCATGTCCCATCGTTTGCCAGGTTGTGCACCATATTAATTCTTCTGCCGCCAATCACATCAAGCAACGTGCTGGCTTGGCTGTTGTTCGCGAAAGGATTCGTTGTACTCGTCGAAGTTTGGATTCTGTTTCCAAAGAATTGTATCGTTTTCATTTCATGGTTGCATCCGAATTGTCTGATTTCACTTGGGATTGAATGAACGGTGCCTCATAGACTGAAGCTGATTGGGAATACAATTCCGTTACTGCCCGGCGTTTGGCAAAGTTTGAACGTTTTCATCGCGCGGAGTCTGATGTTATATCTCGACGTTCTGTGATAAATCTCACAGAGAAATCTTTTGGCGCCACAACCTTCTCAGTGCTTAGGAAGGGTTTAAATTTGGCACACACTCCGAAGAGTTTACCGGTAGTTGATTTTATTAGTTCAACTGAACATGCAATTTCTAAACTGACGCTGTAGAGGTGGTTAGGAGAGAGGCATGCCGTGTGCTGACTAGGGCTCGCCCACCCAAGAGTAATGTAACAGCAGCAGAGAGGGCTGATCTACGCTCTCTGAAAGTAGATCCTCATACTGTTATTTTACTTGCGGACAAGGGCAATGCCACCGTTGTATTAAATAAACATGATTATGTACGAAAGACGCAATCTTTACTATCTGATTCAGCGTATCGCAGAATCGATGCTTACCCGACAAAAAGGGTTGAGAGAAAGACCAACAGCCTCCTGAAGAAAAGTCGTTTGTCGCAGGACACTATCAAGAGTCTTAACACCTATAGTGCTGTTCCCCCTAGGTCATATGACCTTCCGAAGGTTCAAAAGGAAGGGGTTCCATTCCGTGCTATAGTGAGTAACATCGGCGCTCCGATACATCGAGTAGCCAAGAATCTTGCTTCTCAGTTGAGTCCACAAGTAGGTCGGTTTGAACACCATATCAGGAACTTAGATGATTTTTACAGTGTTTGGAGGGACTGCGGTTGAATGACTTTTAGATTTTAGTGAGTTTCGATGTGGTCTCTCTCTTCACTCGACTTCCTCTGTCTGATTCGTTGCAGTTAAGTGAGGCTAGGTTTGGTGCTGAATTAACTAATCTCTTTCGCAATGTGTTGACATCCACTTACTTTTTATTCAATGACCAGTATTACGAGCAGACAGATGGAGCTACAATGGGTAGTCCGTTGTCTCCAGCGATCGCAAATTTGTTTATGGAAAACTTCTAGGAACGTGCATTGGCGTCGGTGCCTTTGAAACCCGCCTGTTTCTTTAGATATGTTGACGATACCTTTGTCATTTGGCCTCATGGTAGGGAGAATTTGAATGCCTTTCTAGAATATCGGAACTCGATCCACCCGAACATTCGTTTTACGATGGAGGTGGAAGAGGGTGGTTGCCTTCCCTTTCTTGACATGTTGATTAGGAAGAAGGATGATGGATCATTGGGACACGCAGTCTACAGGAAACGTACTCACACCGACTTGTATTTACGGGCTAATTGTTGTCGCCATCCGGCTCAGCCTGAAGGGGTACTTGGTACCTAGGCACACAGGCCGAATGGCGTTTCCGACGCTGCGACTTTGCCATCTGAGCACTCCCATCTTTAAGTTACGTTTCGTCAAAATGGTTATAGTGATAGACAGATTGAACGTGCGTTGCACTACCGAGCAACTGTACATGGGGTGATTGATGATAATTCCGAGTCGACAACTAAGTCTAAACCCTTTTTACCTTACGTGGGAAACTCTTCCAACAAGATCGGTCGTATTTTTCGGAAATACGATGTGAAATGTGTTTTCCGACCTCCATCTAAAATTAGAGCACTTTTGATTTCTGTTAAGGAATATGTTGGTCTGCTTAAGGCGGGTGTATATCGCATTCCTTTTAGCTGCGGCATGGCATATGTTGGTCAAACTATCAGGACCGTGGAGGACCGATGTACTGAGCATAAACGGCACACACGATTACAGTAGCTAAGTAGATCTGCTATTGCCGAACATAGCTTGGATACTGGTCACCCCATGTTATATAATAACACCGAGATTTTGGCATGCACGTCCAGCTGTTGAGACAGTTTTATTAGGGAGGCAGTTGAGATTAAATTAGGGAGCAACCTCGTTAACAGGGATGGAGGTTTTTGTTGAAACTCTGTTTGGAATCCGGCTCTCTCCCTTGTCAAAAAACAGAGGGACAGAGTCAATGCTACCTCACCGGAATCCGGCTCGCTCCCTTGTCAAAAAACCAGAAGACAGAGTCAATGCTAACTCACCTGCGAGTTCGTAGTCTATTGATAGCTCTGACTTTGGTCATCTTTGATGGCACTAATGTTCAGTGTGTGTGTTATCTTTCCTGCATTAGTCTGAAAACCCAGGTTTTAAATTTGCATGTACGTCGCCTGTCCGTTGCAGTTTGCCTTGGAAATGGCGGGGTGTTCTCCTGCCGAAATATCGGCGGTCGCTGAAAGTGTTACTTGGCTGAATTCCCGGAAGTTATTTGAAAGTTGTATACGCCAGGAGAAACTCAGGTCTCACAACTTACGCTAAGGACAGCACACACACCCATGCCCGAGGGAGGACTCGATCCTCCGAAGGCGGCGGCCGCGCGAAGCATGGGAAGGCGCATTAGAACGCATGGCTACCCTGTGCGGCTGCAAAGGAAGAGGGCTAATGGCGAGAATGGGAGAGAAACTGACGTGGCTGGCAGAGAAACGAAAAGAGAAAGAAGCCTAACTGTGCAAGATGGCGCCTGTTGCCGTAAAGTGTATGCTACGTTTCTGCAACGAGACGAACAGCTGCTCAGCCTACAAAGCTTAATTAAATGTTACGCAACGGATTTATAAACGCTATCAATGAATTTTTTGACTCTTAGCAATGTATCCTGAGTGAGGATATTCACGTATTTTCATTCTGAACCACTTACTGAGAAATTTACTATTTATGAAATTGAAACATAACGTATATAAATCCAAAACGTATTATAAAGTTTGATGTGTAAACTTAAAAGAAGAAACATCTCACGAAAGTAATTGGTACACGATAGAGGTCATTAATTAAAATGAAATTAAGTTATAACGAACGATGGTTCGCAATGTTAGCAAATGAAGAAGGCAGATAGAGAAGTAGAATTTTGGCATCATCGGCTATCAAACATAACTAAGCAACATAGTTACGACTCGGTAACAGTAACTGTATGGCTTTCTGTGATAATAATGAACTTAAACAAGCCTTTGTGCTTGTCCTGAGAACCATAATCGAAAAGTAATGATAACTTCCCAACACCGATTCGTCCTAACACGCCGATGCCGCAAGAAATTCTCACCACCCTGGTTGACAATGTGTGAGTACGTCGCTAATGGCTTGCCTGACCACCACCAGCACGAATTTAGTGATGCAGACACGAGCATCAAACTTCTCCGAAGCGGCCTCCAAGTCGAGAGGCGCCTTCAGAATCCCGAACGCAAGTCTGGAATGTAAGCTCCGAATCATCCTATGTCCCGCGTCAGAGTTTCCAAGCAAAGACGCGAATCCATAACGGTCTTAAAAACGAACACCCAGTCTGCTCTCTCTCCCATTTCGCGCCTAGCAACTATAGTAACCATTACCAAAACGTTACAATAATTTCCAACCAATGGAATAATTGTTCAGCTGTTGCAAATCACCCTCTACATCTACATCTACATCCGTACTCCGCAAGCCACCTGACGGTGTGTGGCGGAGGGTACCCTGAGTACCTCTATCGGTTCTCCCTTCTATTCCAGTCTCGTATTGTACGTGGAAAGAAGGACTGTCGGTATGCTTCTGTGTGGGCTCTAATCTCTCTGATTTTATCCTCATGGTCTCTTCGCGAGATATACGTAGGAGGGAGCAATATACTGCTTGACTCTTCGGTGAAGGTATGTTCTCGAAACTTCAACAAAAGCCCGTACCGAGCTACTGAGCGTCTCTCCTGCAGAGTCTTCCACTGGAGTTTATCTATCATCTCCGTAACGCTTTCGCAATTACTAAATGATCCTGTAACGAAGCGCGCTGCTCTCCGTTGGATCTTCTCTATCTCTTCTATCAACCCTACCTGGTGCGGATCCCACACTGCTGAGCAGTATTCAAGCATTGGGCGAACAAGCGTACTGTAACCTACTTCCTTTGTTGTCGGATTGCATTTCCTTAGGATTCTTCCAATGAATCTCAGTCTGGCATCTGCTTTACCGACGATCAACTTTATATGATCATTCCATTTTAAATCACTCCTAATGCGTACTCCCAGATAATTTATGGAATTAACTGCTTCCAGTTGCTGACCTGCTATTTTGTAGCTAAATGATAAGGGACCTATCTTTCTATGTATTCGCATCACATTACACTTCGCTACATTGAGATTCAATTGCCATTCCGTGCACCATGCGTCAATTCGCTGCAGATCCTCCTGCATTTCAGTACAATTTTCCATTGTTGCAACCTCTCGATACACCACAGCATCATCTGCAAAAAGCCTCAGTGAACTTCCGATGTCATCCACCAGGTCATTTATGTATATTGTGAATAGCAACGGTCCTATGACACTCCCCTGCGGCACACCTGAAATCACTCTTACTTCGGAAGACTTCTCTCCATTGAGAATGACGTGCTGCGTTCTGTTATCTAGGAACTCCTCAATCCAATCACACAATTGATCTGATAGTCCGTATGCTCTTACTTTGTTCATTAAACGACTATGGGGAACTGTGTCAAACGCCTTGCGGAAGTCAAGAAACACGGCATCTACCTGTGAACCCGTGTCTAAGGCCCTCTGAGTCTCGTGGACGAATAGCGCGAGCTGGGTTTCACACGATCGTCTTTTTCGAAACCCATGCTGATTCCTACAGAGTAGATTTCTAGTCTCCAGAAAAGACATTATACTCGAACATAATACGTGTTCCAAAATTCTACAACTGATCGACGTTAGAGATATAGGTCTATAGTTCTGCACATCTGTTCGACGTCCCTTCTTGAGAACGGGGATGACCTGTGCCCTTTTCCAATCCTTTGGAACGCTTCGCTCTTCTAGAGACCTACGGTACACCGCTGCAAGAAGGGGGGCAAGTTCCTTCGCGTACTCTGTGTAAAATCGAACTGGTATCCCATCAGGACCAGCGGCCTTTCCTCTTTTGAGCGATTTTAATTGTTTCTCTATCCCTCTGTCGTCTACTTCGATATCTACCATTTTGTCAACTGTGCGACAATCTAGAGAAGGAAGCACAGTGCAGTCTTCCTCTGTGAAACAGCTTTGGAAGAAGACATTTAGTAATTCGGCCTTTAGTCTGTCATCCTCTGTTTCAGTACCATTTTGGTCACAGAGTGTCTGGACATTTTGTTTTGATCCACCTACCGCTTTGACATAGGACCAAAATTTCTTAGGATTTTCTGCTAAGTCAGTACATAGAACGTTACTTTCGAATTCATTGAAAGCCTCTCGCATAGCCCTCCTCACACTACATTTCGCTTCGCGTAATTTTTGTTTGTCTGCAAGGCTTTGGCTATGTTTATGTTTGCTGTGAAGTTCTCTTTGCTTCCGCAGCAGTTTTCTAACTCGGTTGTTGTACCACGGTGGCTCTTTTCCATCTCTTACGATCTTGCTTGGCACATACTCATCTAACGCATATTGTACCATGGTTTTGAACTTTGTCCACTGATCCTCAACACTATCTGCACTTGAGACAAAACTTTTGTGTTGAGCCGTCAGGTACTCTGTAATCTGCTTTTTGTCACTTTTGCTAAACAGAAAAATCTTCCTACCTTTTTTAATATTTCTATTTACGGCTGAAATCATCGACGCAGTAACCGCTTTATGATCGCTGATTCCCTGTTCTGCATTAACTGATTCAAATAGTTCGGGTCTGTTTGTCACCAGAAGGTCTAATATATTATCGCCACGAGTCGGTTTTCTGTTTAACTGCTCAACGTAGTTTTCAGATAAAGCACTTAAAAATATTTCACTGGATTCTTTGTCCCTGCCACCCGTTATGAACGTTTGAGTCTCCCAGTCTATATCCGGCAAATTAAAATCTCCACCCAGAACTATAACATGGTGGGGAAATCTACTCGAAATATTTTCCAAATTATTCTTCAGGTGCTGAGCCACAACAGCTGCTGAGCCCGGGGGCCTATAGAGACATCCAATTACCATGTCTGAGCCTGCTTTAACCGTGACCTTCACCCAAATCATTTCACAATTCGAATCTCCGTCAATTTCCTTCGATACTATTGCACTTCTTATCGCTATAAACACGCCTCCCCCTTCACTGTCCAGCCTATCTCTGCGGTATACATTCCAATCAGAGTTTAGGATTTCATTACTGTTTACGTCTGGTTTCAGCCAACTTTCTGTTCCTAGGACTATATGGGCGTTGTGACCGTTTATTAATGAGAGCAGTTCTGGGACCTTTCTATAGACGCTTCTGCAGTTTACTATTAGCACATTAATATTGTTATTCCTTGTTGCATTTTGCCTACTCCTGCCTTGCCGCGTCTCAGGAGGCGTCTTGTCGGGCCTAGGGAGGGAATTCTCTAACCTAAAAAAACCCCATGTGCACTCCACACGTACTCCGCTACCCTCGTAGCCGCTTCCGGCGTGTAGTGCACGCCTGACCTATTCAGGGGGACCCTACATTTCTCCACCCGATACCGGAGGTCGAGAAATTTGCACCCCAGCTCTCCGCAGAATCGTCTGAGCCTCTGGTTTAAGCCTTCCACTCGGCTCCAAACCAGAGGACCGCGATCGGTTCTCGGAACGATACTACAAATAGTTAGCTCTGATTCCACCCCGCGAGCGAGGCTTTCCACCTTCACCAACTCCGCCAACCGCCTGTACGAACTGAGGATGACCTCTGAACCCAGACGGCAAGAGTCATTGGTGCCGACATGAGCAACAATTTGCAGTCGGGTGCACCCAGTGCTCTCTATCGCCGCCGGTAGGGCCTCCTCCACATCTCGGATGAGACCCCCCGGCAAGCAGACAGAGTGAACACTGGCCTTCTTCCCCGACCTTTCCGCTATTTTCCTAAGGGGCTCCATCACCCGCCTAACGTTGGAGCTCCCAATAACTAATAAACCCCTCCCCCCGTGTGCCTGCTCGGACCTTGCTGAAGGAGCAGCCACATGTCCACTCACAGGCAGAGCGGGCGATGCCACACGGCCAGCCTCCACATTGACCCTCCGCCTCGTGCGCCGCGAACGCCGCTGAACCCGCCACTCCCCTTGGGGAGAGGGTGGCCCAACCGCGCCCGGTACCCGCGAAGATGTCTCGACAGCAGGGACAGTGGGTGAAGCATCCCACTGGAGGATGAGAAGCCCTCATCTCGTGGTCGTGGGGTAGCGTTCTCGCTTCCCACGCCCGGGTTCCAGGGTTTGATTCTCGGCGGGGTCAGGGATTTTCTCTCCCTCGTGATGGCTGGGTGTTGTGTGATGTCCTTAGGTTAGTTAGGTTTAAGTAGTTCTAAGTTCTAGGGGGCTGATGACATGAGAAGTTAAGACCCATAGTGTTCAGAGCCATTTGAACCATTTTTTTATTTGGTCTGTATGACTTTCACTGAAGTTAAGTCGGAATGGCTTGCAGATTTTCAACTATAAAACATTTGCTTCACTGTTCGATGAAGAGGAAAACTGACAACAACCGTTGACTTTTAGGGAAAACTTATGCTTTTGTCAAAATAAGTGCTTCATCTACTTCCTAAGCGTAACAGAGTATTGAATTATGCCAGGAGTGTAGGTTACATTGTTCCAGAAAAGTACAAAAGCTAGAGAGAATGGGTTTGCTAATGTTTTTGTTCAATGTATGTAGAATAAGAAAGACAATTACGGTCAAGTAGATTTAAATTTCCGCCAGTGGATGTGAGAGAAGTGCTGGGAGGCAAAAAAGAGGGTGTAGTAACACAAGGATTGGCGAGCAGGGCAAAAAAACTGCTAGAGAAACGAAAGCTACGCAGAATCACGCCTGAGCTGTTGCCATAATGTGTATCGTACATTTCTGCAACGAACGCTACTTAGGTTTCAGAGCTTTATTAAAAGAAACGCTACGAATTTACGCTTAAGAGCCAAAGAAATTGATTCACCTGCCTAATATCGTGTAGGGTTCAAATGGCTCTGAGCTCTATGTGACTTAATATCTATGGTCATCAGTCCCCTTAAACTTAGAACTACTTAAACCTAAATAACCTAAGGACACCACACATCACCCAGTCATCCGGAGGCAGAGAAAATCCCTGACCTCGCCGGGAATCGAACCCGGGAACCCGGGCGCGGGAAGCGGTCCTGTAGGGTCCCCGCGAGCAAGCAGAAGTGCCGCAACAAGACGTGGCATGGACTCGACTAATGTCTGAAGTGGTGGTGGAGAGAACTGACACCTTTAATTTTGCACGGCTGTCGATAAATACATAAGAGCTCAAGGGGAAGGGATCTCATCTGAGCAGTGCGTAGGAAGACATCTCAGATATGCTCAGTGATATTCATGTCTGGGGAATTTGGTGACCATCAGAAGTGTTTAAACTCAGAAGACTGCTCCTCGAGCCACTCTGTAGCAATCCTGGATGTGTACGGTGTTGCATTGTTCCGCTGGTTCTGGATGTGTGCGGTATTGCATTGTCCTGCTGGAATTGCTCAAGTCTGTCGGAATGGACAATGGACATGAATCGACGCAGGTTATCAGACAGAATACTTGTCAGAGGCATATCTCGACTTATCAGTGTTACCATATCACTCCAAGTGCACACACTCCATACTATTACAGAGCCTCCACCAGCTTGAACAGTCTCCTTCTGACATGCAGGGTCCATGGATTCATAGCGCTGTCTCCATACCTGTACACGTCCACCTGCTAGATACAATTTGAAACGAGACTCGTTCGACCAGACAACATGTTTCTAGTCATCAACAGTCAATGTTCGCGTTGACGGACCCAGGCGAGGCGTAAAGCTTTGTGTAGTACAGTCATCAATGGTATGTGAGTGGACTTTCGGCTTCAAAGGCCCATATCGGTGATATTTCGTTGAATGGTTCGCACACTGACACTTATTGATAGGCCAGAGCCGAAATTTGCAGTAACCTGCGGAAGGGTCGCACTTTTGTCTCTTCAGACGTCGTTGGTCCCGTTCTTGCAGGATCCTTCTCCAGCCACAGCAATGTCGGAGATTTGATGTTTTACCGGATTCCTGATATTCACGGTACGCTCATGAAATGATCGTAAGAGAAAATCCCCACTTTATGGCTACCTCGGAGATGCTGTGTCCCATCGCTCATGCGCCGACTATCAAATCACAATCAAGCTCATTTAATTCCTGATAACATGCAATTGTACCAGCAGTAACCGATCTAACAACTCCCCAGACACTTGTTTCTTACATAGGCGCTGACGACCGCAGCGCCGTATTTTGCCTGTTTACATATCTCTGTATTTGAATACACCTGCGTGTACCAGTTTCTTTGACGCTCCAATGTATTAATTTTGTGAATGAATTTTTTGACTCTTACCACTGTATTACGAGTGAAGATATTCACCTATTGTCATTTTAAACCACTGACTGATAAATTATTAATTATTATATTATTATTATATTATTATATGATAAGAATAAATTATTAAATAAATATTTATGAAATTCAAACATGACATGTGTAAATCAATATTTTATTATAATGTTTGATAAGCAAAGTTATAACAAGAAACATCCTTTGAAATTAACTGATACACCATAAAGGTCAGAACTAGGAAACTGTATAACTGAGACCTTGGGATGGTGATGAAAATTAAGGTGCTTAATCCCTGGTGAGAGGTACCACGGCGCATGCAGACTAAGAAGCTGATGAAGTCGACGTACCGTTTTGTAGTTAGGTAACCTGTAAGGCAGCAACAGTGCTAATTGGACTTATGTAGTGCTGACATGATCAGATAGACGGATGTTACCCACGTAACGCACGCAAGCGTTCATGGTTCGTTGCAACCGTCTGCTGTTCTCAGTATACGTATAGTCTTGGATTACTTGACAGTTGTGGAGGTTCTGTAGAATCAGTGACTGCACAAATATAAGTCTGACATCCTGGCATATATACACTCCTGGAAATTGAAATAAGAACGCCGTGAATTCATTGTCCCAGGAAGGGGAAACTTTATTGACACATTCCTGGGGTCAGATACATCACATGATCACACTGACAGAACCACAGGCACATAGACACAGGCAACAGAGCATGGACAATGTCGGCACTAGTACAGTGTATATCCACCTTTCGCAGCAATGCAGGCTGCTATTCTGCCATGGAGACGATCGTAGAGATGCTGGATGTAGTCCTGTGGAACGGCTTGCCATGCCATTTCCACGTGGCGCCTCAGTTGGACCAGCGTTCGTGCTGGATATGCAGACCGCTTGAGACGACGCTTCATCCAGTCCCAACACATGCTCAATGGGGGACAGATCCGGAGATCTTGCTGGCCAGGTTAGTTGACTTACACCTTCTAGAGCACGTTGGGTGGCACGGGATACATGCGGACGTTCATTGTCCTGTTGGAACAGCAAGTTCCCTTGCCGGTCTAGGAATGGTAGAACGATGGGTTCGATGACGGTTTGGATGTACCGTGCACTATTCAGTGTCCCCTCGACGATCACCAGAGGTGTACGGCCAGTGTAGGAGATCGCTCCCCACACCATGATGCCAGGTGTTGGCCCTGTGTGCCTCGGTCGTATGCCGTTCCGATTGTGGCGCTCACGTGCACGGCGCCAAACACGCATACGACCATCATTGGCACCAAGGCAGAAGCGACTCTCATTGCTGAAGACGACATGTCTCCATTCGTCCCTCCATTCACGCCTGTCGCGACACCACTGGAGGCGGGCTGCACGATGTTGGGGCGTGAGCGGAAGACGGCCTAACGGTGTGCGGGACCGTAGCCCAGCTTCATGGAGACTGTTGCGAATGGTCCTCGCCGATACCCCAGGAGAAACAGTCTCCCTAATTTGCTGGGAAGTGGCGGTGCGGTCCCCTACGGCACTGCGTAGGATCCTACGGTCTTGGCGTGGATCCGTGCGTCGCTGCGGTCCGGTCCCAGGTCGACGGGCACGTGCACCTTCCGCCGACCACTGGCGACAACATCGATGTACTGTGGAGACCTCACGCCCCACGTGTTGAGCAATTCGGCGGTATGTCCACCCTGCCTTCTGCATGCCCACAATGCGCCCTCGCTCAAAGTCCGTCAACTGCACATACGGTTCACGTCCACGCTGTCGCGGCATGCTACCAGTGTTAAAGACTGCGATGGAGCTCCGTATGCCACGGCAAACTGGCTGACACTGACGGCGGCGGTGCACAAATGCTGCGCAGCTAGCGCCATTCGACGACCAACACCGCGGTTCCTGGTGTGTCTGCTGTGCCGTGCGTGTGATCATTGCTTGTACAGCCCTCTCGCAGTGTCCGGAGCAAGTATGGTGGGTCTGACACACCGGTGTCAATGTGTTCTTTTTTCCATTTCCAGGAGTGTATTTATAAATTCTTGGAGGGCATAGAAGCAAGCGGAATTCTGCTTGCACATGGTAACATTCTTTCTGCCCAGTTGAGGCGCTCATCCGAAACCCCACCCAAGTTCTCCATCTTTTTCTAATATCGAATTCCGACACTGAAATCATTTATGACTTCTTTGCACTTACTTTATTTGTTTGGAACCATCTGACCACAGTGGTAGTCTATCTAGACTGTGGTAGTGTTGATATCATACAGTCTAGCGCTTAGCTAAAGACGGAGTCCATCGGCACGGTTATGTTCACAGGACAGAAAGATTACCTCTCACTTACACACAGTGTGAAGGACAATGGGCCCAAGACTGGCCCAGCGGTACTACTGATTGAACATGTTGACAGGGGGAGTTACCATTCCTGCAGACAACACGCTCATACCTGTTTCGCTGGTAACTTTCAAACTATTCAGCACGCTATCTGAAAACATAATATGACGTATTAATCTACGCAATGTGTAAAAGTTGACGCTATGAAATGCTTTTCTAAAGTCTACTAAGATCAATGGTGTGGCCTCATTCTTCATGGTTATAGTCGTAGGAACACGGTCTTTATAATGACCTCAAGGGTTTAACATTAATACCGAAAGGAAACGGCTACAAGCGTACAATGTGTATTCAACAATCTGCCAGGTTCAACTAACTGTGTTGTTTTAGTTAGTTTCATATCACACCACTCATTTGTACGATTAACCGATATGCTGTGGAACGAGTCATTTTACATTCAGATTACACATTCACCCGTAACTATCTCCACATGCCGGCCATTCACTTAATTTTTTGACGCGGATGTGAATTAGTGATTTCTACCTAGTGACTTCCAGGATATTACACAAATAAAAATTCTTCTACAGGATAGAAGTCGTTGTCGAAGAGAAACATTTCAGTTTATTTTCAGACTTAATTTTGAAATCTGTCAGACAATTTGTATCACTGCCACGTTAGCAAACATTTTGTTGGCAGTTTTGTGCACCCGTTTTGTACTAAAGGCAACATCAATGTGGAATAATAAATGCCATTTTTTCTGCTGGTATTATGTATGTGTACATTATTATTCGTTCTGAAGTGTAGTGGGTGATTTACAACGCAGTCCATTACAGTATACATAAACCGTGAAATAGTAGTCAAAATGCCTCCAATAGATGTTTACCACTTATTACTCTTATATCACGTATTTGAGCATAAAAACATTAATTCTTAAAAATGAATTACCCTAGAACATCATTGAGTATGACATTGTTGAATGAAAATACACATGTATGTTAACTTACAGGTATGCCTTCTGACAAGATTGCAACCATTCGCAGTGCAAATGTACCTATTTTAGGAGTTCAAAAATAAGATCTCTATGCTTTCTCATACGAGCGCTGTCTTCAGCGGGGAGGGCAGGTGGTCGATGTCTGAGGTGGCCCGCCATGAATTCCTCTCCCATGCTACATTCCAGCGTAGCACTTGCACCCTACACCCTCAATTATCTGCTGGAAATCCTCTGCAATCTAATTCTATCTCTGCAGTGTGTACCGTCTACAGCTCCCTCTGGTACCTTGTAAGATACTCGCTGACCTCATGAAACATGTTCTATCATCGCGTACATCTTTCTTGTCAATTTTTTCCACATGTTTCCCGCTTCGCCAGTTCTTTATCTTGCCATTACAACTAACTTTTAACATCCTTCTCTATCAGCACATTTCAAACTTTCCGAATCTCTTCTCTTTCGGTTTTACTACAGTCCGCGAACTTCCATATAGTGGTGTGCACCAAACGAACTTCCTCAGAAATTAGTTTCTCAAATTAACATCTTTGTTTCGCACTAGTAAACTTGTTTTGGACAGGAATGCCTTCTTTGCCTGTGCTAGTCTGCTTTTTGTGTCTCCCTTGGTTGGTCCGTCATCTGTTACTTTGCTTACAAAGGTAGTAGAATTCTTTAACTTCGTGTACTTCGTGGTCCCCTATTTTGTTATTACGTTCCTCGCTAATGACAATTCTGCTACTCGTAATCACTTTCGCCTTTCTTTGGTTAACTCTTGATCCGCAATCTGTGCTCATTAGATTGCTCATTCCATTCTACATATTCAGCATTTCATTATCGATTTTACCGACGATAGTAACGTCGTCAGTGAGTCTTATAATTGATAACTTTCCACCAAGAATTTTAATACTGCTTCTAAATCATTCTTTTACTTCCGTCATTGCTTCTTCGATGTTTGTATAGATAGAACAGTAGGGGCGAAAGACTGCATGCCTGTGTTATATTATTTTTAAGCAAGCGTTTCATTTTTGGTCCTCAGTTGTTATTATTCTCTCTTGGTTCTGATACATATTTTGCAGTACCCATATTTTCCTATAGCTTAAAATTGTTCTAAGAATTTCAGCACCTTGCAAAATTTTTGGTCGGTAAATCCTATGAAGGCACCTTGACTTTTGGTAATTCTTGCTTCAATTGAAAGTGCAGCGTCACGTTTACATCTCTGGACAAGAGATTAAAATTCAGCTGAAGACCACATACTAAAGAATAACAATCTTTTAACTTAAGGGCAAGACAAAATTTTGAAGTTTTAATTTAAGATATATTCAACTCGGCTGAAGGCCACACACTAAAGAATAGCAACCTTATGACCTAAGGGCAACACAAAAATTTTTAAATTTTAATTTAAGAGAGTTTAAATCTCGGCTGAAGGCCACACACCCTGGAGAAAACAATTTCACGGCTTAAGGCCTCAAGAGAAAAAAGCTTACAATTTTAACAAGCTAAATTCGGCTGAAGTCCACACAGATTACTTAAGACTAAAAGGAAATCACTATGTAAAACACAAGGAGCGGCGCTCAGAAGGTTCCACGCGTCGGCCTGGGAAGTAACACTAACGCACATTTAGGTGAACAGGTATCCAGACCGACAACCTCTTAATCGGAAAGCAACCCAACCGAAGGCCAGCCGACAAAGCAACCAACGAAATCAATTCTGCTCCACCTGAAGAGCAAAACGACTACAAGACGACAATAGCACAACGGTCTGGATACTGGCGCCCAATTCCACCAACAACCATGGACCTGGCCGTTGGTGGCGAGGCTTGTGTGCCACAGCGATACAGATGGCCGTACCGTAGGTGCAACCACAACGGAGGGGTATCTGTTGAGAGGCCAGACAAACGTGTGCTTCCTGAAGAGGGGCAGCAGCCTTTTCAGTAGTTGCAGGAGCAACAGTCTGGATGGTTGACTGACCTCGCCTTGTAACAATAACCAAAACGGCCTTGCTGTGCTGGTACTGCGAACAGCTGAAACTGGGGAAACTACAGCCGTAATTCTTCCCGAGGGCATGCAGCTTTACTGTATAGTTAAATGATGATGGCGTCCTCTTGGGTAAAATATTCCGGAGGTAACGTACTCCCCCATTAGGATCTCCGGGCGGGGACTACTAAGGAGGACGTCGTTATCAGGAGAAAGAAAACTGGCATTCTACGGATCGGAGCGTAGAAAAGTTAAAAAGGGAAGTGGATAGGTTAAAGTTATACATAGAAGGAATTATCGAAGTTCGCTGGCAGGAGGAACAAGACATTTGGTCAGGCGAATACAGGGTTATAAATACAAAATCAAATAGGGGTAATGCAGGAGTCGGTTTAATAATGAAAAACAAAATAGGAGTGCGAGTAAGCTACCACAAACTGCATAGTGAACGCATTATTGTGGCCACGATAGACACGACGCCCACGCCTACTACAGTAGTACAAGTTTATATGCCAACTAGCTCTGCAGATGACGAAGAAATTGAAGAAATGTATGATGAAATAAAAGAAATTATTCAGATAGTGAAGGGAGACGAAAATTAATAGTCATGGGTGACTGGAATTCGGTAGTAGGAAAAGGTGGAGAAGGAAACGTAGTAGGTGAATATGGATTGGGGCTAAGAAATGAAAGAGGAAGCCGCCTGGTAGAAATTTGTACAGAACACAACTTAATCATAGCTAACACTTGGTTCAAGAATCATAAAAGAAACCTGTATACATGGAAGAAGCCTGGAGATACTGACAGGTTTCAGACAGATTATGTAAGGGTAAGACAGAGACTTAAGAACCAGGTTTTAAATTGTAAGACATTTCCAGGGACAGATGTGGACTCTGACCACAATCTATTGGTTATGAACTGTAGATTAAAATTGAAGAAACTGCAAAAAGGTGGGAATTTAAGGAGATGGGACCTGGACAAACTAAAAGAACCAGAGGTTGTACAGAGATTCAAGGAGAGCATAAGGAAACAATCGACAGGAGTGGGGGAAAGACACACAGTAGAAGAATAATGGGTAGCTTTGAGAGATGAAGTAGTGAAGGTGGCAGAGGATCAAGTAGGTAAAAAGACGAGGGCTAGTAGAAATCCTTGGGTAACAGAAGAAATATTCAATTTAATTGATCAAAGGAGAAAATATAAAAATGCAGTAAATGAAGCAGGCAAAAAGGAATACAAACGTCTCAAAAATGATATCGACAGGAAGTGCAAAATGGCTAAGCAGGAATGGCTAGCGGACAAATGTAAGGATGTAATGGCTTATCTCACTGGGGGTAAGATAGATACTGCCTACATGAATATTAAAGAGACCTTTGGAGAAAAGAGAACCACTTGTATGAATATCAAGAGCTCAGATGGAAACCCAGTTTTAAGCAAAGAAGGGAAAGCAGAAAGGTGGAAGGAGTATATAGAGGGTCTATACAAGGGTGACGTATTTGAGGACAATATTATGGAAATGGAAGGGGATATAGATGAAGATGAAATGGGAGATACGATACTGCGTGAAGAGTTTGACAGAGCACTGAAAGACCTGAGTCGAAACAAGGCCCCGGGAGTATACAGCATTCCATTATAACTACAGACGGCATTGGGAGAGCCAGTACTGACGAAACTCTACCATCTTGTGAGCAAAACGTATGAGACAGGCGAAATATCCTCAGACTTCAAGAAGAACATAATAATTCCAATCCAAAGAAGGCAGGTGCTGAGAGATGTGAAAATTACCGAACAATCAGTTTAATAAGTCAAGGCTGCAAAATACTAACGCGAATTCTTTACAGACGAATAGAAAAACTGGTAGAAACCGACCTCGGGTAAGATCAGTTTGGATTCCGTATAAATATTGGAACACGTGAGGCCGTACTGACCCTATAACTTATCTTAGAAGCTAGATTAAGGAAATGCAAACTTACGTTTCTAGCATTTGTAGACTTAAAGAAAACTTTTGACAATGTTGACTGGAATACTCTCTTTCAAATTCTGTAGGTGGCAGGGGTAAATTACAGGGAGCGAAAGGCTATTTACAATTTGTACAGAAACCAGATGGCCGTTATAAGAGTCGAGGGACATGAAAAGGAAGCAGTGGTTGGGAAGGGAGTGAGACAGGGTTGTAGCCTCTCCCTCTCCCAATCTGTATATTGAGCTAGCAGTGAAGGAAAACAAAAGAAAAATTTGGAGTAGGTATTAAAATCCATGGAAAAGAAAAAAAAACTTTGACATTGTAATTCTGTCAGAGAGAGCAAAGGACTTGGAAGAGGAGCTAAACGGAATGGAGAGTGTCTTGAAAGGACGATATAAGATGAACATCAACAAAAGCATAACAAGGATAATGGAATGTAGTCGAATTAAGTCGAGTTACGCTGAGGGATTAGATTGGGAAATGAGACTTTTAAAGCAGTAAAGGAGTTTGGCTGTTTGGGGAGCAAAATAACGTATGATTGTCGAATTGCAGTGTTATGACTGGAATAAGGTAGACTGTCTAACGTTCAGGACTATGGAGCTCAGTGCAGAAATGGCAACTAACAGGCAGAAGAGGAAATTCGATGGCCTACAGAAAGGTAGGAGTGAAATATCAGTCGCTGGCAACTCTCGAACTGTGATTAACATGTCTGGGAGAGAATTAACAAAAGAGGAACATTCAATTCTATCGAAAGGAGGCAACTTTGCAGTCACGCCACTAAAGGTTCCGACGGAGGACATTATAGCAAATGTGGAGGCGGGAATCCGTTTGTTATCATCGCATTCCGCGGATGAAATCAGGACTGAACAGCCAGAATATTACGCCAAGCGAAACCACCTACCAGCAATTTGTCTCAACCGGAAAGGAGGGCATTGAGGGAGATCAATGCGGACAAGAGCATTATTGTACTTGCAGCTGATAAAGGAAATGCTACGGTTTTGTTGAACACCGAAGATTATCACAAGAAGATTAGTGACCTTTTGGATCCCGCTACGTATAAAAAGCTTCAGAAGGATCCTACAAACAAAATTTTGAGAAATACCAATCAACTGGTAAAACAATCTTCTCTTTCTTCGGATGATAAAAAACAACTCTGCAAAACGGAAGCTTATCCGCCCAGGCTATATGGACTCCCGAAGGTACATAAAGCACAGGTACCGTTAAGACCGATTGTGAGTGCTATAGGATCTCCAACACAAGAGGTGGCCAGATATCTCGCCTGCTTGCTGCAACCATACATTGGCAGAACTGACAGTTATATTAAAAACTCGGCACATTTTATTGAAAAACTGAGGGAGATTAACGTTAGCTGAAGTGATATTCTTGTGAGCTTCGATGTAGTGTCATTGTTCACCATGGTGCCTGTAAACGAAGCTATTTCATATATAGCAGATATTTTCCCGACTGACTTAGTGGCTTTATTTAGACACTGCCTGACGACAACTTATTTCCAGTACAACAACGAGTTTTACGAACAGATCGACGGGGTGGCGATGGGAAGCCCTCTCAGCCCAGCAGTTGCCAATTTATTTATGGAGATCTTCGAACAGCGAGCGCTGCAGACTGCCAGTAAAAAGCCAGCTAAATGGTACCGCTATGTTGATGACACATTTGTAGTGTGGACTCATGGTGAAGAAGAGCTGGATGTCTTCTTGGTGCACCTGAACATTATTAACCCGAAGATACAGTTTACGATGGAGAAAGAGAGCAACGGTCAACTCAATTTCCTGGATGTGTCGGTAATTAAACGGGTGGATGGGACGCTGGGCCACAAGGTATATAGAAAGAACACTCACACGGATCGATACCTCCACAAGGAATCAAACCATCATCCTAGGCAAAAGAGAGGTGTCATGAAAACCTTGGTGGACAGAGCCAACAAAATCTGCGAGCCGGCTTACTTGCAAGACGAATTATATCACTTACGTTCGGCCTTCATGAAAAACGGATATACCAGCAAGGAAATTGATGGAGCCCTCCTTCAAAGAAGAAAAGAAGCCAGAATTCCAGAGCAACAACGGTCACCTACTGGAAAAGTTTTCTTACCGTTCATTAATAAAGTCACGGACCGCATCGGCTAAGTTTTGGCTAAACATGGGATCGAAACTATCTTCAGACCCACCAAGAAGATTAAGGAATATTTAAGAACTGCAAAAGACGCTCGACACCCCATAGAAACACCTGGGGTATACAAAATTCCATGCAGTTGTGGACAAGTATACATTGGAACAACAAATAGAAGTGTAAACACCCGCTTAGCCGAACATAAGAGAAACTGTCGCTTAGGACACATCGAAAAATCGGCCGTAGCTGAGCATGTTTTTCGAGATGGGAACCACGAAATTAAATTTAATGAGACTAGCGTTCTAGCACGAACATCCCATTATCATGCACGCATGTATAGGGAAGCAATAGAGATCCACAAACACCACAACAATTTTAATAGAAAAGAGGAAGTTTTAAAATTGGACAAAATATGGATGTCGACGTTGCGCAAGAAGTATGACAATCGATTACTCTTAATCGAGAATAATGACGCCTCCAAAGATAGGCATACTGTCGGCATCACGTGACGAATGGTGGTGCCCTCTATGCGCTCTATAAATGCGAGAGTACCTGGAGCCTCAGTGGCAGTAGCCGGACGACCTCGGAAGATGTCTCCCGCAGCTGGAGACGAAACGTCAGGTGGAAATTTTATACATCGACCACGGCCTCTCAGCCCGGAAGTTTTAACTGAAGACTATTCCGGCCGTGAAAGCCTGCACTGTATGACTCCCTCCTTATATTATGTAAAGTTTGTTGTAGGTGTTATGGGTGTTACTGCCTAGTTCAGATCCCACTTATACCCTAGCGTGTAATTTGCTAACAACTTTCATCGCTGTTACTGTTACATAAAAAGTTTCTTCTCACACAAGACACAACTGAGAAAATCGTTCCTTTCTAAAAGCGTGCTTGTGCAGTCTTGGTAGCTACTTATTGTCTCCTATCTCTGTGAAACTTCGTGTCACTTTGAGTCTTCCATTTCTCAGTTCTGTGTGACTGTTACCTCCACTGTATACTACCTTAACGTACCCTGGAAACAACGCTCTGGGGGCACATCCGGCCTCCCTGGAGGTACACTGGCTGCGGAGTGCTTCTACCTGAGCGACTTTGTCCAATGGCGAGGCTCTACTTTATCCGTGACAACCAAGTGGTTTGAGACACCGAAATGCAGATACAGATTATTGGCACCATTTGATATGCAACAAATACACATGTGATCCATATCACAATGCACGATTTTTTTCGAAATAATGGAATTTGTTGAGAAACGAGTCATGCTAGGTAACCAGTGACAATTTTCAATATCCTACCCATAAAGAGATAAGTTTAACATTCTGTGCATCTGTAAAAACGTAAATGAAGGCTTTGATTAATAAACATGAAGATTCCATCATTACTGATTTTCATGTTTGAGCGAGAAGGGTATATGAATCGATTTGGGATAAGGAACCCTGGTCCACAAAGATCGCTTCAAAAATTACAAACGAAAATCTTTCTGATACATCTAACAGTGGAATGCATATACAGGTAGTGTTGGTGCTACGATTGTAGGGTAGGAAACTTTCAAAGAAGATAGTATGGGCCAAAATAAGAAAAAAAGGTCCAACAAATAATGGCTCTACAACACAGACCTTCAGAGCTACGACCACTTGTTAACTTCGCTACTGTGAAATACATGTCTTCTACTGAACAAATGCCCATAGCTCTTAAGGTGTGCATTGTGGATCTCGTATTTACTGAAATTTTTCTGTTTTTGGTCCGTACTACCTTCTCCAAAAATATGGAAACCAAAGAACCTCTAATAGAAGAGGGGCGTCTCAAAGTATCGGAAATGAAAAAGTGCTCATAGCTCTTAAGGTATGCAGTTTAGAACACATGTTTACTACACTCTTTTTCTTGTTTTGATCCTTACTACCGCCATTGATAGTTACCTACCCTGCAATCTTAACAGTAACAGTATCGGTACATTTATTCTGTTGTCAGAAGTATAAGAACGTTTTTCACATATAACATCTTTCCGGATCGTGTTCCTTCTCTCAGATGCATGCATTTATCCTCCTCCATTATCTCTGAACTCTTGTTGCATCATCGCGGAATAACTCTGCACAGCTATGATAGGAGTAAATATTTTTATCAACAAGATTTCAGTCAACGATATCATATATATATATCTAGTAACAGGTTCGTTGCATAAACATTAGGTTTGACCAAAACAAAACACCACCGAATCAGCGAAATGCATGACGCCCCAATGCATTAAACTTACTTTGCGTGACGATAAGTCAAAGTGCGTAGTTAAAGTGCGTCAGTCACAATGAAAAAGCAGTTTCTGTTTCATACACTCTCTCCCCGCAAGTACTTTAGTGAACACTACAAATACGTATTATGTATTACTTCACACACATTTTTTATGTGAAACATCATGACAAATTAGGGTACTGAAAGTATAACTGTGTTACCGACAAGTAAATGTTTCTTGAGTCTATATCATTTATTGTGGCGAATTTTGATAAAACTTGATAATGAAAATATGACTGTCGTGATCCGCCGTAGTTCACGATTTGCTTAGGAGCTCACGTTCAGACCAGAGGTGAAGCGGGAATTTAGGTCAGCCGTTTCTTGGTACACGGGCGGCTGCGTACAAGAGTGAAACGGTGGAATGGTCAAGCTGAGATTCTTCAGGTGTCTGTGGTTGGAGACAGTACAGGCAGACCTGGATGTCAGACTAAGGAGGTAGATATGGTGGTGATAAGGAAATGAGACTCTGAGTTGGCTTACTGATGTGGGTTTTATTACTTCTTCACGTGTATCCATTGAATTTGCAGAAGAGCACAGACACTAGTTTATAATTTTAGTCAGTGCAGAACATATATGAGGCTTACTAGATTCGTCAACAAATTACCTGAACAAATGGCCACCTATGCCTTTAACGTTGTTGTGATTTGGGTATACACAGTATTACTCTTCGGAACGAAAGTGACGTACAGACATTGATACATGTAGGCAAATGTGTGAAGGAAACGAATACCCCTAGTTCAAAATTACATACAGGTAAACTTTGCAAGTTCCTCTTAGTCGGTTAACTAAGTTCAGTACTTACTCACATCATATCTGCTGTAGGCTCGTTCACCCGAGGCTGCCATTACTGGATCCCTCCTCTTTCCAGGAACTCTCGAACTCTTAAAACTTGCACTCTGGCGAACTCTGCCTTGCTTGAAGTTTGAGGGGCGGGGACCTCTATATAGGGCACTAGGGGCTGCTTACTTACGGAGGAAACGTGACTGCATCGCTTTTACCTGCAGTTCGCAACCAGCTAGGGCGAAAGTAGCGGTTTTTCTATACGTGTGCTCTCTGAACGGACTGGCGAAAGCAGCGTGTACTGTGTGTGCACTGCTACCTAAGTTACAAGGCTTACAGCTAATATTCATATTTAGTTCATTTCTTTTTGTCAACCTTCCATGATTCGGTTCCTACATAATATTATGTTTACAGTCATCAAGCACATCCAAAGTTCTTTAGTTCTAGACGTTAAATTTTGAAAATTATTCTAGTTCTACTTATCTGCGGTACATATTGCGCTTTGTTATTAAAATAGTTCAAATAGCTCTGAGTACTATGGGACAACATCTGAGGTCACCAGTCCCCTAGAACATTTCATCCGCATACACCGTTATAATCGACACACATAATTTTGGAGCTTGATTTGCATTTTCATTTCTGTGTGTGACAGACGTTGAGCTCTTTGCTGAAGGAAGCTGTCTTCGCCTAAATCATCCAAGTACTGAGGTCTTCCTTAAGTTTGTATTCTATCCTACATAAACCTACGATCCGTGATCTCTTTATTTTGTACAACCCAGGTATTCTGAGAACTACTGTAGAGATTGTGATACGGTGTTGGAAATTCCCAGCACCAATATCTTACCAGTATCGATGTGGGTAACAACAGGATCGTTGAGATTCTCGTTTCCTAGAATGGATGAACTCCATACAGGCGTAATTAAGTTTGTCCCGTGAGTCCTGTGCACTTGGCCAGTTCTTTTAACCATCAGTCTTTTGACTGGGTTGTTATGTCCTCCAGTACTTCGTAAAGTCGTATGATCCACATTTCATGTGAATACAGCGTTAGAATTGACACACATAATTTTGAGGCATTTCATTTCTGTGTGTGACAGTAGTTGAACTCATTGCTGAAGCCGGCCTGTGTGGCCGAGCGGTTCTAGGCTCCAGTCTGGAACCGCGGGACCGCTACAGTCGCAGGTTCGAATCCTGCCTCGGGCATGGATGTGTGTGATGTCCTTAGGTTAGTTAGGTTTAAGTAGTTCTAAGTTCTAGGGTACTGATGACCACAGATGTTAAGTCCCATAGTGCTCAGAGCCATTTGAACCATTTTCTTTGCTGAAGGGAGCTTTCTTCGCCTACACCATCCAAGAACTAATTTTGTCATTCTCCGATATCTTGCCTCCGAGCTAGAAGATTTCTTTTTTTTATTTCTTCCAATACTTTGTCGTCTTCAGTTTTGATGTTCACCTGTCGTTATCCTCCTTTCTACTGGACTTCACCACCTTCGTCATTGCTAGTCTTAGACATACTGCATGCTACGTATGTTGTCTGCTCCTTTAAACAGACGTTCTAAGTCATCCTTACATCCGGCAGTAGGCCTCTGTCAACTCAGAACTATAGCAACGCTATTTGTCCTCCCTTGGACTTTAGTTGCTGTTCCGAATGTTTTGATCGTTAAAATCCGTTGCCTGCTGCTGGTGGAAGCACCTCAAACGCAGCGCAACATCTTATATTCCGTGGCAACGAGCAACACCGGATACAGCGGTAGTGGCAGGACGCGAGCGACGACGGCGACGGCGTGGCTCAGGTTTTTTGCCGCCTGTCGCCGCCGCCTCGACCTCAGACACTCCGCACGTCGCAGAACGCGTGCAACAGCGCCGTGCTGTGTGGCCCCTGCAATGTGGATCCAGAACACGCGCACGTCATTTGCACGTCATTTCTTCGTTCTCACTGACCGACGCGACTTGCAAGCAATGGCACTGAATTCTAAAGCTACGGAGAGCACACTGAGACCAGTTAACCTTGTCAGAAGCAATCGGGGCATAGACACACAGGCACAGGCATTATCACAGTACCACATACACTACTACCTGGAGAAAGTGAAACAACAACAGTGAGAGATATGATCACAATGCAGTTTATTCCACCGATTAAGGACATGACACTGGAGAAAAGATTGGTGAAACCTAGCAATTAAGGAAGGGTGGATTGGGTTACGATTGTGGACGCCGCCCAAATCACTTACTATTTGTTTACTCCCCATTTTCATTCATTTATTTTAATAAATAATTTTTTTAAACAAGCCAATGAGGTCGCAGTCAGACTTTTAAGGCAAGTAACCACAATCACGGCTGAAGCTCTTTAACGCCAAACACGGCAATTATTTAAAATGTAACAAATACGTACAATGCAGACAGCAAATAACTTTGGAAAACAAGCCAGTGTGGTCGCAATCAGAATTTTAAGACAAGTAACCACTATCACGGCTGAACGCCTTCAGATCTAGAGTGGCAATTATAAAAAAAAAATTAACTAATATACTGTCAGACGGTGAATGGCATAGCAAAAGTTAATTAAAAAAAAAAAAACAAGCCACAGATCACCGAACAAGTGAGACAAATGATGGTAACTTAATAATAGAATAATAAAATAAAACACAAGGGCCAGTGACAGAGAGTGTTCCAGGAATTGACCTCTGAGTCGGTCGCACCAAAACACTTACGCGAGCGAAGAGAAAGGCAGCCAAGAGTTGCATTCAGATCACAAGATGGTAACTCGGACTAGTGGCAGTCTAACGAGCGACTAATGATAATCTTGGTGACATCCAACGAACAAATGCAAGACGTAAAATTGCACCAGAGCCCGAACCGGCGGTCTGGGCTCCGCCCGCGGAGTACTGCGCTTAGAATGCCCGGAAAAAGAAGGAACGACTACCACTAAGGTAGAAGAGCGCCGGCCAGTCTACAATTAAGAACCTGTCAAACTTACACGCCTCACCGGACAGTGGCGGCAAGGCGAGGAAATGTACACTGCCTTTATATACACTAACCTCAAGGGCAGGTAACTGGGGCGTTAGCGGCAACACGATAGAAAAACACCGCTGGCTGAACTTCACAAGGTAAAGAGTTGAAAATAGTACTTTAGTAATTAGAAGCTCAGGAAGTCTAATCAGATCCGCCTCCACTCGCTGCTTTTCGCCTCGCCGACACTACGAGCAGCAACACGAACCCAATCCACTGGAGAATCGCTGTATTTCACAATGTTGGAGGTTTCTCTACGCCAGTTTCAATGCACTCAACTTATACATGCAAGATCCGGTTTCGACGAGGTCGTGCATCCTCGTGACCACTGCCCTTCGATCCTTCAGTCCATACACGCCGCCAGCAGCCCCGGCGTGTTGTCGCTCTGCGCGGTCTTCGCTGCTCCTCTTCCCCAAATGAACTCCACACTCACCACACGGAAGAGGCACATGGTCACCAAAGACAGGGCAGCAGAAATACATATCGATAAACGCCGCTGCTACCACTAGTGGACAGGTAACACTTACGAAACCGAGTGGCGCCTGTGAACACGAGAAGAAGACGAACAACACAATCGTGCCAGCTTAGCGATACAGTGTGGCAGAAACATACACACGGCACCAAAGCGAGACGCAGCACGTCTCAACCTCCCCCTCTCAAGGAGAAACCCCGGGAGGAGAGGGGGGGGGCGGCGTAATCAAACTTACACTACAGGCCATTAAAATTGCTACACCACGAAGATGAAGTGCTACAGACGCGAAATTTAATCGACAGGAAGAAGATGCTGTGATATGCAAATGATCAGCTTTTTAGAGCATTCACACAAGCTTGGCGCCGGTGGCGAAACCTAAAACGTGCTACATGAGGATAGTTTTCAACCGATTTCTCATACACAAACAGCAGTTCACCGGCGTTTTCTGGTGAAACTTGGTTGCGATGCCTCGTGTAAGGAGGAGAAATTCGTACCATCATGTTCCCGACTTTGATAAAGGTCGGATATGTAGCCTATCGCGATTGCGGTTTATCGTATCACGACATTGCTGCTCGCGTTGGTCTAGATCCAATGACTATTAGCAGAATATGGAATCGGTGGCTTCAGGAGGATAATACGGAACGCCTTCCTGCATCCCAACAGCCTTGTATCACTAGCAGTCGAGATGACAGGCATCTTATCCGCATGGCTGTAACGGATCGAGCAGCCACGTCTCGATCCCTGAGTCATCAGATGGGGACGTTTGCAAGACAACCACCATCTGCACGAACACTTTGCAGCAGTATGGACTATTAGCTCGGCGACCATGGCTGCGGTTACCGTTGACGCTGCTTTACAAGCAGGAGCGCCTGTGATGGTGTACTCAACGACGAAGCTGGGTGCATGAATGGCAAAACGTCATATTTTTGGATGAATCCAGGTTCTGTTTACAGCATCATGATGGTCGCATCCGTGATTGGTGACATCGCAGTGAACGCGCATTGGAAGCGTGTATTCGTCATCGCCATAGTGGCGTATCACCCGTCGTGATAGTATGGGGTGCCATTGGTTACAGGTCTCGGTTACCTCTTGTTAGCATTGACGGCACTTTGAACAACGGACACATTTCATATCTGTTACGACCCGTGGCTCTACCCTTCATCCGATCCCTGCGAAACCCTACATTTCAGCAGGATAGAGCACGACCGCATGTTTCAGGTCCTGTACGGGCCTTTCTGGATAAAGAAAATGTTCGACTGCTGCCCTGGCAGATCTCTCACCAACTGAAAACGTCTGGTCAATGGTGGCCGAGCAACTGGCTCGTCACAATACGCCGTCACTACTCTTGATGATTTGTGGTATCGTGTTGAAGCTGAATGGGCACCTGTACCTGTGCACGCCATACAACCTCTGTTTGACCCAATGCCCAGGCGTATCAAGGCCGTTATTATGGCCAGAGGTGGTTGTTCTGGGTACTGATTTCTCAGGGTCTATGCACCCAAAAATGTAGTCATATGTCAGTTCTAGTGTAATATATTTGTCCAATGAATACCCGTGTATCATCTGCATTTCTTGTTGTTGTAGAAGTTTTAATGGCCAGTAGTTGATTAAGGTGGTCCTGGTATTGCTTACCGGTACGGTTATCCTTAACCAGAAGATTAACTAGGGCTAAAATCCGCATAATGATACACGGTCCCAGAAAACGGGGCGTAAATTTACCAAGGTTGCTAACACGCACCTCCCTCCTGGGAGTCTGCGGCGTTGGTAGGTTCTCGCCAACGGTAGCACACGCAGTGGCATGCGTACCATCATTCCAGCTCGCGAAGACGCCGTCGTACCGGCGACGCCGACTTGTCGGCGCCCGTTTCTGTGCTCCAACGTTGTGCCAACACTGTGGACGGAGCTATTCCGTGCCTTACAGCCAAGTGGAGAAGATGCCGTTCATTCCGCGCTGTGCTCACATTGCTTCCCCCAGTAACCTGTCGGCGCTCTCTACGGTCCTCTCTCCACTGGTTCCACCTTCGTCTCTCCGCTGAATCTGCACGCCCTGTACGAGCCGCAGTGTCACGGAACGACACACCCGCCTCCCAGAGACCAATTATTCTCCCCAGGTGGAAAGCACCCACATTCCGATATACGTCGGCGACACATAGTGGAACTTGGTTAGGCATTTCTGCATCATATGATGGCTCCGCAAGGACTGAGCGTTGCGTGACATTGACCTGTCCGGTCACAAAAAGGAGGGCGGTGTTGGTTGGGCGTTCGTACACGCCACCTCTCTGCCACTTAGATTACTTTTTATAGTTCTAATGCTCGTTCTCTTATCGTGGTGTGTTGCCAGCCATTGCTTCTCAGTGTTTCATGTTTTACAAACAGTAGTTTGTTATATTGGAAGCAAGGATCTCTTAAAAAACTCAACGCCGTGTAAAGCAACGTTTTTCCAGCCTTGTAGTGCAAATTTCGACATCATGATGCGAATCCTTGGATATTAGCAATACAAAAGTATCAATATTGTCAACGCTAATCAAATGTACGACAAATGTAAACATTCAAAACGGTGTAACAGAATCGACCAATCAATGAGGCAGATATAATGTCATATCCGATTCTAAAAGCAAGCGGATTTGTTACTGGTTTAGCTTCAGCTATGTGTTTTGTAGAGCCTCAATTGTTGTATTGTAACTAGCTTAGTGCCTGATGTATCGCTCGCGTAGTCCGTATGGTCTACACACATTTTTTTCTTTGATAGAATTTATGTAGTTCACAAATTGCAACATCTTTTCACGCTTATTAAGCCCATACAGGCATGGCCATTTCCTGTTGTGTACGACTTAGTACACAATGGTAAGCAGAGGTTGGCTCACAGTGTTGCGCAAACTGTCGTCATAGGAAAGTTGGACAGGAGCAGAAATGATTAGCCAACAAGATAACACAACAAACAATACCTTTACTTAGCTAGTATTTCTTCAACCGAACAACATTCATTACAAATATTGCAGCAAGAGCCCAGCTCTTAATGTCAACAAGGAAGAGGCTCTCTGAGCTAAAGCACGAATGACGGTGTCAGGCCCTCGACTAGGTAGCGTCTGCTTAGTTTCAAACAGAAAAGAGGCTCGAAGTGTAAGTGGACTGTTTCCCTGCCGCCGGCAGTCGTATATCGCGACGGCAGGGGGAGCTGGAGTCGTGGCTGCGTGGGCGTGCACCACTGGGTGCGCCAGATCCCGCGCGACCCCTATCGTCGCTGACAGGAACTTGCAGTTCCGTTGCCAACTGTCTGACGCCCGTTGGGTGGTATCGATACGTGATGCCACATCCCCGCCCAAACTCTGGTACCGAGCGCAGCGGAATTTGAAATCCCCCCCCAGACGTCATGGACGTCGAAGACCCCTAGAGGTGTCTGCACCATCGCGCGCCGTCAGCTGTGGCGGCGGGTGCCTCCTGGCCCGCATATAGAGTGAGGGCGTCACAGTGGAACAGGTGGTTGTAGTGGCCAATAGCGGCGTCCCCGATACAGTACTTAAGTGCCTGCCTCTCGCTCAGCCTGCCCATAGACGGAAGACACTACTGGCTAGGAACTAAACATCTATGGTCCATAGCACGCTAACACGACAGTATTGGCGAGCCCCTGCAACACATCTATTACTGGTAATCCCAGATGTTCGACCAGCCCAAAAACAGGCAACCGCAGGGAAACCGTACTGTAGACAGCACGCAAACCAACCACACACGCCCCCTACACTGTCTGCGAACCCATCTATGACCGATCGCCCACTAATGTACAACGACGTTGAACTGTTGCAGTGACGCAGCAGCTGCATCAAGCTCCGCAACGAGCTCCAGCAATGACAAAGGAAACGATGCACGATACCTCTCACTAACATAACCACATCTTGCATGCACTGTCACAGATAGCAAGCCGTTCCTGCCCTTACTACCCGTCCTACTGACGCAGAGGTTTTTTTCCGTTGGCGCTTGCCTTGGCACTTCTTTTTCCTCGGCCCTTACAACGGCTACTCTTCGATCGCTTCCTATCTCCAGATGGACCATGTGAATGAGTAATCTTATCCAGACGCATGGATAACATCACAGCCCGCATCCTGTCGCCCGGGTTCCCGGGTTCGATTCCCGGCGGGTCAGGGATTTTCTCTGACTCGTGATGCCTGGGTGTTGTGTGGTGCCCTTAGGTTAGTTAGGTTTAAGTAGTTCTAAGTTGTAGGGGACTGATGACAGTAGATGTTAAGTCCATAGTGCTCACAGCCATTTGAAACCCGCATCCTGTGACTCCTGATTCAAAACCTAACATGTTATACGGAGGTGACAGTAGAACTTTTCGTTTGGTCACCACGTTGGTGTGGGCATGGTGAGGTCCCATCCTTCGCCAAAGAAAAAGATTGCTCTACCTGCCAGTCTAACCTTGCGTACGTCTCAGGACATATCGCCCCGACTTAGACAGGGTATTTACTTTCGTGTTTTGTTTACTAGTGGACGTGGTTGTCTAGTTAGGTTTTCTTGATTCTGTTGTTTCGTTCTTGTTGTTGTCGTAAGGTCCTTCGTTGCTCGTGGCCGTCCTCTCCCGTTGTGTTGTTGTTCGCGGGCCTCTCCGCGGGCCCCGCTGCGTTTTCCGTCACTTCAAACCCGCGACTGTTCCGGTCACCGTTACAACACGCCGTAGTCGTTTCATGTAGGTGAGCGAACGACGAGGGGGAGGGGCGAGGGCTGGACGCAGACGGGGGCTGGAGCTGAGGTCGGTACCCAGCTCCCAGTGGCGCTCCGTCCTACGCCCTGGGCCTGCATGGGAACACCATCTGAAACTCCGGGCAGAGGGAGCGCACCTACATCAAGAGGCGGAGAAGGGAATGAAGATCGAGTCACCTCGACGGCTGCAGAAGGACTCGAGGCGGAACGTGTGACAGCCGCCATCCCCAGATGACAGCAGCTGTCGGGGCGGAGACGGCCGTGAAAGGGCGTCGATTTCAATTGGCTACAGGACCGTTGCCGATGGCGCTCACCCGCGGGAGCTGGATGCAGCAAGGGCTGCTGCGTCCATGCAGACCGTAAATCTGAAAGAAAAAATCCTGTGACAGGTTCATCCAATTCACATGAACGAGTCTGATTCTGGTGAAGTCTCAGCGATCTTCTCGGTCCCTTAGGCCTCGCTTGTAGCGCCTCTGTCTACATCTATATCTACATCTACATTTATACTCCGCAAGCCACCCAACGGTGTGTGGCGGAGGGCACTTTACGTGCCACTGTCATTACCTCCCTTTCCTGTTCCAGTCGCGTAGGTTCGGGACTGCCGGAAAGTCTCTGTGCGTGCTCGAATCCCTCTAATTTTACATTCGTGATCTCCTCCATAGGCATAAGTTGGGGGAAGCAATATGCCCGATACCTCATCCAGAAACGCACCCTCTCGAAACCTGGACAGCAAGCTACACCGCGATGCAGAGCGCCTTTCTTGAAGAGACTGCCACTCGAGTGTGCTAAACAACTCCCTAATGCTGTCACGAGTACCAAATAACCCTGTGACAAAAGGCGCCGCTCATCTTTGGATCTTCTCTATCTCCTCTGTCAACCCGACCTGGTAGGATCCCACACTGATGACCAATACTCAAGTATAGGCCGAAAGAGTGTGTTGTAAGCCACCCCCTTTGTTGATGGACTACATTTTCTAAGGACTCTACCAATGAATCTCAACCTGGCACCCGCCTTACCAACAATTAGTTTTATATGATCATTCCACCTCAAATCGTTTCATATGCATACTCCCAGATATTTTACAGAAGTAACTGCTACCAGTGTTTGTTCCGCTATCATTTCATCATACAACAAAGGATCCTTCTTTCTATGTATTCGGAATACATTACATTTGTCTATGTTATGGGTCAGTTGCCACTCCCTGCACCAAGTACCTATACGCTGCAGATCTTCCTACGTTTAGCTGCAATTTTCTAATGCTACAACTTCTCTGTATACTACAGCATCATCCGCGAAAAGCCGCATGGAACTTCCGACACTATCTACTAGGTCATTCGTATATATTGTGAAAAGAAATGGTCCCATAACACTCCCCTGTGGCACGCCAGAGGTTACTTTAACGTCTGTAGACGTCTCTCCATTGATAACAACATGCTGTGTTCTGTTTGCTAAAAACTCTTCAATCCAGCCACACAGCTGGTTTGATATTCCGTAGACTCTTACTTTGTTTATCAGGCGACAGTGCGGAACTGTATCGAACGCCTTCCGGAAGTCAAGGAAAATGCCATCTACCTGGGATGCTGAATCTAATATTTTCTTGGTCTCTTAAACAAATAATGCGAGTTGGGTCTCACACGATCGCTGTCTCCGGAATCCATGTTGATTCCTACAGAGTAGATTCTGGGTTTCCAGAAATGACATGATACTCGAGCAAAACACATGTTCTAAAATACTACAACAGATCGATGTCAGAGACTTGGACTACCTGTGCTCTTTTCCAATCATTTGGAACCTTCCGTTCCTCTAGAGACTTGAGGTACACGGCTGTTAGAAGGGGCCAAGTTCTTTCCCGTACTCTGTGTAGAATCGAATTGGTATCCCGTCAGGTCCAGTGGACTTTCCTCTGTTGAGTGATTTCAGTTGCCTTTCTATTCCTTGGAAACTTATTTCGATGTCAGCCATTTTCTCGTTCGTGCGAGGATTTAGAGAAGGAACTGCAGTGCGGTCTTCCTCTGTGAAACAGCTTTGGAAAAAGGTGTTTAGTATTTCAGCTTTAGACGTGTCATCCTCTGTTTCAATGTCATCATCACCCCAGTGTGTCTGGATATGCTGTTTCAATCCACTTACTGATTTAACGTAAGACCAGAACTTCCTAGCATTTTCTTTCAAGTCGGTACATAGAATTTTACTTTAGAATTCACTGAAAGCTCCACGCGTAGCCCTCCTTACGCAAACTTTGACATCGTTTAGCTTCTGTTTGTCTGAAAGGGTTTGGCTGCGTTTAAATTTGCAGTGAAGCTCTCTTTGCTTTCGCAGTAGTTTCCTAACTTTGTTGTTGAACCACGGTGGGTTTTTCCCGTCCCTCGCAGTTTGACTCGGCACGTACCTGTCTAAACGCATTTTACGATTGTCCGCCATACCATCTGTAAAATACTGAATCGTTAGTGATATACTTTGCCTGTCTGGGCGTAAAGGGCTCCGTCCACTGTGGTGGATGCAGAAAAGGAAGCAAGGTGAGATGGAGCCGTCCATGTAACAACTCCACCCGCGATGGTCCGCCTTGTGGGTGGGGGCAGTAGGAAGACAAGAAGAGCAACAGAGCTGGATTCTGTGCGTCGGAGGAACGGAGTTAGTCTACCTGTTGTTTAGATTTTCGTACGAAACGTTCAGCTTCGCTATTGGATTGCAGGTAGAATGGTGCACTCGTGATGTGCCTGATGTCAGACATGGTGCAAAACTTTTCAAACTTTGCGGCCACAAATTGAGGTCCTTTATCAGTCACAATCTCTTCAGGAAATCCCCCGAGACAAAAGATGGACGACAATGCCTGGATTGTGGAACGAGCCGTATTAGTGTGCATAGGAACCACTAAGGGAAATTTGCTGAAAGGGTAAATGACGATGAGCCAAAGTGTATTCCAATAAGGACACGCAAAATTCAAGTGTAAACGTTGCCATGGTGCTTATGTTCTTGCCATGCAAAAAAAGTGCTGGGACGGGCTGACTTATGCTCAGCACAGGGTTCCCACTGAGAAATCAGCTGTTCAGTTTCTACATCCAGACCGTGCCAAGTGCAATGACGTCGCACCGACTGTTTGATGTGAAAGACACCCCAGTGACCTCAGTGTAGCAAACGAAACACGTGAGGCTCTTCAGTAAATTGATTCCTTAGGATGGATAAGATGTGTGACTGCTGTGTACGGACGCAGGAGGAGCTACCCGCTGTTCGCGAACAGCTGAACGTGTTGATGGCCGCGGTCAGCCGTCTTCAGGCTGCTGCCTCGGAGTGTAGCGGCAGTGGGGAGTCTGGTGCGTCGCAAGGTACACCCCAGGTGTTACATGCTTCACCCACTGTCCCTGCTGTCGAGACATCTTCGCGGGTACCGGGCGCGGTTGGGCCACCCTCTCCCCAAGGGGAGTGGCGGGTTCAGCGGCGTTCGCGGCGCACGAGGCGGAGGGTCAATGTGGAGGCTGGCCGTGTGGCATCGCCCGCTCTGCCTGTGAGTGGACATGTGGCTGCTCCTTCAGCAAGGTCCGAGCAGGCACACGGGGGGAGGGGTTTATTAGTTATTGGAAGCTCCAACGTTAGGCGGGTGATGGAGCCCCTTAGGGAACTAGCGGAAAGGTCGGGGAAGAAGGTCAGTGTTCACTCTCTCTGCTTGCCGGGGGTCTCATCCGAGATGTGGAGGAGGCCCTACCGGCAACGATAGAGAGCACTGGGTGCACCCGACTGCAAATTGTCGCACCAATGATTCCTGCCGTCTGGGTTCAGAGGTCATCCTCAGTTCGTACAGGCGGTTGGCGGAATTGGTGAGGGCAGAAAGCCTCACTCGCGGGGTGGTATCAGAGCTAACTATTTGTAGTATCGTTCCCAGAACCGATCGCGATCCTCTGGTTTGGAGCCAGTGGAAGGCTTAAACCAGAGGCTCAGACGATTCTGCGGAGAGCTGGGGTGCAAATTTCTCGACCTCCGCTATCGGGTGGAGAAATGTAGGGTGCCCCTGAATAGGTCAGGTGTGCACTACACGCCGGAAGCGGCTACAAGGGTAGCGGAGTACGTGTGGAGTGCACATGGGGGTTTTTTAGGTTAGAGAATTTCCTCCCTAGGCCCGACAAGACGCCTCCTGAGACGCGACAAGGTAGGAGTAGGCGAAATGCAACAGGGAATAACAATATTAATGTGCTAATAGTAAACTGCAGGAGAGTCTATAGAAAGGTCCCAGAACTGCTCTCATTAATAAACGGTCACAACGCCCATATAGTACTAGGGACAGAAAGTTGGCTGAAACCAGATGTAAACAGTAATGAAATCCTAAACCCAGATTGGAATGTATACCGCAGAGACAGGCTGGTCAGTGAAGGGGAAAGGCGTGTTTATAGCGATAAGAAGTGCAATAGTATAGAAAGGAAATTGACGGAGATCCGAATTGTGAAATGATTTGGGTGAAGTCACGGTTAAAGCAGGCTCAGACATGGTAATTGGGTGTCTCTATAGGCCCCCGGTCTCAGCAGCTGTTGTGGCTCAGCACCTGAAGAATAATTTGGAAAATATTTCGAGTAGACTTCCCCACCATGTTATAGTTCTGGGTGGAGATTTTAATTTGCCGGATATAGACTGGGAGACTCAAACGTTCATAACGGGTGGCAGGGACAAAGAATCCAGTGAAATATTTTTAAGTGCTTTATCTGAAATCCACCTTGAGCAGTTAAACAGAGAACCGACTCGTGGCGATAACATATTAGACCTTCTGGTGACAAACAGACCCGAACTATTTGTATCAGTTAATGCAGAACAGGGAATCAGCGATCATAAAGCGGTTACTGCATCGATGATTTCACCCGTACATACAAATATTAAAAAGGTAGGAAGATTTTTCTGTTTAGCAAAAGTGACAAAAAGCTGATTACAAAGTACCTGATGGCTCAACATAAAAGTGTTGTCTCAAGTACAGATAGTGTTGAGGATCAGTGGACAAAGTTCAAAACCATCGTACAATATGCGGTAGATGAGTATGTGCCAAGCAAGACTGTAAGAGATGGAAAAGAGCCACCGTGGTACAACAACCGAGTTAGAAAACTGCTGCGGAAGCAAAGGGAACTTCAGAGCAAACATAAACATAGCCAAAGCCTTGCAGACAAACAAAAATTACGCGAAGCGAAATGTAGTGTGAGGAGGGCTATGCGAGAGGCGTTCAATGAATTCGAAAGTAATGTTCTATGTACTGACTTGGCAGAAAATCCTAAGAAATTTTGGTCCTATGTCAAAGCGGTAGGTGGATCAAAACAAAATGTCCTGGCACTCTGTGACCAAAATGGTACTGAAACAGAGGATGACAGACTAAAGGCCGAAATACCAAATGTCTTTTTCCAAAGCTGTTTCACATAGGGAGACTGTACTTCCTTCTCTACATTGTCGCACAGTTGACAAAATGGTAGAAATCGAAATAGACGACAGAGGGATAGAGAAACAACTAAAATCACTCAAAAGAGGAAAGGCCGCTGGTCCTGATGCGATACCAGTTCGATTTTACACAGAGTACGCGAAGGAACTGGCCCCCCTTCTTGCAGCGGTGTACCGTAGGTCTCTAGAAGAGCGAAGCGTTCCAAAGGATTGGAAAAGGGCACAGGTCATCCCCGTTTCCAAGAAGGGACGTCGAACAGATGTGCAACACTATAGACCTGTATCTCTAACGTCGATCAGTTGTAGAGTTTTGGAACACGTATCGTGTTCGAGTATAATGTCTTTTCTGGAGATTAGAAATCTACTCTGTAGGAATCACCATGGGTTTCGAAAAAGAAGGTCGTGTGAAACCCAGCTCGCGCTATTCGTCCACGAGACTCAGAGGGCCATAGACACAGGTTCACAGGTAGATGCCGTGTTTCTTGGCTTCCACAAGGCGTTTGACACAGTTCTGCACAGTCGTTTAATGAACAAAGTAAGAGCATACGGACTATCAGACCAATTGTGTAATTGGATTGAGGAGTTCCTAGATAACAGAACGCAGCATGTCATTCTCAATGGAGAGAAGTCTTCCGAAGTAAGAGTGATTTCAGGTGTGTCGCAGGGGAGTGTCATAGGACCGTTACTATTCACAATATAAATAAGGGACCTGGTGGATGACATCGGAAGTTCACTGAGGATTTTTGCAGATAACGCTGTGGTGTATTGAGAGGTTGCAACAATGGAAAATTGTACTGAAATGCAGGAGGATCTGCAGCGAATTGACGCATGGTGCACGGAATGGCAAGTGAATCTGAATGTAGACAAGTGTAATGTGTTGCAAATACATAGAAAGATAGATCCCTTATCATTTAGCTACAAAATAGCAGGTCAGCAACTGGAAGCAGTTAATTCCATAAATTATCTGAGAGTACGCATTAGGAGTGATTTAAAATGGAATGATCATATAAAGTTGATCGTCGGTAAAGCAGACGCCAGACTGAGATTCATTGGAAGAATGCTAAGGAAATGCAATCCGAAAACAAACGAAGTAGGTTACAGTGCGCTTGTTCGCCCACTGCTTGAGTACTGCTCATCAGTGTGGGATCCGCACCAGATAGGGTTGATAGAAGAGATAGAGAAGATCCAGCGGAGAGCAGCGCTCTTCGGTACAGGATCATTTAGTAATCGCGAAAGCGTTACGGAGATGATAGATAAACTCCAGTGGAAGATTCTGCAGGAGAGACGCTCAGTAGCTCGGTACGGGCTTTTGTTAAGGTTTCGAGAACATACCTTCACCGAAGAGTCAAGCAGTATATTGCTCCCTCCTACGTATATCTCGAGAAGAGACCATGAGGATAAAATCAGAGAGCCGACACAGAAGCATACCGACAATCCTTCTTTCCACGTACAATACGAGACTGGAATAGAAGCGAGAACCGATAGAGGTATTCAGGGTACCCTCCGCCACACATTGTCAGGTGGCTTGCGGAGTATGGATGTAGATGTAGATGTAGATGAAGAGTCTCATTACCTAATCTAATTCCCTCAGCATTACCCGACTTAATTTGACTACATTCCATTATCCTCGTTTTGCTTTTGTTGATGTTCATTTTATGTCCTCCTTTCAAGACACTGTCCACTGCGTTCAACTGCCCTTCCAAGTTCCTTGCTGTCTCTGATAGAATTACAACGTCATCGGCGAACCTCAAAGTTTTTATTTCTTCTCCATGGATTTTAATACCAACTCCGAATTTTTCTTTTGTTTCCTTTAGTGCTTGCTCAATATACAGATTGAATAACATCGGGGAGAGGCTACAACCCTCTCACACTCCCTTCCCAACAACTGCTTCCCTTTGATGCCCCTCGACTCTTATAACTGCCATCTGGTTTCTGCACAAATTGTAAATAGCCTTTCGCTCCCTGTAATTTACCCCTGTCACCTTTAGAATTTGAAAGAGAGTATTCCAGTCAACATTGTCAAAAGCCTTCTCCAAGTCTACAAATGCTAGAAACGTAGGTTTCCCTTTCCTTATCTTTCTTCTAAGATAAGTCGTAAGGTCAGTATTGCCTCACGTGTTCCAATATTTCTACGGAATGAAATATAATGTATGCTAAAACACTAACCGCCAATGTGGCAGCCGTGAACTGTGTTGCCGCGTGAGTGTCTGTTTTCGCGTGAATCGAGAATATTAACAGGTGATGGGATGTCTAACTTCCCAATTGGCAAATTATAACAAACAGAATGTTAATTTAAACACGACGTATGGACTGTGCAAAACTATCGTGTATGAATATTGCCGTTGAACTAGCACGACCATTAAGTGCTGCATAAAAAGGTACTTAGTTCCGGCCTACCACACATGAATGATACGCAACTTATCACCGGTAGCCGAAACAGGTTCTAAGGAAGGAGGATGTATCAGTGCCAAAGATACGACTGGATGAACTTACAGGATTCGTGTGAGCAACTTCAAGCTGCTTTTACCGCTGTCGCCACATCACGCCGACCCAGAACGGATAAGACTCAAAACCATTCCTTTCTTCGAGAACCTCACAATTGCAAACAATTTAATTTCTTTTTGCTTTGTAACAGATTATCTCTCAATGTTTCTCTCCGTAAATACAAGTAGTGTATTTGTAAAGATTGTTCACCATCAGTGATTCTTGACCCCACCACCAACAGTAGTTATTGTCACCATTTATTAGTTTTTACTTTTCAGTGTATTTGTACTAGTCGTTGCATGCTTTTGTGTGTCTTTGGGAGGGGTGTACTTCGATGTGTATATACAGTAGTATAGACAGGAGAATTTATGTGTTCTACTGTGAAATGTCCTCCCTCGGTAGCTGAGTGGCAGTCTGCCGCCGGCAGTGCTGCGAGGCGGTCACGCGCCAGAGCGCTGCGGGCGAGGCGCGCACGGTGTGTTTGTGTTTACTTCGGCCGCTGTAAGTGCCGTTTTCCCTTCTAGACCACAACTATCGGAAGAAGACATTACGTTTCAACTTTTGTTCCGACTTCGCCCCACCCAAGGCCCTGGAGGTAGAAGGATTTATTCGCGATGAAGTTAAGATACCACCAACGGATCTAATTGGTATCCACTTGTCGATAGTTAGCAGTACCGTCTACGTCAAAATGATCAACGATGCGGCGTGCGACAAGGTGCTTCAGGAGGCAAAACGTGGACTGCGCTTCTGCCATTCCGACGGCAACGTCGGACCCGTTACCGTCGATCACGCAGGTCTCGGCACACGGACGATAAGGATCTTCGAACTGCCGTTCGAACTACCTGCAGACGTCGTCATCGAGGCGCTCCGTCCCTATGGCAACGTTCCGGAACATGTTGCCGAACGATGGGTACAATTTCAGACCTATCCCGTTTTAAACGGTGTTAGACAGGTCCGCATCGACTTGCAGAAACACGTGCCTTCTTATCTACGTATCGGAGGCTGCCGTGCCATCATAATATCGTAATGTACGACGGCCAACCTCGAACCTGTTCCGGTTGCGGGAAAGAAGGTCACCTACGGTCTGAATGCAGTCAACGACGTGTCACGCAGCTCCCGTTGTCGGAAGCGTCCGTCACACCCACGATGACCGCCCTACCGGTCACTTACGCAGCGGCTCTTGCCACGTCTACAGTTTCGTCCAGTCCGTCGCCCGGTCCTTCCGATCGGCACGTCCCACCGTCCCAGTCACCTATGGACGGTGCTGACGTCCCACCTGACAACCTTGCCGCCGAACAGGCTCCCGTACCGTACGCTGAGGAGAACAGTACTTCTTCACAACACCTGTTTGAAAATTTCATTGTACCCACCGACGCATTCGAACCAGGTCGACGCTCTTCCTTGCCGTCGTCCGACACTGAGGAAAAAGTGCGCAAACAACGCTCGCCACGGGCTCTCAAAGCGTCGCCACCCGCGACGACGAAGACGACACCCAACTAGCCGACATTTCCATGCAGAGGTCGGCGGACAACTTTCACGATGATCAAGACATTTCGCAGGACGGGACCACTATGGAAGTCGCCACGCACAATGTAACGATCGGTGCGCCGGTTGAGACGCCTGTCTCCCCGCCGACAACTCCAGATCTCTCTCACCACGACGCAATTCCCATGGACATTGGACGTACCCATGGCACACGAGCATGGGCCGACGAGATTGAGGAAGATACGCCCCCTCCTCCGGATGAGTTGCCTCTGCCGGACAACGCTGCCTGTTAACATCAAAGCGAGGCCCTGCAGCTGATGGGACGGGACTTCCTGTCGGTGCCCTCCTCTTACTTCCCTTGGTGATGGTAGATGCGCGTCCACCACCACTGAAACAAACGTATCGGTTTGCCACGCTGAACATCAACATGATCGGCACTGTACCCAAGCTGCAACTCCTATGTGACATGCTTCGGGCCTCTGACGTCGACGTCGCCCTTCTTCAAGAAGTACGCGTTGCCACACTACCACCAGTCTACGGCTACGACTCATACAAGTCCTCATGTGATCAATCAGGGCGTGGAGTGGCTTTCTACATACGCGAAGGAATCCCACTCAAGGACACGACAATCCTTCCCTGTGGAAGAGGCATGGCTGTTACCATCTTCGACACTCGCGTCATCAATATCTACGCTCCGTCTGGCTCCACGAACCGTCGGCAGCGGTCCACGTTCTTCGCACATGACGTGGCGCCCCTGTTTTCTGGACGCTATGATCGCCTTACCATGGGAGGCGATTTCAACTGTGTCCTCCATCCGCAGGACCAAATGCCTGGTTATTCGCCATGCCCGGCGCTTCTCACCTTAATCGAAGATTTTCATCTAGTGGACGTTTTGGAGAAAATTCATGACAAATACCCCCGGTTTCACCCATTATACAGCACATTCTGCGAGCAGACTGGACCGGTTATATGTCTCTGCCCACCTTGGCAATGACGTCGCCCAAGCTGAACGGTGGCCCCTTGCATTTTCGGACCACTGGCCCGTCATTTGCTCCCTGGCTCTGCCACCTCAGTCAGTGTGGCGCAGCAGAGGTTACTGGAAGCTTAATACCTCCCTTCTTAATGATCCACCCTGTCGACAATGTATTGCCACTACGTGGGCGTCTTGCGAAAGACGCCTTCCGCAGTACACATCCACGTTCCATTGGTGGCTCAAATGTGCCAAACCTGCGATCAGAAAGGCCTTCATACAATGTGCCAAGGAAGCAGCAGCATGGCATCGAGACACCACAAATTTTTATTACGCCGTCCTCCGTGAGCTCGATGCGCTCCCTCCATCACCTGACACCCATAGGGAACGACAACGTAATAAAACTCGTCTCCTCTCTCTTCAACGTGCACGACGACAATACCTCATCCACGACGAAACCCCATCCACAATCCATGCCGCATCCGACCATAGTCGTCGACGTCGACTTTTCGTCTCCACCATCACGACCTCCGATGGTGTTCACCACACAACACAGGCGGCGGTGGTGTCTGCCTTTGCTGAACATTATCGCCAATTTTATGATGATGAACAGATGGCGACGCCCATTCATGATGACCTCCGTCCTTCCCCTGACCGGACTCTCACCGTAGCGGAGTCAACGTCTATGATGTCTGCAATCACCGCACAAGAGGTAGTAGATGCGATCAACAGAGGGGCCAAGAACAAATCACCAGGACCAGATGGTCTCCCAGTGAAGTTTTACCGGGCGTTCACCACGTTGATGCTTCCTCGCTGGACGGAAATGATTCAGGAACTCTTTACTCCATCCTTCCCAATTCCATCTGAATTCGTCACTGGCATTCTTCTACCTGTGCCTAAACCGAAGGGAGGGTCTCATGTCTCTGCCTATCGCTCCCTTACACTACTGAATGCGGACTGTAAAATCTATGCACGCCTCTTAGCAGCGCGCATGCGCACCGTCTTACCTACGGTCCTTTCACCTGAGCAGACTGCACGTGGTCGTGGGGCCACCTTACAAACAGCCCTAGGAGAATGCCGTGACCTCGTTGCACTGGCATCGGTTTGTCGCCTTCGTGCAGCACTGGTATCCGTCGATTTCACGAGTGCCTTTGATCGCGTTCGACACCCATTCCTCCTCATGGTGGCGACACGTATGGGGTTCCCATTACTTTTTGTCGATGCCATTTGCCGGTTGCTACTTCCCGCCGTCTCGATGGTACAAGTCAATGGGACCGATTCCTATACGCCGCTCTGTACGTCAAGGATGCCCTAAGTCTACTTTACTATATGAAATTGCACTTGAGCCCCTCATCACTGGACTTACCTCTAGACTGCAGGGCCTCACTTTGCGTGACTACACTTTTCACTGTAGGGCTTATGCGGACGATCTCCTCTTTCTCACCTGCTCCTCCACGGAACTCAATGACGCCATCCAATGGATCCACCAGTATGGACGTCTTTCTGGTAGCATTCTTAATGCCCGTAAATCGACTATGATGCACATTGGGTGCGGACTCCCGGCTATGGTGCCGAACCCACTCCCAGTCAGTACCACCCTTCGTTACTTGGGTATCGAATTTACGAGCTCCACACACCGCACAGTGGCCCTGGCATACAGGCGGCTTTTGCAGTCGATTCGGCATCATGTCCGCGGTCACGCGCACCGTAACTTAAACCAACTCCAACGTGTGTCCTATGTCAACATGTATGTAGCCCCTAAACTGGTACACGTCGCCCAGATCCTCCCAATGCCGTTACTCCTTGGCCGCCGCATCCAATCAGCCTTTGGATATTTCGTGTCAGCAGGGGCACTTTTCAAAGTCCGCTACAACACTTTAACATTGCCTCCTGCAAAAGGTGGCCTCGGACTCGTCAACGTGCGGGCACGATCTTCTGCACTCTTTGTCCACACTCTGTTGCGGCACTGGCAGGGGACGGTTCCGTCCTTAACACGTAGTCTCTTAGATATCCTCCGACCAGCTTCTCTCGATCCACCGATCAATGTGGCACCTATTTCTCCATTATTGTACCACGTCGCCAATTGTTTCATAGAACTCAGCTACGTTCGGGCCGATCTTCCAGTCGCCCGTCCTCCCCGTACAAAAGATTATTATCGTTTGTTTATGCTGTCCAACCCTTGCGACCCCATGGTGCTACGGCATCCTGACATTAACTGGCGCAAGGTTTGGGGGTGTGTGCATGCACCCTCGTCGTCTGTGTCTGCACTCTGGTATGTTTTAGTTTATGGAAAATTCCCGACTGACAGTCGACTTTATCGCATAGGACTGGCCACCTCCCCACTCTGCCCTGACTGTCAGCTCGAAGACACCGACGAGCACCGTCTTACGTGCCCCCTGAAACAAAATGTATGGCTCCTCATCCAACGAATCGTAGGCTTTTACCTCCGTGCCCCGTCAACGACGGTAACCCCGGATTTCCTGTTGCTGCCCCAGACATTTCACTACCCTCTTGCTAAGCACCGTACTCTCATCTGGTTTCGAGGACTGGCTTTAGAATACCTCTTTCAAAATGGTCCGCATACAGTCCTTGACTTCTGGTACAAAGTTGTAACCTCGCATAGCACCCTCACCCGAAAACCGTCTTACCGACAAACTTTTGCCGGTTATCTCCGCAGCGTCTTCCTTGACCCCCCTCAAAGCTGGGATGTACCATGCATACCTGTCACATGATGCAACACCCTTGTCCACGTTCCCATGCATCGATAAAAAAAGCAATAAGACAGAATATGTTATACTTTGTTGTATTTAATGTTTTTCTTTTTAATGTATTTATTTGCTTAACTAACCGTCATTTGTATATGTTTAAATGGAATGGTACATTGAAGAACTCTTGCATAGTGAATATATATGTACTTTTAGTTTCTTCAAATAAAAAAATAAAAAAAGAAAGTGGTCAGCGCGCAGCGCTAGAGAATGTCGATCCTAAGGGCCAGGGTTCGATTCCCGGCTGGGTCGGAGATTTTTCTCCGCTCAGGGACTGGGTGTTGTATTGTCCTAATCATCGTCATTTCACTCCCATCGACACGCAAGTCACCGAAGTGGCGTCAAATCGAAAGACTTGCACCAGGTGAAAGGTCTACCAGACTGGAGGCCCTAGTCTCACGACTTTTTTTTTTTCTTTTTTACAAAGTAGTGGCTTATTCCCCATTGGTTCAAGTTTGTTTATTAGAGGGAACTTTGAGCCTGACAGCTGGCAAAGTACGCGATCTTTGTGTACATGCCACTTAAGGTCATAGTTCCATTCGTTCATATTTAGATGCAAATTTACCTAAGTTTAACTGTTACTGGTAAGCGAAATTACAGTATACTGTGTAATTATTTATCAAATTAGCTACAGAATGTTTTATTGTTTTCCACTATCAAAGGATTTTATTAGCATAATTTTAGCCGGATTGAGAAACTTCTCATACTGAACTTTGCTTCTGAAGTTCCCGGAAGTAAAACGGATTCTTGGGGTTTATACAATATTAATTTACTTCATGCAGTTTTTCCTTGAACATTTTCTGATTACAAATTTCCGGTAATAATAAATCTCCAGGAACCATTTTCTTCACATAGTGCAAGTTCACGTATGATTTTGGCCCGTTACAATGTCGTACCCTCTGAGAATAAAATTCACCCTCGAATTTTACTGAAATGAAATCACTAGACAATTTATATTTCTACCATCCGTATTTCTTCCTCCACTTACGATATCACATGTTGCAGTATTTGTCTGCCTTCAATAGCAACTACCTGCAATTCCTCACAACCACTGAGTCCATGTGTTCTTATTTGCACATTAATTACAGTAGTTCACTTTCAATCCTCTTAGCAGCTATGTCATTCCTCTGGTAGAGGGTGAGGGGGCTGGGGGGGTCGGTTGATAATTGGAGTCAGGAAGGCATTCTAACCTTCTTACTTCCTGTATGCTAAATTCGCATCTCCCACACGCGCCTATTAAATACATCACATTCACCTGTAACACAATTTACACAGGCGATACGACCCACTACGTGGCGCTAACATTAAGAACCGACACACTTCATAGACTGCACATTTCTCTTTATGTTAAGCTAAACTGTTAATTTATCACAGTGGAACAGAAGTGACCTTTGTAAACAAAATGATTTTTGCATTGCCATATTGCTTAACAACACTGGCCTGTGTGAACTCAGTGCTTTGCACACCGTCCTTTTGCTCGTCATTCTTCTAACTTAAAAATTCATGAAAGTTTATTTACAGCAGTATGGGATCCATGGTAGCGTTGCTTTAGTCCGGCTTCAAGACATCTTGACTTGGGGATCTCTTCATCACAATACATCAATAAACGTACGAATACTCAATGACATAATTCTGATTTCTCATTTTAGAATTAATCTCCAAGTACTTCACAACAAACTTCAATAGCTGCACACTCAGATTCCTCTCATTCTCAGCGAAAACAAGTAATCCAGTGGCCACGCTTCAAGAGCTCTCCGATACCATTGACCCAGCTACGGGCGGCATAGCAGGTGCAACCGTGCTGTACACAAACCTAACGTTTTCCCAGACACAGCGCTGTATCAGCGTCAGCTGTGCTGTGCAATGGTCCTCCAGCTTCCCAGCCACAGGAGCTATAGCAGACTCGCTTATGCTGTCCTTGATTCTTCCCGACCACAGTCGATATATAAACCTCACCTGTGGCACATAATATAAAATGGCTTTAATTCCTTTACATGCACGTCTCTTACAACGCGTGACAGATTTTCCTGCTATGTCATTCTTTCGTCTGGTCTCCTATTGCTAGTGGTTTTACCGCTATAATGAACATTGCTTCTCGAGGAACCAGGAGCGGTTTAATTGATGATGTCAAGGCCAATGATTGTGGATTCTCAGCACTTTGGCTGTTTTGAGACAATGCCGCATAATGTGAAGACAGTGAAACCTAACCAGAAAATAATGTTGCATTTCTTTAATCTTATTCCAATTCATCGGCAGTTACCACGGCTTAAACCTATCTTAAAGAACTAAATAGTTTATTAAAAAACTAGAAACCCACCTCGATTGCGAAAAAGTACCTTGTGTTAACCTAGGTTTCGGCGTAGATAACTACACCTTCTTCAGAACAATAAAACCCACAAGTGCCTAAGAAGATCTTTGTCAATGATTAACAGAAAACCATAGCTATACATTTATAAACGAAAGAAAGGAAACACAAACATTACATATGTTGTTGTTGTTGTGGTTTTCAGTCCTGAGACTGGTTTGATGCAGCTCTCCATGCTACCCTATCCTGTGCAAGCTTCTTCATCTCCCAGTACCTACTGCAACCTACATCCTTCTGAATCTGTTTAGTGTATTCATCTCTTGGTCTCCCTCTACGATTTTTACCCTCCACACTCCCTCCAATACTAAATTGGTGATCCCTTGATGCCTCAGAAAATGTGCCACCAACCGATCAATTCTTCTGGTCAAGTTGTGCCACAAACTTCTCTTCTGCCCAATCCTATTCAATACTTCCTCATTAGTTATGTGATCTACCCATCTAATCTTCAGCATTCTTCTGTAGCACCACATTTCGAAAGCTTCTATTCTATTCTTGTCCAAACTATTTATCGTCCATGTTTCACTTCCATACATGCCTACACTCCATACAAATACTTTCAGAAATGACTTCCTGACACTTAAATCTATACTCCATGTTAACAAATTTCTCTTCTTCAGAAACGCTTTCCTTCCCATTGCCAGTCTACATTTTATATCCTCTCTACTTCGACCATCATCAGTTATTTTGCTCCCCAAATAGCCAAACTCATTTACTGCTTTAAGTGTCTCATTTCCTAATCTAATTCCCTCAGCAGCACCCGACTTAATTCGACTACATTCCATTATCCTCGTTTTGCTTTTGTTGATGTTCATCTTATATCCTCCTTTCAAGACACTATCCATTCCATTCAACTGCTCTTCCTAGTCCTTTGCTGTCTCTGACAGAATTACGATGTCATCGGCGAACCTCAAAGTTTTTATTTCTTCTCCATGGATTTTAATACCTACCAATTTTTCTTTTGTTTCCTTTAGTGCTTCCTCAATATACAGATTGAATAACGTCGGGGAGAAGCTACAACCCTGTCTTAGTCCCTTCCCAACAACTGCTTCCCTTTCATGTCGGTCGACTCTTATAACTGCCATCTGGTTTCTGTACAAATTGTAAATAGCCTTTCGCTCCCTGTATTTTACCCCTGCCACCTTCAGAATTTGAAAGAGAGTATTCCAGTCAACATTGTCAAAAACTTTGTCTAAGTCTAGGAATGATAGAAATATAGGTTTTCCTTTCCTTAATCTTTCTTCTAAGATAAGTCGTAAGGTCAGTATTGCCTCACGTGTTTCAGTGTTTCTACGGAATCCAAACTGATCTTCCCCGAGGTCGGGTTCTACTAGGTTTTCCATTCGTTTGTAAAGAATTCGTGTTAGTATTTTGCAGCTGTGGCTTATTAAACTGATTGTTCGGTAATTTTCACATCTGTCAACACTTGCTTTCTTTGGGATTGGAATTATTATATTCTTCTTGAAGTCTGCGGGTATTTCGCGTGTTTCATTCATCTTATTCACCGGATGGTAGAGTTTTGTCAGGACTGTCTCTCCCAAAGCCGTCAGTAGTTCCAATGGAATGTTGTCTACTCCGGGGGCCTTGTTTCGACTCAGGTCTTTCAGTTCTCTGTCAAACTCTTCACGCAGTATCATATCTCCCGTTTCATCTTTATCCACATCCTGTTCCATTTCGATAATATTGTCCTCAAGTACATCGCCCTTGTATAGACCCTCTATATACTCCTTCCACCTTTCTGCTTTCCCTTCTTTGCTTAGAACTGGGTTTCCATCTGAGCTCTTGATGTTCATACAATTGGTTCTCTTATCTTCAATGGTCTCTTTAATTTTCCTGTAGGCAGTATCTATCTTACACTTCCTCTCATTTTTGAGACGTCTGTATTTCTTTTTGCCTGCTTCATTTACTGCATTTTTATATTTTCTCCTTTCATCAATTAAATTTAATATTTCTTCTGTTACCCAAGGATTTCTACTAGTCCTCGTCTTTTTACCTACTTTATCCTCTGCTGCCTTCACTACTTCATCCCTCAAAACTATCCATTCTTCTTCTACTGTATTTCTCTCCCCAATTCCTGTCAATTTTTCCCTTATGCTCTCCCTGAAACTCTGTACAACCTCTGGTTCTTTCAGTTTATCCAGGTGCCATCTCCTTAAATTTCCACCTTTTTGCAGTTTCTTCAGTTTTAATCTACAGGTCATAACCAATAGATTGTGATCAGAGTCCACATCTGCCCCTGGGAATGTCTTACAATTTAAAACCTGGTTCCTAAATCTCTGTCTTACATATGTACAAAGTCTAAAACTGCAGTTTATGTCGGGTCAGGGCCCATCGAACATAGGCCGGTGTGAAGTGGAGGTTACACAATTAAGTTAAATAACGGTTTAGACTTTGTACATATGCACTGTTTGTGTTTCCTTTTTTCGTTTATAAATGTATAGCTATGGTGTTCTTTTAATCATTGACAAAGATCTTCTTAGGCACTTGTGTGTTTTATTGTTCTGAAGAAGGTGTAGTTATCTACGCCGAAACCTAGGTTAACACTAGATACTTTTTTCGCCATCGAGGCGGGTTTCTAGTTTTTTAATAAATTAACCAACGATTGCTGACGCACTGCGATCTTGAAGGTTCTTGAACTAAATAGTACCTTCTTACTGCTTTCCTTGGGTACCACATTCTCCAGATTACACTTTTTAATATTCCTGGCTCAGCCGTGATCTTGAATCCTACATTATGCCATCTCTGATTACTAGTATACATATTACTCCTATCGTCATTTCTCATCCTAAGACATTAACTTTACACAATCCTTTATTTATAGCATAAATCCTTATGTCTCTTCTAACTTAACGTGAAGAAATCACCGAAGTTACGAAGCACCCAAGGTTTTCTACGTCTCAGCCATGCTCTCTCTCTCTGCACTGGCTGGCGTAATGTCCTTTTTTATGGCGTACCCAATATACTATGGTATGTGACTCTGTACACGAGGCGGAGTGCCCAGGTACATTGCACTGGGTGCATATTTCTGCAGTTAATGGTTCGGCTCTCACTCCTTTACCAAACACCACAGCGGTATCTAACTCCGACAGTATGGAGAAAGGTAGGGAACGCTCAAACCAAAGAATGCAGGGAATTCCACGAGTGAAAGTAAAAAGTTTCGTGCTGCTACTTACATACCTTGCTGTCACACATTCTTGAGATCTCTGTTTTCGATCTCAAATGGTTCAAATGGCTCTAAGCACTATGGGACTCAACATCTGAGTTCATCAGTCCACCTAGAACTTAGAACAACTTAAACCTAACTAACCTAAGGACATCATACACATCCATTCCCGAGGCAGGATTCGAACCTGCGACCGTTGAAAGCGCGCGGTTCCAGACTGAAGCGCCCAGAACCGCTCGGTCATACAGGCCGGCTGTTTTCGATCTATTGGTATCCGTTTCCCCTTCGGAAAGCTGCTGCTATGACACCATGGCGCTGACTGTCATCAGGTTGTCCATCTTCATGCCCATCTTCAACATTCTGTCTGACACCAATGTAAAGGTGAGAGAGATAGGCTGTCTGAGGGTAGACTGGGTTCTCTGTCGGTGATGGGTATGTGGACTGCAGCAGATACGGGTCCTTGTGAAGATACAACAACTCTTTGTTAGTCCTTTACTAACTCATACGTTCTAGTGATTCTGCTCAGTTCTCTAGCGCGGTCTGGAGTTCCATTGTAATATTGCGGCGTCGTAGCTACAGACGTTGACGTACGGCTGCAGCGAGCATGCGCTGACTTGGAGACTGAGCGTTTCGCTCTCGTCTCCGGTGTGCGAGGCGGCGTGAGCCGGCAGGGAGCGGAGTTCACGGCTGACGTATGGCAGGCGCCGGATGTGGTCCAGCGTGCCGAACTTGACGTACCCGGCTGGGCCAACGTATAAATGCTGGTTTCCTGCGCTGAATTCGCGGAACGGCTCGTTTGTGGGCCACTGCGAACCATCTGGAACAGAGCAATGACCCGGATCAGGGGTAATCGTCGACGACGCGGAAGCCAGTTGGGCCGGTGTGGTTTCGCGAAGGCTTGCCCCAGGGTACTGACACCCGGGGCGGTATCACAGAAGTCTCGCTGCTGCTGAGGGGTGCCGATCAAACAGGACTGACGGCAGGCTGCGTGGCTTTTGGACTGATTTCGGCACTCGTGGTCCGACAACCCGGAGCTGACCGCGCAGTTCAATGACCAGCGACCGCTGTCTGGCTGCGGGCTCGTTGCACTTCTGCGCTCTGACGTCTGCTCCAAGTCCTTCTACAGTTTTGTCCCGTTACAGCGTCTCGCGGATCCCCGCCTGCTATTGGAAGCTGACGGAAACTTGCAATTCCATTGCCAACTATTTGTTACCTGTGGGGGGTTTCGATATGTCATACCATATTTCTGAAAGTACTTTTGGCAAAAAAGCGATGCTGAAGTCGCAGTCCGAGGTCTTAGCTATATCTGCCTTTTGAGTTCTTGTGGTGATATTTACATTAAAATCATTCCCTAACACCTATTTCTTTAGAAGTCGAATGCACGTTTTCACAGATTTACCTTTAAATAAGTTTTCATCCCCTTTTCACTCTCTGAGGTGCGAATTTCTTTTTTTCTTTGAAGGCTCTAACATGTAATTCTTATTTCTAACCGAATTTCCAAAAAAAAGAATAACGCTGAAAGATGTGATTTGTATTTCTAAGTGAGGAGCCAACAGCCAAATACTAACTTTCAGAGTTTTAGTTTCAAAAATGCCTTAGTAATGAAACATTTCCATAAAAACTCTTTATCTCCTTTTTGACGCTCTTAAGGGCTAAATTTCTAAAATTTGTTTGAGTTCTAACCGAGAACCCAAATACAATTTTTTTTAGATTTAGCTTCAAAAATGATATGATAATGAAATATTCTAATAAAATTTTTATCGCCTATTCCACTCACCTTACAGGTTAAATTACTATAAACACTGACACACTTTTTTTCCGAGAAGTGAAATACCAATTTTCATTGGCGCAGCTTTAGAAACGCTGTGGCAGTATTTTAAGAATAATTCATTTTGAGAATAAAGTTTCACACACAATTTTACCCCTTAGGGGCTAAAGTTCCAAAAATTCTGAACCATATATTTTTTTCCTTCCGACCGAGAAACCGAATACGAATTTTCGTAGTTTTACCTTCAAAATTCCTTAATAGCAGGTGAGGAAGTGAGTCAGTCAGTTAGTCGGGTCACTTACTTTTATATATAGGGTTTCCAGAAGACTCTGTACAGAACTCACCTACTTGTTTAGTACTAAATGAGACTATAATCATTTTTATATTCCATTACTTGAGACACATTTTTCTTCATCCTCCACTATCTTCTGCTACCACACGTCATAATTCTCCATGCCTTTCCATCCTTTTTCAGTACTGTTTCAGTTTCTTCAGTTAAACTGCTTCCACCAACTTACAAAAATATCCCTTCATCTATCTACCTTTTGTGTTTAACATCCACGATCGTATTTATAGTCACGTGATTTACATAAATTGTTTTGTAACAATTCATGTGCTACCTTCTTACCCATATCATACGGCAATGAATTAAGATATCTGTCGGACATACAGTTATAGCATTGCCAAACAGCCATACATATGATTTAATGAGCGTACATTGCTACGTCACTTGAAAGACAGAACTCGTCTGCCGAAAATGAAAGAGTCTCAGTAGAAAGTGGAATTAAAACTTAGCCTCTGTACAAGCCAAATAAGCTCTTGTTTCCGTTGCAGTGTCTTCCGGATTAAAGAACTACAGTACGCAGTGTAATTATAGCGATAAACATGGTCCTAGCACGTTACTTGTAACGTTAGCGTGAGTCGCTTACACACGGCATGAAGAAAAACTTGTTTGATCACAGCCTGTTTTCTTCCATACTAGCAACAGCTAAAATTATAATAGTATTTCGTCCTGTCCATGCTGTCGGCAGAAAGCAGGCCCACTGTCACTTCACGTGGACACTGCAGTGCCAGATCAACAGCTGGCGCTTGAGTCTCTTGCAATGCGTGACACAGGTCATTAACGTTTTTCACAAAAGAGTTAATGAAAGACGTTACCTTCAATTAAGCTACAACTGACGTAAGCGAATTACAGGTGTTTGTTTACATACACATACATAGCTGAGTAGTTTCTCGCTGGTTGACATTCATTTCACTTCATCTACATCTACATCTACGTGATTACTCTGCTATTCACAATAATGTGCATAGCAGAGGGTTCAATGAACTACCTTCAAGATGCCTATCTACCGTTTCACTCTTAAAAGGTGCGAGGGAAAAAGGACCACATAAATATTTCTGTGTGACCCCTGATTTCTCTTATTTTATCGTGTTGATCATTCCTCTCTATGTAGGTGGATGCTAATAGAATGTTTTCGCAATCGGATAAGAAAACTGGTGATTGAAATTTCATGAGAAGATCCTGTCGCAAACGAAATATATACTTCTTATACGAATGAGCAAATATTTCTGTACACTAATAACACCATACGGGGAACGTAACACCAGCAAAACTACCCAAAGAAACAAACCTTTTGACAGGATTTAAGGTGACAGTGGTCGTATGACTAATGGAAAGCTAGTCGAAGTTAAATTCGGATCTTTAGTAAATAAGTATTCAATGGATGAGAAGTGATCATAGGGTGTTTCGTAACTATCAGGCCGCAGCAAAAAGTGCAAGTACGTAGTTAAGAAAACTAAATACGGTCGCCAGGTCAGAATGGACAAAAGTAATTTCAATTAAATGTATAATAATGGTTTCCTGGTGTGAAGCAACTGCAACACTGTTCCACATTTCAGTACCAAAAATGTTATTAATCAGACAAGAACACACTAACGGACTTTTTCAACTAAGACAGTCGTAACTTAATTTGCTTTTTGACACTATTAATGCAATAAACTATGTCACACTAACTTAGACTAATTATTTCAATAAGGAATGAAAATGTTATTTTAAGTATGCGAGTTGTTTAGAACGAGCACTATTCCGTAGAATGCGGGAGTACTGAAATTTTCCTTGAGATGATCAGTACTTTTAACTTAACTATAGAGCAATTGCTTCACTAACAATGAACACAAACTATGGTCAGTGTATATTAGTACTACTTCGCATTCTCAGTTACATGTTTCGCGCATGGGAGCCTTGAATCTGTTATTTCTTAGATCTGGTATTTAAGTTGAAGCTTTTACCTACACACAAACCCCAAGAATAAAAGCATTACCTTTCAATAAACTTTCACTAGTAGTTTACTAACGCAATTACCATAGCATGGGCGCAGCCTTAAACAGTTGTGTCTTGTAACTTTCTCACTATCCATCATATTCACGAATAAACAGCTGTGGCATACATTCATCAACATAAAAGAGCTAATTTCACCGATTATAAACCTGTTGTAATTGTGTAGTTGCTGTAGGTCCTTAATTTATTGTGGACATTAAATCTATCTCGTAATATCAGTTTTTACTTACAATTTTTATATCATATGAAATAACGTAGCCACCATTTTTCTTTTGTACCAGTTTAAGTCATTATGTTTCCGGTATTAAGCAAATTGATAACCTTTAAAGAAAATATGGAACTCGTTTAAACTGAAGAATACTTTTAAATCAATACAGTGGCTCCAGTTATTCTACCACTAACAATAATGCTTAAATAGTTGTTTCAACATTTGCATTTTGATTCAATGCTCGGAGTATTCATGGAATTGGCATAGCATCCTAACAATGTTAGTTACTCAGGACAAAGAAAGGTATATAACTTTAATGAAAAGTGGTTCATGCATGAAAATACACAACTGAGATATTTGCCTGAAGGTGTATGGGGAGACGATCGTCAATGGCGACGATGCAACGCAGTATGGCGCAGCCATGGGTCTTGATCTATATATTCTTCTTGGAGTCGTAAATTAAATTTAGACCAAACCAAGAAGTAGCACGTTTGTGCCGCTATCAGCCACTTCTATTCTAGGCATTTTAATCCGCTTTTATAAACACCTTGACCTCGCTAAAAACTTAAGATGCTCACGCTTCAATGGCTGGCCACAGCCTCATGGCGACAGAAACACTTGGCGCGCTTATTGCACACCTCTCCACCTTTTCATCTCTCTCGTATGTTTTCCTTTACGGTCGTTCTTTTACTTCTTCGTACAGTAGTATAGTCTCTGAGCATGAATCAGCTACATTAATTAACAATTGGCACATGTATTCTACAAAAAATCATAGATGCTAAAAAAATGGCTTTTACAGAAAATTGCAATACTACAGAAATTTACAAAATTGATGATCATTTTCATGTTCACCAATAAGTTATTCAGGCTAAAAGTTACAGATATTACATAATCGAAATGCTTAATAAGTGTAACATTACGAAGAATAAGTACGCGCACAAAGTAATGAAAAAAATTCCGAGCAGCTAATCTGTCATTCAAAATCCATCTTTATAGTAAAAATTTAAGAATTGTGATTTTATCTGATGTTTCGAACCCGCATCTGTCAGCATCCAATGTGCTACCAACGTCGACACCTATGGATTCTTCACGAACTACTCGTAACTCACTGCACCCTATACTTAAAGACAAAGAAAAATGACCTCCTGGAATGCTATTACGTTTACGACTCTTTCGTGCAGCTCGAAGTCACCTTCCACATAACAAAACACGATACGGCTTTACTGGAAGAAATCTCTTAGAAACATCTTCTTAAGGACAATCCCACTTAGTGACGTCTCCCTCAAACTACAAAAAGTTTTCTAATGACTACAGATAAAGTAGAGAGGACTTCTATGACAGATACGTTGAAAGTTTATTGGACGACCATTTGCGCTTTGGATTGAGCGGACCTGCAAATACAGAGTGTAGAATGAGGTTCTGAGTATCAAAGAGAGGTGTTCCAAGCCACAAAGGCTGTTTCTCTGTTGCAATAGTGAGTTATCTGTCTCAAGACTACAACAAATGGTTCAAATGGCTCTGAGCACTATGGGACTTAACATCTATGGTCATCAGTTCCCCAAAACTTAGAACTACTTAAACCTAACTAACCGAAGGACATCACACACATCCATGCCCGAGGCAGGATTTTAACCTGCGACCGTAGCAGTCGCGCGGTTTCGGACTGAGTGCCTAGAACCGCTAGGCCACCGCGGCCGGCTAGACTACAACATATGGGCCACAAATAATTCAGGGAAATGAAGTCGAATATTAATGTTACCCATCCACTAGAAGTTTATGAAAACTAGGTGGCAGCTTATTGTGCTTACACATGGCTTTCCGAAATTCTTGGCTTGTTTTTATGACAACAAGTCTGTCTCCATAAGTAACAATAATATGTAACAGAATTTGTGCTAAAATACCTCCATACATCATATAAGTGAAATGATCTTGCTTCGAACCAGGGTGACTATACAAGAGAGGTCCAGAATAAAACGAGTACTTGTCTCTGCCAGCGATTAACTTTAAAAGCAAGTATCAAATGGAAACCAGATTAGCTTCTTTCCATTACCAACTCTACAAGTTCACAGTAGACTAAACCAGGACAGGCAACTGACTCGTTGCTGTGGTCTTCAGTCGAGAGACTGGTTTGATGCAGCTCTCCATGCTACTCTATCCTGTGGAAGCTTCTTCATCTCCCAATACCTACTGCAACCTACATCCTTCTGAATCTGTTTCGTGTATTCATCATTTGGTCTCCCTCTACGATTTTTATCCTTCATGCTGCCCTCCAATACTAAATTGGTAATCCTTTGATGCCTCAGAATATGTCCTACAAACCGTCCCCTTCTTCTAGTCAAGTTGTCTTCTCCCCAATTCTATTCAATACCTCCTCATTAGTTATGTGATCTACCCATCTAATCTTCAGCATTATTCAATAGCAACACAGTTCGAAAGTTTCTATTCTCTTCTTGTCTAAACTACTTATCGTCCACGTTTCACTTCTATACATGGCTACACTCATATAAATACTTTTAGAAACGACTTCCTGACACTTAAATCCATGCTCGATATTAACAAATTTCTCTTCTTCAGAATCGCTTTCCTTGCCATTGCCAGTCTACATTTTATATCCTCTCTACTTGCACCATCATCAGTTATTTTGCTACCCAAATAGAAAAACTCCTTTACTACTTTAAGCGTCTCAATTCCTAATCTAAATCCCTCCGTATCACCCGATTTAATTCGACTACATTCCATTATCCTCGTTTTGCTTTTGTTGATGTTCATCTTATGTCCTCCTTTCAAGACACTGTCTATTCCGTTCAACTGCTTTTCCGAGTCCCTTGCTGTCTCTGGCAGAATTACAATGTCACCGGCGAACCTCAAAGTTTTTAATTTCTTCTCCATGGATTTTAATTGCTACTCCGAATTTTTCTTTTGTTTCCTTTACTGCTTGGTCAGTATACAGATTGAATAACATCGGGGATAGGCTACAACCCTGTCTCACTCCCTTCCCAACCACTGCTTCCCTTTCGCGCCCCTCGACTCCAGCTGGTTTCTGAACAAATTGTAAATACCCTTTCGCTCCCTGTAATTTACCCCTGCCACCTTCAGAATTTGAAAGAGAGTATTCCAGTCAACATTGTCAAAAGCTTTCTCTAACTCTACAAATGCTAGAAACTTAGGTTGGCCTTTCCTTAATCTATTTCCTAAGGTAAGTCGTAGGGTCAGTATTGCCTCCCGTGTTGCAGCATTGCTATGGAATCCAAACTGATCTTCGCGGAGGTCGGCTTCTACCAATTTTTCAATTCGTCTGTAACGAATTCGTGTTAGTATTTTGCTTCTGTGGCTTATTAAACTGATAGTTCGGTAATTTTCACATCTGTCGACACCTGCTTTATTTGGGATTGGAATTATTAAATTCTTCTTGAAGTCTGAGAGTATTTCGCCTGTCTTATACATATTGCTAACCAGATGGTAGAGTTTTGTCAGGGCTGTCTCCCCCAAGGCTATCAGTAGTTCCAATGGAATGCTGTCTACTCCTGGGGCTTTGTTTCGACTTAGATCTTTCAGTGCTCTATCAAACTCTTCACGCACTATCATATCTGCCATTTCATCTTCATCTACCTCCTCTTCCATTTCCATAAGATTGTCCTCAAGAACATCGCCCTTGTATAGACATTCTATATACTCCTTCCACCTTTCGACATTCCCTTCATTGCTTAGAACTGGGTTTCCATCTGAGCTATTGATATTCATGCAAGTGGTTCTCTTTTCTCCAAAGGTCTCTTTAATTTTCCTGTAGGCAGTATCTATCTTATGCCTAGTGATATACGCCTCTACATCCTTACATTTGTCCTCTAGCCATCCCTGCTTATTCATTTTGCACTTCCTGCCGATTTTATTTTTGAGACGTTTGTATTCCTTTTTGCCTGCTTCATTAACTGAATTTTTGTATTTTCTCAGTTCATCAATTAAATTCAATATCGCTTCTGTTACCCAAGGATTTCTACTAGCCCTCCTCTTTTTACCTACTTGATGCTCTGCTACTTTCACTATTTCATCTCTCAAAGATACCCATTCATCTTCTACTGTATTTCTTTCCCTCATTCTTGTCAATCGTTCATTAACTCTCTCCCTGAAACTCTCTACAATCTCTAGTTCTTTTAGGTCCCATCTCCCCAAATTTCCACCCTTTCTTCAGTTTTAATCTACAGTTCATAACCAACAGATTGTTTTCAGAGTCGACATCTGCCCCTGGAAATGTCTTACAATTTAAAACCTGGCTCCTAAATCTCTCTGTTACCATTATATAACCTGAGACCTTCCAGTATCTCCAGGCTTCTTCCATGTATACAACCTTCTTTATTGGTTCTTGAACCAAGTGTTAGCTACGATTAAGTTATGCTCTGTGCAAAATTTTACCGGTCGGCTTCCTCTTTCATTCCTTACCCCCATTCCATATTCACCTACTACGTTTCCCTCTCTTCCTATTCCTACTCTCGAATACCAGTCACCCAAGGCTATTAAATTTTCGTCTCCTTTTACTTTCTGAATAATTTCTTTTATCTCATCATACATTTCATCAGTCTCTCCGTCATCTGCAGAGCTAGTTGGCATATAAACTTGTACTACTGTAGTAGGTGTGGGCTTCGTATCTATCTTGGCCACAATAATGCGCTGTTTGTAGTACCTTACCCGCTTTCCTATTTTCCTATTCAGTATTAAACCTACTCCTGCATTACGCCTATTTAATTTGGTGTTTATAACCTTGTAGTCACCTGACCAGAAGTCTTGTTCCTCCTGCAACAGAACTTCACTAATTCCCACTATATCTCACTTTAACCTATCCATTTCCCTTTTTAAATTTTCTAACCTTCTTGCCTGATTAAGGGATCTGACATTCCATGCTCCGATCCGTAGTATGCCAGTTTTCTTTCTCCTGATAACTATGTCCTCCTGAGTAGTCCCCATCCGGAGATCCGAATGGGGGACTATTTTACCTCCGGAATATTTTACCCAAGAGGACGCCATCATCATTTAATCATACAGTAAAGCTGCATGCCCTCGCCAGCCGGAGTCGCAGTGCGGTTCTAGGAGCTACCGAGCCGCCGCTACGGTCGCAGGTTCGAATCCTGCCTCGGGCATGGATGTGTGTGATGTTCTTAGGTTAGTTAGGTTTAATTAGTTCTAAGTTCTAGGCGACTGATGACCACAGAAGTTAAGTCGCGTAGTGCTCAGAGCCATTTTGCATGCCCTCGGGAAAAATTACCGCTGGAGTTTCCCCTTGCTGTCAGCCGTTAGCAAGATCGTTTCGGTTAGTGTTACAAGGCCAGATCAGTCAGTCATTCAGACTGTTGCCCCTGCAACTACTGAAAAGGCTGCTGCTCCTCTTCAGGAACCACTCGTTTGTCTGGCCTCTCAACAGATACCTCTCCGCTGTGGTTGCACCTACGGTACAGTTACCTGTATCGCTGAGGCACTCAAGCCTTCCCACCAACGGCAAGGTCCATGGTCAATGGGAATGTCTACTGCTACCGATACATGGCCTCGACAGATAACACGCCACGTAAAACTACAGCTGTTATATCGACGGCAAGAAAATGCCGATAAGCAAAAGACACAATAACCGTAAAGACAGGTAAGAAAAAGTCACAGTAACTTATAGTTAGTTCACTGTAATCAACAACGGTCTTGCTGTATTTACAATGTCCCAATCAAATGTTACACTCTGTGAACGCACGGCAACAGCATGTAAAATACTAAAAATAGTTTTGGCAGAATCAAATTCCTCACGGCCTCACCATGCTTTCATACAATAACAGACTGAATCAAGCTGAATTCACTATCAGCCCACACTGCATTACTGTAATCTAGACTGAGAATGCTTCTTGTACATTCACACATCAAACAGTACAAGTCTTAAATAATAGTATATCACGAGTTGGAATTTTTTGTGAGCTTTCCAAGGCCTTTGATTGTGTAGATCATGATACGGTCTTAGAAAAACTCAAGTTTTATAGAACTGATGGCTTTACACATTGCTAATTTGAGCCACATTTAACAAACATAATGCAAACAGTTGTGCTGAATAATTCAGACACTATCTGAAAAGTAGAAAATTTTAGTGATGAGGGGGGAAAAACCACAAAGGATTCAGTTTTGGGTCCACTCCTATTCATTAAATATATGCACAATCTTGCACTTAATATTCAAATAGTAATACTAGTACTTTTTGCAGACGATACTAGTGTTATAATAAGCCCAATTAGAGAGAAAGCAGCAGAAGAGTTGGTGAACGATATTTTCCAAAGAATTGTTAAGTGGTTCTCCGAAAATAAACTTGCCGTGAATTTTGAAAAATTGCCCTATATTTACTACTGCGCAGTAAATAGAGTCATACCAATAATTGATGTAGCACATGAGTAGGAATCAGTAAATAGGGTAGAATGCTCGAAGTTTTTTGGCATACATATTACTGAAAACTTGAACTTCAAAAAGCATATTACTGAGCTCCTTGAACAGTTAAGTTCTGCTATTTTTACTCTTCTTGCAATTGCCAATCTTGGTAACAAAAGTATCTAACTCGTGACATATTTTGCACGTTCACAATATTATCGCGAGGAATAATTTTCTAAGTACTTCATCACTTAGAAAGATAGTAGTAATTGCACAAATGTGAGCAGTAAGAATAAGGAGTTGTGTTCACCCACGGACGTCATGTATGTACGTCTTCAAAGAGTTAGATATTTTGACTGTACTGTCACAATACAAACATTCGCTAATGAAATTCAACATAAATAATCCATCACAATTTGAGAAGAACAGTGATGTACATGCGTGAAACTTTATAGTGAAAAATGACCCTTAATATCCATTGTTAAAGACATGAGTGACTCAGAAAGGAGTTCAGTATGCAGCAACAAAAAATTCTGATCATTTGGCCGATAGCATAAAATGTCAGGTAGCGAAGCACAGCTTCAAATCTAATTTAAAATCGTTGTTTCTGGACAAATATTTCTATTCCATTGGTGTATTTATACTTAAAATATAGAAACCAATAAAAAAGCGTAGTTGCATGAATAGAACTAAAATGATAATGTCTTCATTAATGTTTAAACTAATCATATATACATGACTCGTTCCACTCGTTCCACATCAACTCCGTAAAATAATCGTTCATATGATCTAAGGAACATGTAACTAAGTAACTAGTAGGCCAAACTTTGACAACTACGGCAGTTCTCCAACGGTAAATATGGCTCACAAAATAACGCATTGTTTTGTGCTTTGCATTGGCCTGCCGTAACGAACTTACTCACCACTCCTCCTTACTGAGTATGAGCTAATTTCTTTTGCTGGTTAACGACGAGAGTTCATTTTCCACTGCTCCAGCTCGATTACGTCCTCATTACAGATGACCACACATTGTGCCGACTATTTCAGCACACCTGCTGTTTTAAGGCTGCTCGCAGTTCTGTAGTGCTGTCCTCTCCAGGGTTGTCCTGCTTGGTGGTCGCTCCACTGTTCCTTGCTTCTTCAGAGACTAATTCCGGCCAGTCCCTTGGCCACTCATGCTGATACAAAGAAAAGTCAGACCGATATATTACCAAGAGCCCGACACTACCCTACGACTAGTGAACCGCTATTCACAGTGACTTCAGGCGCCGGGATGAAACGGTGTGGCCGTTCCCATTCCTTACTGCTGGCCCCCACTTTTACTGGTGACTATTTCTCAAGGCGACTCCTAGGACCAACTGCACCGGCAAGAAGAAGTGTGGTCAGCGTGTTATAGAAGACCCCGGTGGTTCAACACAACTTGTGAGCTGCTGCCCCTTGCTACCTCTGACACTGTCTCCAGTTGACGCCACTGCTTCTTCTCTGTACTGCATACTGCATGCCACTGTGCCATGCTACCCAAGCAAGCCCAATGTGATTCTTTCTCTGCGAACTTCCTCCGACACGTGCCACTGAGCAAGAATTGCGTTCCAAACCTGTAATTGTTCGACCTGCGGGGAGGGAAAGAATAGAATTGTGTAATGAAATTTCAGTTTCACGACACGATACGATTAAAATTACTAACAGAAGCGTTTGTATGGCTGTCACCAGAACACACAACTGAGACTGATAAATATATTTCTCATGATGGCGCAACTACGCGTACATGTTTAATGTATATCAATTCTTTGTATTTGGTGGCCAATTCAAGAGTAAAGATAATATAATACACATGTGATTCCATTTTTATCTCATCTAATTCCAATACTAGGTGTAGGCAGCGTAGATACACTACTGGCCATTAAAATTGCTACACCACGAAGATGATGTGCTACAGACGCGAAATTTTACCGACATAAAGAAGATGCTGTGATATGCAAATGATTAGCTTTTCAAAGCATTCACGCAAGGTTGGAGGCGGTGGTGACACCTAGAACGTGCTGACATGAGGAAAGATACCAACCGAATTCTCACACACAAACAGCAGTTGACCAGCGTTGCATGGTCAAACGTTGTTGTGACGCCTCGTGTGAAGAGGAGAAATGCCTACCATCACTTATCTGACTTTGATAAAGGTCGGTTTTGCAACCTATAACGATTGCGGTTTATCGTATAGCAATATTGCTGCTCGAGTTGGTCGAGATCCAATGACTGTTAGCAGAATTTGGAATCTGTGGGTTCAGGAGGGTAGTACGGAACTCCGTGCTGGACCCAAACGGCCCCGTATCACTAGCTGTCGTGATGACAGGCATCTTATCCGTATGGCTGTAACGGATCGTGTAGCCACGTCTCGATCCCTGATTCAACAGACTGGGACGTTTGCAAGAAAAAACATCTGCACGAACAATTCGACGACGTTTGCAGCAGCATGGACTATCAACTCGGAGACCACGGCTGCGGTTACCCTTGACGCTGCATCACAAATGCCTGCTGTGGTGTACTCAACGACGAACATGGCTGCACGAGTGGGAAAATGTCATTTTTTCGGATGAATTTAGGTTCTGTTTACAGCATCACGATGATCGCATTTTGTTTGCCGGCATCGCGGTGAACGCACATTGGAAGCGTGTATTCGTCATCGCCATACTGGCGTATCACCCGGCGTGGTGGTATGGGGTGCTATTGGTTACACGTCACGGTCAGCTCTCGTACGCATTGACGGCACTTTGAACAGTGGACACTGCATTTCAGATGTGTTACGACCCGTGGCTCTACCCTTCATTTGATCCCTGCGAAAACCTACATTTCAGCAGGATAATGCACGACCGCATGTTGCAGGTCCTGTACGGGCCTTTCTGGATACAGAAAATGTTCGACTGCTGCCTTGGCCATCACATTCTCCAGATCTCTTACCAATTGAAAACGTCTGGTCAATGGTGGACGAGCAACTGGCTCGTCACAACACGCCAGTTACTACTCTTCTTAATGAACTGTGGTATCATGTTTAAGCGGCATGGGCAGCTGTACCTGAACACGCTATCCAAGCTTCTTTTGACTCAATGCCCAGGCGTATGAAGGCCTTTATTACGGCCAGAGGTGGTTGTTCTGGGTACGGATTTCTCAGGATCTATGCACCCAAACTGCGTGAAATTGTAATCACATGTCAGTTCTAGTATAATATGTTTATCCAATGAATACCTGTTTATCATCTGAACTTATTGGTGTAGCAATTTTAATGGCCAGTAGTGTGCTTTAGCTGAACAACATCAGTTTATGAGGAATGGAGGTCACCAACGAAGTCAAGAAGACAAATTTCACTGTACCTGTTACTCGGCAGATAGTCTAAGTACTGAGTTTTTGACGCCAAGGACATTGGCTGGAGAACAAACATGGGGCCAGTGAATGAGAGTAACCCATGACAAAGAAGTGAAGGCCAGATGAACAATTCGCTCGATTGGTCAGTGCGGTAATAAAGTTGGAGGGAGTTCACCTGGAGGGACCGTGACATCGTGCAATCAAGAAGTATGAGGAGGAATATGAGGCGGCCTAACGACTTACATTTCATCATCAACGACTTAGGCCACGGAAGTATGTAGACTGAAGTGACAAAAATCATGAGATACCTCCTAATGTAGGATGTAGATGAAAACGAAATGGGAGATAAGACACTGCTTGAAGAGTTTGACAGATCACTGACAGACATGAGTCGAAACAAGGCCCCGGGAGTAGACAACAATCCATTAGAACTACTGCGGCCTAGGGAGAGCCAGCCATGACAAAACTCTACCAGCTGGTGAGCAAGATGTATGAGACAGGCGAAATACCCTCAAACTTCATGAAGAATATAATAATTCCTATCCCAAAGATAGCAGGTGCTGACAGATGTGAAAATTACCGAACTATCAGTTTAATAAGTCACAGCTGCAAAATACTAACGCGAATTCTCTACGGACGAATGGAAAAACTGGTAGATGCGGACCTCGGGGAGGATCAGTTTGGATTCCGTAGAAATGCTGGAACACGTGAGGCAATATTGACCTTAGGACTTATCTTAGAAGAAAGATTAAGAAAAGGCAAACCTAAGTTTCTAGCATTTGTAGACTTGGAGAAAGCTTTTGAGAATGCTGATAGGAATACTCTCTTTCAAATTCTGAAGGTGGCAGTGGTAAAATACAGGGAGCGAAAGGCTATTCACAATTTGTACAGAAACCATATGGCAGTCATAAGAGTCGAGGGGCATTAAAGGGAAGCAGTGGTTGGGAAAGGAGTGAGACAGGGTTGTAGCTTGTCCCCGATGTTATTCAATTTGTATATTGAGCAAGCAGTAAAGGAAACAAAAGAAAAATTCCTAGAGAAGAAGTAAAAACTTTGAGGTTCGCCGATGATATTGTAATTCTGTCATAGACAGCAAAGGACCTGAAAGAGCAGTTGAACGGAATGGACAGTGTCTTGAAAGGAGGATATAAGATAAACATCAACAAAATCAAAACGAGGGTAATGGAATGTAGTCAAGTTAAATCGGGCGATGCTCAGGGAATTAGATTAGGAAATGAGACACTTAAAGTAGTAAAGGAGTTTTGCTATTTAGGAAGTAAAATAACGGATGATGGTCGAAGTAGAGAGGATATAAAATGTAGACTGGCAATGGGAAGGAAATCGTTTCTGAAGAAGAGAAATTTGTTAACATCGAATATAGATTTATGTATCAGGAAGTCATTTCTGAAAGTATTTGTATGGAGTGTAGCCATGTATGGAAGTGAGACATGGACGATTAATAGACGCTTTCGAAATGTGGTGCTACAGAAGAATGCTGAAGATTAGATGGGTAGATCACATAACTAGTGAGGAAGTATTGAATGGGATTGGGGAGAAGAGAAGTTTGTGGCACAATTTGACCAGAAGAAGGGATCGGTTGGTAGGACATGTTCTGAGGCATCAAGGGATCAACAATTTAGTTTTAGGTAGTTGCGTAGAGGGTAAGAATCGTAGAGGGAGACCAAGAGATGACTACACTAAGCAGAATCACAAGGATGTGGGTTGCAGTGGGTACTGGGAGATGAAGAAGCTTGCACAGGATAGAGTAGCATGGAGAGCTGCATCAATCCAGTCTTAGGACTGAAGATCACAACAAAAACACCCTGAATGGCTCCTGATTCCTGAAATAAATGGGCAACTGAACATAAAAAGAAATTTAGGGCTCTAAACTCTACTTTGTTACCATCGAATATAGATTTATGTATTAGGAAGTCATTTCTGAAAGTATTTGTATGGAGTGTAGCCATGTATGGAAGTGAAACATGGACGATATCTAGTTTGGACAAGAAGAGAATATAAGTTTTCGAAATGTGGTGCTGCAGAAGAATGCTGAAGATAAGGTGGATAGATCATGTAACTAATGAGGAGGTATTGAATAGGATTGGGGAGAAGAGAAGTTTGTGGCACAACTTGACTAGAAGAAGGGCATCAAGGGATCACAAATTTAGTATTGGAGGGCAGCGTGGAGGGTAAAAATCGTAGAGTGAGACCAAGAGATGAGTACACTAAGCAGATTCAGAAGGATGTAGGTTGCAGTAGGTACTGGGAGATGAAGAAGTTTGCACAGGACAGATTAGCATGGAGAGCTGCATCAAACCAGTCTCAGGACTGAAGACAACAACAACAACAACCTCCTAATATCGTACCCGACTTACGTTTGTTCGACGTTTTGCAGAAACTCGACGTAGCATCGACTCAACAAGTAGCAGGAAGTTCGCTGTAGAAATATTCAGCCACGCTGTCTCTACAGCCGTCCATAATTGTGAAAGAGTTGCCGGAGCAGGATTTTATGTACGAACACTTTTATCTCCAATAAACACTGATTGGGATTCCCGTCGGGTGAACCGTGTGGCAAAATCATTCGTTCACCTTGTCCAGAATGATCTTCAAACAAATCGAGAACGATTGTGGCCTGGTGACAAGGCGTTAGCAAACCATTCCCTAGAGTTTTCCAGAATAATCTTCAAACCAGTCGCCAACAATTGTCGTCTGGTGACGTGGCGCATTGTCACTGAATTGTTGTTTGGCGACACGAATTCCACTAATGGCTGCAAGTAGTCTCCAGGTAGCCGAACATGACCAGGACCGAGTCCATTCTGTGTGAACACGGCATACACCGTTATGGAGCCACCAGCAGCTTGCAGAGGGCCTTTTTGACAACTCTGGTCCATGGGTGCGTCGACTCTGCGCTATACTGGAATCCTACCATCAGCTCTTACCAACTCAGATCTGGAATAAACCGACTAGGCTACGTTTTTCCGTCGTCTGCGTCCAACGGAAATGGTCACGAGCCTAGGAGAGGCGATGCAGACGATGTCATGCGGTTAGCAAAGACACTCGTATCGATCGCCTTCTGCTACAGCCCATTAACCCCAAATTTCGCAGCACTTTCCTAAAGGATATATTCGTCGTAGTCCCACATTGATTTCTTCCGTTATTTCACGCAGTGTTGCTTGTCTGCTAGCACTGGCTACGCAAATGTTACTGCTCTCGGCCGTTAAGTGAAGGCTGTCGGTCACTGAATTGTCCGTGCACTCTCAGGACACTGTAGATCTCGAAATATTGTATTCCTAAACGTTGTCGAAATCGAATGTCCCATGTCCCATGTGTTCATCTCCAACTACCATTCCGCCTTCAAAGTCTGTCTCGCCACGTGGCAACAGTCCCGTCGGAAATCTTCTTACACGACTCACGTGAGCACCACTGACAGCTCCTCAAAGCACTACCCTTTTATATCACGTGTACACGATACGAGTCTCACCTGTAGAAGTGCACGTCGCTATCTCACGACTTTAGTCACAGTGTACAAGTGCAGTCCAGTCCGTTCTGATGCAGTATGAAGGCGCCTGACAGCCGCTGCTACTTCGAGGTGGTAGCTATGCCAGTGACTGCTCCAGCCAAACGGTCCTGACTCTACTAGTGACGGTGTCTTCGCATCTAGGTGGTCCGACAGTCCCCGTACTTTGACATGAACGTGAGGATCGCGAGCCGTGCCGGTAGCCGTAACAGTGTCGTCAAAGATTCTTGCCCTATGGGCTGCGAGTAATCCTTTGCCATTCGAATGTGAAGATTTTGTTAGTTTGTTTAAGATCACACGCTATTTTTCAATATCAGTATTAATATTTCGTTGCAAGATATCCCATTTTTCCATGCAACATTCCCTTTTCGTCTTTCTTTCAGGGCCGGCCAGGGTGGCCGAGCTGGTCTAGGCGCTTCAGTCTGGAACCGCGAGATCGCTACGGTCATAGGTTCGAATCCTCCCTCGGGCATGGATGTGTGTGATGCCCTTAGTTTAGTTAGGTTTAAGTATTTCTAAGTCTAGGGGACTGATGACCTCAGAAGTTAAGTCCCGTAGTGCTCAGAGGCATTTGAACCATTGTTTCAGGACCGTATGTGAGCCGTGCCGGCTCGTATCGATTGATCGATCGGGTCGGCATGGTGTGATCTTTGGGCTGGGCCGTTTGACGTGGCTTTTGGCCGCGACGGGCGTGTGGCACTACAGAGGGGCAGCCGGAGAGGCGCGCGGCTCTGGAGAATCGGAGGAGAGCGTGGTCGAGCAGGCCGGGGCACGACGCAGAGGTTGTGGTGTGTTTGACTCGTTTGAAAGACCGAACCTGGCTTTTAGTGTGGGAACTGGGCTCGACCAAATTACCAGAATCGAGTCATGCGTCCATGATTTGGATCTGTAAAGGATTTCATAAAAGATTTGGTGAGAATTGTTTGTCATGTTTTTGGCGGGCATATTATACTGATCCTTGCTTTCCAAGCATCGGCACCATGACTGGAAACTGTTGTCTTGCCAGCCGAAAGGTCCCCTCTATTCAGTACTGTTTAAGTAAACACGTGTTATTGTGTTTAGTTAAAGGTCTATCTGCGTTTTGCTGATGTGATACAGTCCGAGGAAGCGAGGTGTATTCATTGGTACTATTCCTGTTCGGAGTGACGGTCGGTATAAGACAGTATGGTGAAACTGTAATATTTTTCCTGGTAAAGTGAGCTGTGTGGACGTTGTTATAGTTGGTTCAATGCACAGGCTTAACATTGAATCTGTACATTCTGTGTTATCTAATTGCATTACTTGTTCACTCATAAATAGTGAAATGGTAGCCTTAAGGGGTAATTAAGGGGTAATTTAAATGAGCTCTCCAGCTTCAGTGAGAATATGTTAACCTACTAGTGTAGTTTAAATTTCTATGCTGACTTGATATTATGCTCTTCCCCCTCGCCCTTTTATGTTGCGTCAAGGGCATTAGTTATGGATTCGCCCTTGTATATTTTATTTCAATATTTGTGAAATAGCCTATCAGTTTGTACATCGCAGTTATTTTACGTTTGAGGAATTAATGAATGTTTGCCGTCCCCCCTCCCCCCCTCGCACTTTCTCTGAATATCTCGGGCTCTAAGACCTTTTGCTCCAGTGTGTTACAGTGTTCTGTGTGCGGCGCCCTGTCCAGCTCGCCCGCTTGCTGTGGGTTCTGGGTCTGGCCGCCACTGGTCTGGGTCCAGTGCCCCTCCCACCCCTTTCTGCTATATGAATTAGCCCATGCCTATGTGACGTCACCTGTTTTGAAAACGCGTCACGAAAGGGCGTATCTCTTTGTATTTTATTTGGTGTTTAAAAAAAATTGTAGTATCGATTATTGGTTAAACTTTATCTCCTTATTGTAGTCTCCTTTTGGGAGCTTTACTGTTTATAGAATTCAATTAACTTGCAAAGCTTCGGTAAAGATTAATGTTGTTGTTGGAATAGATCGGTTGCCCTTGCTTGTAAGGATTTTGAATTTTAAAGATAATATTTTATTTGGCGTGATCTAAACAAATGGGAATTCATCTCAGTCAATCAGTTGAACCATTTCAGAAAAACCTAAGCTATAGCTGAGATAAAAGATGCTATAGCGTTATACTCGATCAGAATTGCTGGAATATCATTTCGGCGCACCCAGCTTAGACCGAGAGATTAGGCCCACTATAAAAATTACTACTGCATCTGTATCTATGTCATCGCTGACATACACTGTCACCCTACGTGACGGTGAAAAGTCGTAACAGTTTTAACTGTAGCCTATGTTCCTCCTGTCACTGGAAAACTTCCAAAAATTTGTGCTTCTATATGGTGCATGTTTTGAGTTGCACGTTTCATCTTCGGAAAGTCTTTGCGTAAGACACGGATTTATTTGCCCTCACTTTAGATAAACGCAAAGCATAGATTACTAACATTAGATTAGATTAGATTCAGTTTTCGTTTCATAGACGCAAAAATGAGATGATTCTAGTTGGTGTGGAACATATCGGAAAGTATAACATAAAAGACATGGAACATTTGAATATAATATTCACTTCCCTTATCATTTGTCCGCAGATCGTCAAGACATGTGTATACATTACAGTAAACTGCAACTGCTAATATTTGTTGAATTAATACGCAGCAGAAAGAAACAGTTACGCACTTTTAATAAATACGCAAAGTACATAATCTCGACTGTTGTGACCAAGAGCTGTCAAAACTAAAATCTAACAGATATTTCTACTTAAGATGGCCTAACAATCTCTGTTTAGATATTCGCGTATACTTTAAAAGTACCAAAAAGTCTTTGAAACTCTGTTTAATCTGTTCTTTACCCAAAAGCAAGTATTTGATGGTTGCTGGAAATTTATTGATAATGCATGTTCCTCGATATTGGACCCTTTTTGGACCAAAGTAAGTGAGTTTAGATTTTAGTGTAGATTTTTCTTGTTCTACTATGTATTGAGCTATTGGTTGTAAAAAGAGACATATTATTTGCAACAAATTTCATTGAGGAATAAATATAATGGGAGGCAGCTGTCATAGTACCCAGTCCCTGGAACAGGTTTGTGAATAATGTTTCTGAATTTACACTACAAATGAATCTTCACGCTTCTGCACTGTAAATACTTCTACTCGGTTTGATTAGTTACCCCACAATGTAAATGACATGATAGAATGAAAGTAAGCACAGTATGCAAGTTTTTTCTATTTTTATATCCCCTATATGTGACGTCATTCACATTATAAATACAGCCTTGCGGAAGGCACTTCAGCAATTCTGTGGTCTGCCCTTGCCAACTGAATTCATTATCAGGTTGTAACCCAAGAAATTTAACACTGTCAATCTTTCCTGTCTTCATGTCTTCATATGTTATAACATGCTGGAAGAAAATCTCTTACCGGTTCTGAACTGCATATAGTGAGTCTTTTAAAAGTTTGATGACAGTGAATTAGCTTTAAACCAGTTATTAATGTCACTGAAAATTTGATTAGCAGCCAATTCTAAATCTGTACTTGAATTGTAATTTACTGCAATGTTTTGCCACTGCATATGCAAGCAAAACAAACTTAGCATCTGGAAATGTAACAGACGAGAGATAATTAATGTATACGAGAAAAAGCAACGGATCCGAACTGGAACGTGGGGGAACATGTAATTAATTCCCAAACGGATGAAGACTGATTCCTCACTCCATAGGTATTTCGCAACGACACCCTTGGTTTCTATTTTGCTGCCCTGCCGGTGACAACAAATATTGTAATTTACTTCAGAGAAACCTGTGATTCACATAGTCAAAGGGTTTTGACAAGTCTTAGAATATACCAGTATCATCTAATTTGTTATCTAATGAATTAAGCGCATTCTCATGGTACTTGTAAATAGGTTTATCTATATTTGAACCTTTAAAGAAATTGAACTGTGACTTGGACAATATATTATTTGCAGTTAAATGCTTAAGGGACTCTGGAAAGCCCTACCTTTCCAATGTTAAAATAGTGCTTTTAAATTATATGTTTTCTCATAAAGTATTTGAGCTAGGAAGTTGAATTTTTTACAGATATTTATTGGAGTATTTGCTACAACTTAAGAGGATTTAAAAAATTCTGAATTTACTTGTTAGAGATTTTTTCTATTATATTGAAAATTCACTACTTTTAGTGCCATTTTTGTGTATAAATTCAACAACATAAAAGTTCTTGGGTAAAAGGCTGTATCAAGTTACGCAGATGGGACTGTAACAATTCCTGAAAATCTGAATCAAATTAATCCGGTAGTACCTGAGAAAACACGTTATTGTTATGAAAAATAAAAAAAAGCTTTTGGGAATCGAGCGACAAAGTGATTACCTTTTTACTGCATTCCCGGTCCGTAGGATGGATTATCTTCATCTTCCTCCTTCAGCTTCCTCTTTGTTCTTCTCCTATTTACTCTCTCTTGTATTTATAGGCTTTTTACAGTCCTGTGGGAAGCATGAAGACGTTCTTGTCTAAAGCAGGCATCGTTTGTACCATGTTTGTTCATTTTCATATTTCGAAATACTTTGCACAATACAGTGTTACCAGCATTGAAAGTAGCAACAGCATCATACACACCAAAGTGTTTCTGTTGCAACAAACACAGTCTTGGGGATTCTTGACCATTAAACACTTTTTACATTGTCATTGGGATTTTGGTTTTTCCATGAACAAAGTTTTTCAACAGTTCAGGTGTAGCTAAGTCTCTGAAAATAAGTTTTATCACCTCCATTACTGCATCAGGCAGACTATGTTTATGAGTGTACACTTCACCAGTTAGCAATCCCTTGTTCTATTTATACCAACTGTTTACTCCTTTGTGACACAAGTAATGATGGGGAATTTCATCGGTTGAAAAAGTATGAAAAAAAGAGCCCAAACAGCCTTCTTCATTTCATCGACAATGTGTGTGTTTTTCCTAATAGCCATTCCATAATAGTTTAGTATTTGGTCAGTTGCACTGTCAACTAACCTTTCCTTACCATCCAAACCTTTAGCATTACTGAACTTTTGTTTTTTGTACGAAGGTTTCAGTCGCCGAAGTGTTGATCTGTACGTTTTCAATGCATCGAAATTTCTGCACTACAACATCATCACCATAGGGCTTCAGTTCTTGAAAATGTTTGAAACTTTTAGAATCATTGTCTCCAAGGTAATTCAAATATCGCGCTTTATCACACACGACAGGGAATTGAAATATACTAGCAACACCAGCCACTTCCATTCCTCCCCACCAATGCCACTACAGTTGCCTGTACAATTATTTTCATGTATACTTTCACTTTTTTGTGGACACCTACAATATTTAGATATTACTACTACATCTAAAGTTTTCTCTGTATACATACTGGTGGCAGATACTGCGCCGTGAAGAGATGAATATCCCTGTTCATGCCGGGGCTATCGAATGCTGCAGTCAAGTCTCTATTACCACTGTTTTCTATTACTGCATCTTCCACAGCTTTCTTCGTAAATTCTACACAGATATCTTGTACTTTAGATCCTATAAATCTATTAAGTTTGTGAACTTGGTTGGGGGACTGACAGTTAAGCGGTACTGTTACTCACACATCCCATTTTTGTATTCAGTTAGGTATGACTCAGCTGCATTATGGGCTTTATATTGAATACTACACTGTCACGGAATGAAGTACACTAAATCGGAAAAAGTTACGTCGTTGTCATCTAGATTATAAAGCAAGATCAGTTATTATTATTATACCAGTACACTATTAGTATTATTATTAGTATTACTATTATAAGTATTAGTGCGTGTTAAATAAATGCTTTCGCACTCTGTTGGCTGTGTTTGTGTCTCTACTTTTAATTATTTATAAGTTAATGACCAAAGTTCGTTAGCCATAGCCCCTATTATTGAATCTTATGTGGCAGTTAAATCACAACACATCGTAATTACGAATTTTACCCCAACTCTTGCTCTAAGTTTCCTTTCCAAATCTGCACTTGGTTTGACCGTATACCATCTGGTGCTGGTAGCATTCAGTAACGAAAATTAGTTGTATTGACGAATTTTCCCCACTCACAGTAGCCAACAGAGACCGTCACTGATACACTCGTAGTTGTCCTGGGAAATTCCGTGCTTAGTACGTGGCTGCCTCTTTACCTAACGGACTAAATAATCTCCACGTAAGTACCTAATGGACTGTATGATCTCCTAGTAATTCGGTGGTCTGTCACTCATCCAGTCCCAGAGACAGATCAGTCGCATACAACACTGACGGCCTTTTTACAGCTGGGTATGCCTATTCCTTCATATTCGACACGTCACGCCGCGTTAGCAATTCTTCATTGCGACAGCTTTAGGGAACCTGTAAGGCGTCCATGGAAACTTGGTCATAAACTTCCCCGCAGTTGAGAACTCTGTTAAATTGATTATTGGGTTCAGGGACTGAAGCCATGATTTCTTTCATTAGCTTATAAATAATTCGGTGACCTTTCACCATCGATAACCCAAAGGCCAAAAGTGGTCTTCATTTGAATATCTTCAATTTGCTGTGCCTTTCAATGACTGTAAGATGTAAAAGTCACAAGTATAAAGGTCTTTATCTGTCCCTGTAACTTTGTTACTTGCCCACTTATTACCAATGATGCACATAACTCACAGCTCTCCTTGCGCATCACCAGAAAAGTTTCATTCAGAAGTAGTCGAATGATGTGGCGGGTTCATCTGTCTGTGACTCTTCTGAATTACTTTCTTCCTTTTTTCATCCATTTCCGTTTGTATTATTTCTTTTTATTTTAGTTGCGTAGGCTATTCTATAAGTACGGCCCGACTGATCTCGAAATGGAAATCACTGTTAAAAATCACAAATGTTTTATTTGCAAGAGTTAGCTATACCTTCCAGCTACTTCTCTACATAGACGTAGCTCCGACTTAGGCGTTTTTCGTAGCGTTGTACTAACTTTCCAGTATCCTCGTCGTAGCAGCGAGCCACCTGTGCTTTCCACCAACTCTCTACGCTGGGCTACAGCTCATTAACTGTGCCAATACGTTGTTTTCACAGCCAGCGGTTCATGTGAGCGAAGAGATGCAAATCATAGGGAACCCATGTCCAGGCTGTACGGTGGATGATCAAACACTTCCCAACGAATACGCTGCAAGAGTGTCTTCATTGCCCCTTCAGCGTGCGGTCGAGGAATGTCATGGAGGAGGACACACATGACAGTTATGTGGGCTGCATGGCAGCAGGCGACATCTCTCACCAGGTGCTCATACTTGGCGGGAGAAACCATTTTATAGGTCCAGTGCGCGCTCAGAAAAGAGAAACGTTACGTGATCGACGGACATGCTAGAGACACAATGCAACACATATGCGCTAAGGTTCATCGGATATTGACTGTGGTTTCCATTTCGCACCCGATCGGACCATACTTTCCTATATGCCTCGTGTCACAACCGTAAAGTATTTGGATGAGATTGTAGCACTATTCGCTAGTAAGTAAACCTTTAGTTCAGTCGCGGAAAAACCTACGTATAACACTATTGTGCCTTGATACACGCTAGTGCTACCCTCCGAGGGAATTTCAAATTTAGACCATGCGTGTGTCTAATGGAAAAGGGTATTGGATTGTAATTATTAATTTTGTGCAGTTGACAGTAAAACCAAATGGGCCTTAACCTTGGGAGTCAGCAGAAGTGGTAAATTATGAGTGAATGAAACAAAATGAGCGGTTGCCAGCGTAATTAGGCACGCTAATTTGGAAATATATATTTCAGAAAATTGTATATTAGTTATTGAAGTTACTTCTGATGAGACTTCCCTTTGAATAGCAAACTGGATACATAATGACACAGTGCACTCTGTACTGCGTGTGATAGCAGTTACCAATAACACCCGCACACCAGCAAATTATGGGGAGCAAAATTGCTTCGAGCTCATGCTAATCACGGCCACAATCAATAGCATTACTTAATCAAAATACGGAAACATTACTGCATGAAGTGCAGAACTAATTTTGGACATTAGGGGCTTCTATCTTGGCTGACATAAATAATACAAACAAATATGAATGACATCCTAAATACACTGTTTAAGCTCTTATGTGTGTAGCAGTTTTCCTTAGTAACAGTAGTAGCTCTTTTTTTCTTAATAGGAGGACAATATGACGGGGACCCATAAACTGGTACAGTTTCACTAGCCAAGGTTCTTTGTTAATTGCAAAAGTAATAACTATATCTATAAGATAATCATTGACTGAAATTACATTGACAAGTAATAAAATGCAGCATTGGGCTTAATTAACATCAAAAGGAGCCATTCATGATGGGTACAAATACTACACTATCTTTGAAAATGTGCATAACTTCAAACAGTACTACCGCAAATCGGTTCATTAAAGATTTATGATGGTGACCCATAAACTGGTATACTTCCATTAACCATGGTTCTTTGATTATTGCAAACGTAAAACCTATCTCTAAAAGCTAATCATTGACTTAAATTATTTTGCAAGGTAATAAAAAACACTGGGCATAATGAACTTCAAAAGGAACCATTCACGGTGGGCAACAAAACCACACTATCTTTGAAAATGTGCATAACTTCACTTCTAAAAGTACTACAGCAAATCGGTTCATTAAAGATTTATATGTGCTTGTACTTTAATCATGGCAATAATATTTACACAGTCTACAAAAGTATACCTTATAATAATCTAAGAATACTTCAGCAAAAGCCTTTTCAGCCTCACTTTCATGGTTTTTGCCATTCAATAATTGGGGTTTCAGTTTCTGTTGATTGACCTTTAAATTTTTGTGCTTATTTACTTCCTACCTTAACAACATCACTTGGAGTAGTCCATAAACAAAGTATTTAAATTTTACTCTTGCTTTAACTTTTACTTCTCCTTTTACTTTAGACAAAAAATCACTTTTAAACACATGAATGCCAGAATTGTTCATTTAAATCAGGATACTCGGTTTTAGTAGCACTGAGGTGATGACCTTGCGTAGGTTCGTGATCAGGATTGAAGTTATGGTTTGGACCACTAATTGACTTTTTATGTGATTATTATTCGAACAACACAGAAATTAACTGGTCCATGCCAATATACATTATGTAGCTCAATGTATGAAGTCTGTGAAGCAGTTGCGAAATGATGGCTAACTGTACTCACGACTCTTGATGTACGAATGCTCTATAAAATCTCGTCTTGGCGTCAGATTTTGAACATATTACAGTCATTCCATTATTCCGTGAATACCAAATAATAGCCAGATCTACATCCGAGGCAAGTTCCTTTTAATCCAGCTTCCAGTTGTCTCTCTTAGCACCGTCGAGGTGTACCGTGCTATGTCTAGCTACACACTACTCGCCATTCACACAAAGGAGGCGTTCAGTTCGACCGCCATACCCAGCTTTTACATCGCGCCATGCCGCTTTCGTTACGGAGGGACTTCCCTACAGCGTTTACATGTTACAAATACAAGTGCCCTAAGCGTGACCCAGCTTTTAACAAACATACATCCTTCATAAACATAATCATATTACCATAATTTAAAATTTCAACATATCTTTTGCTTTTTGCATATATACATTACAAGACTCTAATATTCTTGCCATACATCAATGAGTTCAAACAACACAGAAAGGGCACTTCATTAATTGCAGATACACAATTACTTAAAATAAACCTGCTCCTAATCGATATAAGTATTACGAGGTTTCACACTCTTTTTCGAACTTCAGTTTCTTTTGACAGCGTTTTGTTTAGCAGGATTAGGAGAAATTTTTTTTTCTTTTCTAGCATTTTTTCGTAACATTGTTTCCTGTGCAGGATATATTTTGCGTTTCTTCTCGACATTCTAGAATGAAAACGGCACGGGTTAGTCATTTTGACAAAATTGTCAAAAATCTAGCTACAGCCCAAATTTACACGGTGTACAATATTTCAAATCTAGAACATCACTAGGACTTAATTGGTAGCTATTAAAACTAAAGATATTCTAAAAGCTAATTTTACGTTTAACACGATGTACTAGAGAGAAGACTACTTGTAAACACGGAAACTTTGTGAATGTATACCTGTAAAAGTTTTAGGATGGTTTAAATTTATTGTATGCTGACTAAAATCGCATGTGACAATTAATTCACGTGGAAATCTTACAGTACAATTGACGTGGCCTGAAGCGCTGTTTTATACCCATTACGCTAACCTACACCATGCCCACCGTCCCTTCCCCCATCCTTCAGTACCAAATAGCAACATAGGCCAATTTAGAACCTAGGCGAAATTTAGACCGCTTCCTCAAATTGTGTACGGTCTCGTAGTGCACCCCAATTTGTTACAAGAGGAGGTGTGTAGAAGGAGACTCTCACAAAGCACACAAAATGAAAAAGAGAACCTCACATATTATTATCTATTCAGACGTCTTATACAATATCATCGTGCAACATTGGTGACCAATGGTGCCGTGTATGAGGACTGTAGGAGGTGCAGTGATGAACCCTGTAGAAAGACACGCCACGTAGTTGTAACTGAATTGCACCCGTTGTAACAGACAGTGTAGAACGTCTATTGTTGCTGTGTGGTCGCGATCTCGACACATGCTGCTTAGTAAACGAGTCAGCATGTTTGCTTCGTATGGGACCCCTACCGGCAACTCATGAACTGTCAACTTAATTGTGACGCTAAGTGAAACTTTCAATTTCAATGTGTAAGTTAAAATTCACCCCAAATTTATGTATTGATTCATGTTTAAGATACAGTCTTGTGAAGTCAGAATATTAGCTATCTTCATCAAGTAGCATTCCTCAGAATTTACCAAATAGGATTTCACGCAATATTCGTTGCCTTCCGCCAATCATTCCCATTTGACCTACCCGAGAGTCTATACTACGCTTTTCTAAGGGTTATACGGAGATGTAATGATTCTAGTTGCACTTCTCTGCAATCCTTAGATGCCTGCTGTCAGCCCTACTTGATAAGGCATTGAAAGGCGTATGCGGTACTTAGCATTTACGCCTTCCCTGCGGTTTTGTTGATGAAACACTCCGCATTTCCAGAAACACTTGCAACACGCCTAATTCCGCCAGTCACCATCCCTACCACGGAATTTATGTGATCTCCTATTTCATAATTCATCACTGTGTTTCCCCAAGATGTTTAATCGATTTCACATGCTCCTCATGTTTATCACTGATCTTAAAATCGGGATGCTCGAATTCATTCTATTAGCTGCGTGTCTCATATTCCACTTCATCAAATTTAAAGGGAACTTTTGTCCAACTCTTTCTGCATTAACTCACTATCGTCCAATTTGGATGCTTTCATGTAGACAACAGAATCGTTAGCGTACAATCTTATAGTGGTGCAGATCTTATGTGACAAATTGTTTATGAATGATCACAATGTCCCGTTCTGTATTGCATGTTGGTGCTGATGCACATCTACATCATGGCTGATGAGTCCACTTACACGACGGAGGAACGGATCGTAGTGAACACGTAGGCCCACGTACGATCCATACATGGAAATCAATTAGAGATATTAAGCATGATTTCACTGTAAGGTATCAGAAACCTTCCGTACCATAAACAACAGTTTTATGGTATGAGAGAAAGCTCTCTGCAAATGTCTTAATAAAAGATAAGCCCAATTCAGGACGACAACTATCATGATTGGAAACGTGTGTGGAGGTGGCAGCCTGTGTCGAACGCTCGCCAAAAAAGTCCATTTGTAAGCGGTCATAGAAATTCGGAGTTCCATAGTCGAATTGCAAAACCATATGAAAAATGATTCGAAGTACTAGGAATTTAAACCATCGTTTGTTAGCGTACTGAGTGATAACAACACTCAAAAACGTTTTCAGGACTGTGAGCAAATGCTCGATGTCTTTATAACTCTTCGTTGAAGGGGAAGGTGTTTGTCTCGGATGAGTGTGCAATGTATTGCAGTGAAAAATAGATAAATAATTGTTTCTCGAAAAAAATCTACATTTTTTAGAAGAGCTTCACAACCCACAGCATGTCATGATCCGGGCTCCAAATCCTGCTAACAACTTGGTAGGTCCCTATTTTTTTGACGGTGTTCTGAATCAAGCTGCGTATCTCACCACATAGCGTGACTTGTCAGTATCACATCTGCAAGATCGGGCACTTCTCGGTCGTGTATGGTTCCAGCAGGATAGAGCAGATGCTCGTTATGCTGCTGCCGCTAGAGAATATGTCAATGAGGTACTGATAAATAGATTGGACTTGGTTCTGTCCATTTGCCTGCACCCTCGAGTAGTCATGCCAAAGTTCTGATGCGTCTTCTTGCGACAATGCATTAGAAGGATTCATTAAACAGATACAGATATACAATAAGCTGACGAACTTAAGGACGCTGTTCGAGGTGTATTTACTGCCATGACGCCAGCAGCGTAGAGGAGAGCATGGAGGAGCATACCACTGCTATGAAAACGATGATGCACACAGAAACTCTTGAATAAACAATACGAAATAGTCATGCTATTCCAAATTTGTCCTCTAGCACAATCACACATCAATACAATGTGGGGGCATGGTAACGGGCCTTTGTGATTGCTCTGTACATTGATAGCGCCAGTTGTCCTATTACGAGTCTCTGAGGCACATAGTATTTTCCTTCCGTTTGTGTCAATCGTCCGCTGCCTTATGAGACGTAATAGGTTCTCTTGTTCAAAAATCCATCTATGAAGATCACCTAATCGGATCTTTGTTATTATAATCGACATTGCTGCATAGCGAAGAAATCCTTTCAACAATATGGCAACAAGGAACCTTCCTGTTGACCTGCACTTACTGTGTGTAGGACGTCGTGTGTGAATACAGCAAACTTCCTGTCACTCGGGTAGCTTTTCTAGAGTCTGTGCTGGTTCAGCAACGTGTTTCTTTTCCACGCTGGTCGTAATATTTTATCTTAATAAGTGCTGTAGGATCCTGTCACCGACGCTCGTTAGCATAACTGATCTGTAATTCTATGAACCTGTTCCCTTGCCAGTTCGTGTAGAGAATGCTCTGCCTTCATTTCTGTTCATACGAAGCTATATGCCGCGTGAGAGATTTTCGATACGTATGAGCTGCGAAAGGGATTAATTTCACAGCATCACCAACGTAAAATCCATTGTCTGAACAATTTTCCTTATCCCCTGTAAATAGTTTCAACAGATTTTCTTTATCGGAGGTTCTTATTTCAATCTCTCTCTCGCCTGAGCCAGTTGCCTTATCCTCTGAGTAGTTGTAATTGATTTTCAGTATCGGAGGTGCTTATTTCAATCTCTTTCATCTATGACGATCTGTTGTTACAGAAAGAGGTACAGTAGTGTGGAAGGTCATGGACCATCTATCAGGCAGCAGTGCTTGACGAGAGATCATTTACAGGGATCTAGGGGCAGCTGGCAGAGATCACTATAGCGGACTGTGTGCGGTAAAATTTTCACGAAGTAATAACACTCGCCTAAGTTTCTGAATAAGGCTGGCGAGAGATTCGATGGTAATATAAACTGAACTGGCAAAAGTCATGGGATGCGTCCTAACATTGTGTCGGACCTCCGTTTTCCCGTCGTAGTGCAAAGATTTGACGTTGCAGGCACTCAATAAGTTGTTGGAAGTCCCCTGCAAAAATACTGAGCCATGCTGCCACTATAGTCGTCCAATGTCGGTGCAACATTTTGTCCAAGAACTGACGCCTCTGTCTGAAGTAGAGCCTTCCAGCAGCACCTCGAGTCAACACTTCGGAAAAATGGGTGCAACCAGAAGCAAATAAGACACGCACTCTGGCAGACTGCGGCAAGAGAACAAGAAGAAGAAACACAAGTCATTGCCGCACATTCAAATCGTTGAAATGGCAATGAGCACTATGCGACTTAAATTCTGAGGTCATCAGTCCCCTAGAACTTAGAACTACTTAAACTTAACTAACCTAAGGACATCACACACATCCATGCCCGAGGCAGGATTCGAACCTGCGACCGTTGCGGTCGCACGGTTCTAGACTGTAGCGCCTAGAACCGCTCGGCCACTTCGGCTGGCGGCGTGCATTCCGTTTGTCGGAAACACCCCAAGAAAAATCGGTAGAATCCTGGGGAAACACAATGTGAAATCTATATTGCGACCCCCTGCATAAACCTTAACTCTTCTGGGTTCAGTGAAAGATGACCTAGGCCTTCGAAAACCAGGAGTGTATCAAATTGCTCTGTCAGTGCGAAAATCATACATTGGGAAGACAGTCCGCACTGTAGAAGAGAGGTGCCGCGAACACAAGCACCATACCGAATTACGTCAGGCCACTAAATCAGCCGTGGCTGACCATTGTACAAAGGGTGACCATACTATGGACTATGAAGAAACAAAAATACTCTGTCAGTCCTCCTACTCCTGGGACTGCGTTACTAAAGAGGCCATCGAAATCCGACTACAGGACAATCTTATTAATAAAGACAGCAGCCTTCAACTTAGTCAGGCTTGGAACCCTGCACTCAGCCTGGAGAGAAAGACGCGGTCCCAGAGATCGGGAACTGCCCCAGACGGCGGCAGCAGGGACACTGCAGACCCCAGTTCAGACCCAGGCGCCGCTTACCCCACCACATCCAGTAGCCGCGGCGCCGGCCGCACCAAAGACACCAGGAGAGGAACGGTGGAGGGGGTAACGACTAGTATGTATAGGGCGCCTCGAGGAAAAGCGCAGCTTTCGTCAGGAACCACCTGAAGATGGCAGCGTGTAGGTCTTCCGAAATATTGTGGAGAAATTACGACGCTACCCGGTTGGATACAAGAGAACTGTTCAAACTGACGTCTCAATTACGTTCAGTAATGTTCGTCGGGATTAATGTCGTGAGATCCGGACGATTAAATCATTCACTCGAATTGTCCAGAATGTTCTTCAAACGAGTCGCGAACAATTGTAGCCTGGTAGCCTGGTAATATGAAGCGCTGTTGTCCATAAAAATTCCATCGTTGCTTAAGAACATTAAGTTCCTGAATGTCTTCAGATGGTCTCCAAGCAGGCGAACATAACCATCTAGTCAGTCATAGGTTCATTTGGACCAGAGGATCCAGTCCATTCCATGTAAACATAGCCCACACAATTGTGGAGCCACCACCAGCTTGCACAGTGCTTGTTGGGTCCATGGCTTCGTGGGGTTTGCACCTCACTCGAACCCTGCCATCATGCACCACAACCGACTCCTACCACCAGCTCTTACCGACGGGAAACGGGACTCATCTGACCAGACCACGGATTTCCAATCGTCTAGGGTCCAGGAGAGGCGCTGCAGGCGATGTGGTGTTAACAAAGGGACTCGCGTCGGCCATCTACTGCCATAGCCCATTAACGCCAAACCCCTCCGCGCTGACCTAACCATTACGTTCGTGGGACGTTCAACACTGATTTCTGCCGTTATTTCACGAAGTGTTTCTTGTCTGCTAGCACTGACACCTCTACGCAAACGCCGCTGTTCTCGATCGTTAAGTGAAGGCCGTCGGCTACTGCCTTTTCCGTGGTGAGAGGCATAGCCTGAAATTTGGTATTCTCGGTACACTATTGACACTGTGTATTTCGGAATATTAAATTCCCTTACGATTTCCGAAACAGAATGATCCAGCTAACAATGCGCGTTCGTAGTCTGTTAATTCCCGTCGTGCGGCTGTAACCACGTCGGCAACTTTCTGACGTACATTACCTGAGTACAAATGAAAGCTCCGCCAGTCCATTGTCCTTTTATTCCTAGTGTAAGCGATACTACCGCCATACTACCCCATGACTTCTGTCACCTTAGTGTATTTGTACTGTGGTTGAAGAAGCTAATTGTATTATACACTGTGACGCCAAATGCTTACGTATCGTCAGAGAAAAATTGGGCGTACCGTACTTTCATTCAGCAATTAGTAACACTGTCCCTTCTTTCAGGTCTCTTCTTCCTTGAAGGAAACAACACCTTAGGATAGAGCATAACATTATTTAATGTGTGTTTTTGCCAGTCACACCCAGACTAAGTACAGCCCCAACACTATGGAGACCGTCTTAACAGTGAAATACTTCTTGTTCAAATCTGTTTCAGCAAGAAATTCTCCATGTCAAATATGTATAAATAAAATGTCATTTTCAACATTCAAAAAGCATCTTCATCTTTTATTAACATCTTGTTGAGATCATTGGGACCACAACTTGTCGAAATAATATTTTTATCTATTTACTTTATTTTTTTTATTTGCGTCCTAAGTACCACAATAAGCTTACCACCACTATGGCAGCCACTCTAAGGTTTTTTTTTCCTTTAAGCCAATTCGTTTTCATCGATGTGTCAAGCATGTCGTTCAGATGCTCATTTGGTAAAGGTTAGTCTTTACTCTTGTAAGAAAGTAACACTGTCGCTATAACATTGCTGAAGATGTAAGCTCCCTGCTAAATTTTGAAAACCGCCCCCTTGTGAAAGCCGGCCGATGTGGCCGAGCGGTTCTAGGCGCATCGCGCATCAGTCTGGAACCGCACTGCCGCTCCGGTCGCAGGTTCGAATCCTGCCTCGGGCATGGATGTGTGTGATGTCCTTAGGGTAGTTAGGTTTAAGTAGTTCTAAGTTCTAGGGGATTGATGACCTCAGATGTTAAGTCCTATAGTACTCAGACCCATTTGAACCATTTTTGAACCCCTTGTGAAAGTAAGTCAGGATATGCCCTGAATTAAGCGACAATTGCAGAGTGATTTTAGAAACCTTAAACTGTTGGATTCAAATAATAGACTTTGGTCCCGAGGTCGTGCGCCAAACTGTGTAAAGTAAGTAAGAGAAATGTCTCAATTAATAGTCATTACTATGGCAGCTGACTTTCCAATGTGCCAACGTATTGTGACGAAGTTAACTGAAAAACGCCGCTAGATAAACAGCCAAACCTAACATCTAATGTGCGTTCTACAGTTCAATTTATTTCACAGTTTATGTATGTGTGACATTGCGACAGTCATTGGGGCGATCTGAAAGTTACGTTGTTCTTGGAGAACCAAGTTTGCCAACATGGCCAGTAATTCTTTTATAAAACATACAAAATGATGTGCTAATGCCCCAACATAGTAATGTATGCTGGGAAATTAGCACATCATTTTATACATTAGTATATTGGGACATCATCACAACACGTTGTATGCTTTAACTGTGTCGTATTTTATTTGCAACATGCTGATGTTCCCTGCTACTTTTTATTAAAATTTGACGCAACATCACTATGTGACTTTCAGTGTTATAAAAAGTAAGTGCATCTAATAACGTTACGATATCATTGCTGCAGCGTAGATCTGTCGACACCCGTAATAGTAATAAAAAGAATTCCTTGCGATCTTGTCAAACTTGTTTCATAAAGTCTTGGGCGAACGTTAATGCATCGTAATGGTGAGGGACTGTGAAGAAAAAGAAAGACCGTGTATGCCTCTTATCTTGAGGCGATGTTACGCTAGGTCAGTTTTGTTTTTGGAATTACTTCTAATACTCCACCTGACTGGGGTTTCGTCATGTTGGCCAAAGTATTTTTTGATGAAAAAGTTTTAATACAGCCCTTTTCTTCTGTCTGTACGTCGATTGAAACTACGAGGGCAGTTCATAAATTAGTCTCCAAATTGCCGGTAAATGAAGAAAAAATTAATAACAAAATTCTCGATATACTGTCTGTGCGTGCGTATTAAGATTGCTTCTCCACATAGTCACACACTCAAGTTAAAACATTTCTCTTAAATGGACACCAACTTCAACGAATTGTTGATAGCTTCTTTCGAACTCATCGTCGGTTATTATGTGCTGAGTAGCTGGCTTTTACCTTCGGGAAGAGATGGAAGTCGCTTGATGCCAATTCTGCGTTATACGCCAAAGTCTGATATTTTCCTTCGTTCTATTCGCTGTAGGGGTCGCGCGTTGTCGTGAATGGGAATGACTGCTTTGGTTGTAACCTCGAGCCGTGTGTTTTTTTATTGCCCACCAGAATTTCGTAAGAGTCTCAGAATAAACCTGGATATCGCACAATTCTCCAGCGATACTCTCATGAAATCTGTTGCCAAGATGCACTTGCAATCCTGAAAAAGTGTAACCATCATTTTGCGGACTGAAAGCGTCATCTTGCATTTGTTGTGTTCATTCCGAGAATATGTGTACTTGCACTTTTTGGGCTATTCCTCTGTTTCAGAGTTCACGTACTACGTCCATGTCTCGTCCCAATTCATGGTTCCAGTCAGAAATTTCTCCCCCTCGTCATGGTACAACTTAAGGAATGTGGAGACCCAATCCAGTCTTTCATTTTTGTGAACATTGGTTACACATATTGGTACCCACAATCACAAAACTTAAAACGGTAACCTAACCTCTGTGTTACAGTGTTAAGGAAATCTGAGGCACATCTTCAGAAAGTGCAAAAACTGTAAATCGACGAATCACACTCAGAATTTTGTAAACATATTGTACGAGTTCAACAGTCACGACTGAACATATTCTCGATCACTTTCATCAAGCATATCTATGCAGCCAGCCTTGAATTTTCCGAAGCACTCCCTCACGACACCAACGTTCACTACCCCATCACTATACAGGCAACACAATCGTCGATGAATGTCTGCGGGACTGACTCCCTCTGCTTGCAGAAAGCGAATGACAGAAAGTAACTATCAACTGACAGGAGACACAGTAACATCGTCGATATCAGTCGCTTGCTGCTCACAGACAGACGAAATTAACAGAAAGCTGACTGTCGCAACATGACCTTCAAAGTCTCCTTTTTTAGGCACACACAAGCGCCATGAAGCTACAAGGGAATCAGAAGTTTATTTGTGAATAACCGTCGTGTAAGTGGATAGCCATAACTTCTAGACGAGTTGATTCACTTGCGACTGATTGCAACAGTGTTAATCATCTTAAAAATAAATAAATTTCTACTCAAATTAAGATCGAAAATGAATGTTAAACTCGGCAGCTATGATGAAATTCCTCCTTCACATTTATCATTCGGTTACTGATTACAAAATCACTTGATTTCTAATACTCATTTACATTTTTCTCTTACGTTCTTTTATGCAACGTTACATGGATTAAACTCAATCAATAATTCCAGTTCAGTAATCAATGATTCAGGTTCATCTCCTAGCAGGTACTTCTGAGCGGCAGCTTAAAAACAAGAGCCAGCGATACACAAAACGTCTGATATTTAAAAAGTTACATAGATGCTTTTTTACAAAGCTTAATTAGTCGTCAATCACACATATATTTTCGAAACCTGTGGTGATATTATCCCTTTTTAAACTTCGCGGCTGTCACTTGCCCATGTTACTCACCCAACATCTGGCGTAAGAAGAATATATTGGAAGAGTCTTGACAGCGCTGCAAGGATATTTTGTCGTTTCTTTGTATACTTTCTCATCATAATTATGAAAAACAGAAAAATACGACTTTCTCAATATTTGCTAATGCTAGTGCTAATGCAAACTTATCGGCACTTTTAAAGGTTCTTACTCAAGTGCCGAAAAAAATCTTTCATGTACATGTTTTTGACAGTCGAGCAGCACACAAAAACTATCACTAAGAAAAAGTAGAAAACAGACTCGAAAAATTGTGGACTGCGAAGTATGAGACCAATCGAGCACATCAGTATGCCCTCTTATACACAATGTATAGGCCCATGAATCAAACTAGTAACGCGATCTAACTGCAGAGAGTTGGTTGAAAATTACCCTGACAATGAACATTTATTTTTGTCGCAATAATTTACAATGGATATAGTAAAAGGAAACTGAATTTATGTGAACTAGAGTAAACGTAGTCATACGAGAAAAACATGTAAAACAACTTGGCTAATAGCCAAGTGCAGTGCTGTGGGCATGTACAGCCAGTTTGTTACAATATCTCACAATTACAGAATCTAGTTTTAATGTTTATTACAGTGAGAAATCCACAAAATTTACTCATTGCTGAAGGCAAGTTATACGTTTCACATTGCGTGATTGTATACTGACTGCTGAGTGCGAGTTGGTATAAACTCGGTAAGACAGAAAAGTTATTGGCAAGGAAAAATAGATTTGAAATAACGTTTCAATGTAAATCCATATAATTAGCTCCAAGGCAGTTAAATCACGGAGTTCATAAAACTAGTACCACACAGAGCTCCAACATATGAGTATATGAAAACAAAGCAAAATGTATATAAGTCGCAAGCTATTAACGAAGGCTCATTTCTAGAAAGTGCTACGAAATTAAATACTCTACCATGCGGATGAGTGAGAAAAACAGGTCCTGTGCCAAGTATAGAAAGCTTTTCCCTTCACCAAAGCACAAAAAACAGATCCCCGCGATTCCAAGCCATGAAAGTGAAATTCTCTACTTCGAGTTTCGCAATGAGAACCGATAAAGTTTTTACGCATGTACCACACTATTTCTGTGACGTGTAGCAAACTTATACTACAAACGTGCGTACACTGCATACCGCAAAGTTCCGGCGCGAACCAAGAAAGTATTACGCATGAACCACACGATTCTCGTGAACGTGTAGCAAACTCATACCACAAACGTGCGTGCACTGCATACTGCAAAGTGTATCTTAGCAGACTGCAAAGCAGCAAGCAGGCTCCAACAGCCTGCAAAACAAGACTTACTCCAAGCGCGCCAGAATACAAAGAGCTTTTTGAAATACGCAGCCCAGAATGCCAGCGACTGGTAGGTAGGCTCAACCGAAACTCACCTTCCTGTATACTTCGCAGGCAGACTCAAAGTTCAACAGTACTGTTCAAAATCGACAAGCAGCTACAGAACCGCATAATTTGCCGAAAACCTGCGTTAAGTAATACGCAAAATAATAGAACAGTGAAAGGGGGAGATTGAAAAGTGAGAGTTGCTAACGTAACGGCCAAATTTCAATGTACCTATTTTATGAGTCTTCTAGTTGTGTACCTATTTCCGCTAGATCATACTTGACCTTCATGTGCCACGGTAGTCCTGTTCTTGGTTTCAAGGAAATTGGCGATGAAGTTGCGTTCCGTCCATTTGACATCACGCATACTTCTTAAAAGTTTTCGTATTGTACGTTTTCGTACTGCGTCCGTTTTTTCCCTATTTAGAATATATTTCTTGTTTCAATTTTTGGTTAGATCCCGTTTTTATCATCAGTGTGCTAGGGAAGATATTTCTCTCATTTCTTTATAATTCCGCGAGTAAACATCACTCAAAGAGGGTAAGTGTCTCCAGATGTAAATAGGAACACAGTGGTCTTACGAATGTTGAAGTAACGACTTTTGCTATTTGTGGAAGAGCAGGTTTTTTTGTTTATGTTTCCTATGGTATCGAAAGCCGCACGGTTCGGACACGTCAGTAGTTCGCGCTGTTGTAATTGACGACGATCGGCATTTGTGCAATGTCCTCAATACGTTGTAAGTGTGAGTCGTGATAAATCAGTGATCTGTGTAATTGCGAGTGCATTATGTCGCAGGTACGTGAAGTAAAACGTGGGCAAATTTTTGGTGCTAGCACTGTGAGTGCTTCCGTACAAAGCAGTCAATGTTTTCTTTGTTTCAAGAGGCACAATATCCGGAATTGTTTGTTGAGTGATTGAGTGATCGTTCAAAATTGGCTCTGAGCACTATGGGACTGAACTTCTGAGGTGATCAGTCCCCTAGAACTTAGAACTACTTAAACCTAACTAACGTAAGGACATCACACACATCCATGCCCGAGGCAGCATTCGAACCTGCGACCGTAGCCGTCGCGCGGTTCCTGACTGTAGCGCCTAGAACCACTCGGCCACTACGGCCGGCTGAGTGATCGTGACAGGTAATCATTGAAGATGATTGCGACGAAAAATAAAGGGACAACAGCTGGAAAAGACACTGCAGAACTGAATGCTGCACTCGCAATCCTTTCAACAGCCAGAAAAAGCGACTGGAGCTCCAGACGTGGGGAATTAACGGGCGAGCAGGAATTCAAAGCCACTCATCAGTTATGAAAATGCCCGTAAAAGAAAAATGCGGTGCCAGAATCATAAAACCTGGACTGTGGAGCAATGGAAGAATGTCATTTGCTCGCATGAGACCTGTTTCACACTGTTTGGAACTTATGGCTGCTTTTTATCCCAAGAATGAAACACGTCGGAGTTAATTCGATGATTTGGGCATCCATATCGTAGTATTCCATGGCCTCCAGATAACTCAGCAAGGGCCGGCCGCTGTGGCCGAGCGGTTCTAGGCGCTTCAGTGCGGAACCCCACGCGGCTGCTAAGACCAGCGGGTTTCTTGCACCGCATTAGGTAAGGTAATTTGTCGTATTTTTGGTATTTCCTCATTTCCGTGTACCCCCTGTATTTCCATTTCTCTGACATTTGCTTTCAAGGTTTCTTTACCTAGCCCGTTCACTCTAATCCATTTAGCACGACATTTAATATTGTTCACCCCATTTAGTGTTCTGTGTGTAGTGTTTACCTGAGCTGTATAGTCCGTGATTTTTTACACGATTTTTATACGATACTTGCAAGTCAGTTGGATTTACTATCTTTTTCCAGTTATTTATTTCATCTATTGATGTTTCAAAATATTATTAATTTACCCACTACTTAAAAGTAAAGTTCCTAATTCTTGTTCTTTCTCGCTGTAGGTATCTCTTTCAGTGATGCAAGTGGGCATCGATGCAGTGATGCTGGAGACCCATAAGGGTTGTTACGCCTTGTGGCTTCTCCTCCAGAGTTCCATGACTCTGTGTCCACGTGATGTGTCAGCATCTTTTTCTTAAAAGTATGGATTCTACGTTGGTAACACTGTGAAATTAATCCCTTTCGCAGCTCACATGTATCAAAAATCTCTCACGCGGCATATAACTTCGTATGAACAGAAATGAAGGCAGAGCATCCTCTACAAGAACTGGCAAGGCAACAGGTTCATAGAATTACAGATCAGCTATGCTAACAAGCGTCAGTGACAGGATCCTACAGCACATATTAAGATAAAATATTACGACCAGCGTGGAAAAGAAACACGTTGCTGAACCAGCACAGACTCTAGAAAAGCTACCCGAGTGACACAAAGTTTGCTGTATTCACACACGACGTCCTACACACAGTAAATGCAGGTCAACAGGAAGGTTCCTTGTTGCCATATTGTTGAAAGGATTTCTCCGCTATGCAGCAATGTCGATTATAATAACAAAGATCCGATTAGGTGATCTTCATAGATGGATTTGTGAATAAGAGAACCTATTACGTCTCATAAGAAGGCGGATGATTGAAACAAACGGAAGGAAAATACGATGTGCCTCAGAGACTCGTAATAGGACAACTGGCGCTATCAATGTACAGAGCAATCAGAAAGTCCCATTACCATGCTCCCACATTGTATTAATGTGTGATTGTCCTAGAGGGCAAATTTGAAATAGCATGACTATTTCGTATTGTTTATTCAAGAGTTTCTGTGTGCATCATCGTTTTCATAGCAGTGCTATGCTCCTCCATGCTCTCCTCTACGCTGCTGGCGTCATGGCAGTAAATACACCTCGAACAGCGTCCTTAAGTTCGTCAGCTTATCGAATATCTGTATCTGTTTAATGAATCCTTCTAATGCATTGTCGCAAGATGACGCATCAGAACTTTGACATGGCTACCCGAAGGTGCAGGCAAATGGACAGAACCAAGTCCAGTCTATTTATCAATACCTCATTGACATATTCTCTAGCGGCAGTAGCATAACGAGCATCTGCTCTATCCTGCTGGAACCATGCACGACCGAGAAGTGTTCGATCTTGCAGATGTGATACTGACAAGTCACGCTATGTGGTGAGATACACAACTTGATTCAGAACACCGTCAAAGACCTACCAAGTTGTTAGCAGAATTTGGAGCCCAGATAATGAATTGCTGTGGGTTGTCAAGCTCTTCTAAAGAAATGTGGATTTTTGTTCGAGAAACAGTTATTTATACACTCCTGGAAATGGAAAAAAGAACACATTGACATCGGTGTGTCAGACCCACCATACTTGCTCCGGACACTGCGAGAGGGCTGTACAAGCAATGATCACACGCACGGCACAGCGGACACACCAGGAACCGCAGTGTTGGCCGTCGAATGGCGCTAGCTGCGCAGCATTTGTGCACCACCGCCGTCAGTGTCAGCCAGTTTGCCGTGGCATACGGAGCTCCATCGCAGTCTTTAACACTGGTAGCATGCCGCGACAGCGTGGACGTGAACCGTATGTGCAGTTGACGGACTTTGAGCGAGGGCGTATAGTGGCCATGCGGGAGGCCGGGTGGACGTACCGCCGAATTGCTCAACACGTGGGGCGTGAGGTCTCCACAGTACATCGATGTTGTCGCCAGTGGTCGGCGGAAGGTGCTAGTGCCCGTCGACCTGGGACCGGACCGCAGCGACGCACGGATGCACGCCAAGACCGTAGGATCCTACGCAGTGCCGTAGGGGACCGCACCGCCACTTCCCAGCAAATTAGGGACACTGTTGCTCCTGGGGTATCGGCGAGGACCATTCGCAACCGTCTCCATGAAGCTGGGCTACGGTCCCGCACACCGTTAGGCCGTCTTCCGCTGACGCCCCAACATCGTGCAGCCCGCCTCCAGTGGTGTCGCGACAGGCGTGAATGGAGGGACGAATGGAGACGTGTCGTCTTCAACGATGAGAGTCGCTTCTGCCTTGGTGCCAATGATGGTCGTATGCGTGTTTGGCGCCGTGCAGGTGAGCGCCACAATCAGGACTGCATACGACCGAGGCACACAGGGCCAACACCCGGCATCATGGTGTGGGGAGCGATCTCCTACACTGGCCGTACACCTCTGGTGATCGTCGAGGGGACACTGAATAGTGCACGGTACATCCAAACCGTCATCGAACCCATCGTTCTACCATTCCTAGACCGGCAAGGGAACTTGCTGTTCCAACAGGACAATGCACGTCCGCATGTATCTCGTGCCACCCAACGTGCTCTAGAAGGTGTAAGTCAACTACCCTGGCCAGCAAGATCTCCGGATCTGTCCCCCATTGAGCATGTTTGGGACTGGATGAAGCGTCGTCTCACGCGGTGTGCACGTCCAGCACGAACGCTGGTCCAACTGAGGCGCCAGGTGGAAATGGCATGGCAAGCCGTTCCACAGGACTACATCCAGCATCTCTACGATCGTCTCCATGGGAGAATAACAGCCTGCATTGCTGCGAAAGGTGGATATACACTGTACTAGTGCCGACATTGTGCATGCTCTGTTGCCTGTGTCTATGTGCCAGTGGTTCTGTCAGTGTGATCATGTGATGTATCTGACCCCAGGAATGTGTCAATAAAGTTTCCCCTTCCTGGGACAATGAATTCACGGTGTTCTTATTTCAATTTCCAGGAGTGTATATTTTTCATTGCGATATATGATAGTTATCGTCCTGAATTGGGCTTATCTTTTATCAAGGCATTTGCACAGAGCTTTCTCTCATACAGTGAAATCATGCTGAATATATCTCATTGATTTCAATATATGGGGTCGTTCGTGGACCCACGTGTCACTACTGTCCTTTCATCTGTCGTGTGAGTGCACTCATCAGCCATGATGTAGATGTGCCTCACCACCTACGACTGTTAGTAAACGTCATTATCATCTATGCAATACATAATGGGAGACTGTGATCATTCTGTACATAAACGATTTATCACATAAGATCAGCAGCACTATTAGATTGTACGCTGACGATTCTGTTGTCTACATGAAGGCATCCAAATTGGACGATAGCGATGTAATGCAGAAAGAGTTGGGCAAAACATCCCTTTACATATGAAGAAGTGCAATATGAGACACGCAGCTAATAGAATGAATTCGAGCATCCCGATTTCAAGATCAGTGATAAACATGAGGAGCATGTGGCATCGCTTAAACATCTTGGGGTAACACAGTGATGCATTGGGAAACAGGAGAAACATATAAATTCCGTGGTACGGAAGGTGACTGGCGGACTTCGGTGTGTTGCAAGTGTGTTTGAAATGTGGAGTGTTTCATCAACAAAACCGCAGGGAAGACGCAAATGCTAAGTACCGCATCAGCCTTTCAATACCTTGTCAAGTAGGGCTGACCGCAGGCACCGAAGGATTGCAGAGAAGTGCGACTAGAATCATTACAACTCCGTATAACCCTTAGAAAAGCGTAGTATAGACTCTCGGGTAGGTCAAATGGGAATGACTGGCGGAAGGCAACGAATATTGCGTGAAATCCTATTTGGTAAATCCTGAGGAATGTTACTTGAGGAAGACAGCTAATATTCTGACTTCACAAGACTGTATCTTAAACATGAATCAATACATAAATTTGGGGTGAATTTTAACTTACACATTGAAATTGCAAGTTAGCGTCACAAGTAAGTTGCCAGTTCATGAGGTGCCGGTAGGGGTCCCATACGAAGCAAACATGCTGATTCGTTTACTAAGCAGCATGTGTCCACATCGTGGCTACACAGCAACAATGGGCGTTCTGCGCTCTCTGTTACAACGGGTGCAATTCAGTTATTAGGAGGCGTGTCTTTCTAGAGAGTTCATTGCTGCACCTCCTACAGATCTCATACGTGGAACCCTTGGTCACCAATGTTGCCCTATGACACTGTATAAGACGTCTGAATAGATGATAATATATGAGGTTTCCTTTTTCTTTTTGTGTGGTTTGTTAGTCTCCTTCTACACACCTCCTCTTGTAACAAATTGGGGTGCACTACGAGACCGTACACAATTTGAGGAAGCGGTCCAAATTTCGCCTAGGTTCTAAATTTGCCTATGTTGCTATTTGGTATTGAAGGATGGGGGAAGGGACGGTGGGCATGGTGCAGGTTAGCGTAATGGGTATAAAACAGCGCTTCAGGCCAAGTCAATTGTACTGCAAGATTTCCACGTGAATTAATTGTCGCATGCGATTTTAGTCAGCATAAAATCAATTTAAACTATCTTAAAACTTTTACAAGTCTGCATTCAAGAGTTTTCGTGTTTACAAATAGTCTTCTCCTAGTACATCGTGTTAAAGGTAAAATTAGCTTTTAGAATATGTTTAGTTTTAATAACTACCTGAAAATTAAGTACTAGTGATGCTCTAGATTTAAGATATTGCATGTCGTATAAATTTGGGCTGTAGCTATATTTTTTACAGTTTTGTCATAATGGCTAACCCGTGCCGTTTTCATTCTAGAATGTCGAGAAGAAACGCAAAATATATCCTGCACAGGAAACAATGTTACGAAAAAATGCTAGAAAAGAAAAAAAAAATTCTCCTAATCCTGCTAAACAAAATGCTGTCAAAAGAAACTGAAGTTCGAAAAAGAGTGTGAAACCTCGTAACACTTATATCGATTAGGAGCAGGTTTATTTTAAGTAACTGTGTATCTGCAATTAATGAAGTGTGCTTTCTGTGTTGTTTGAACTCCTTGATGTATGGTAAGAAAATTAGAGTTTTAATGTATATATGCAAAGAGCAAAAGATATGCTGAAATTTTAAATTATGGTAATATGAATATGTTTATGAAGTAAGTATGTTTGTTAAAAGCTGGTTCACGCTTAGGGCACTTGTATTTGTAACATGTAAACACTGTAGGGAAATCCCTCCGTAACGAAAGCGGCATGGCGCGATGTGAAACCTGGGTTTGGCGGTCGAACTGAATGCCTCCTTTGTATGAACGGCAAGAAGTGTGTGGCAAGCCTTAGCACGGTACACCTCGACGGTGCTAAGAGAGACGATTGGAAGCTCCATTACAAAGTACTTGCCTTGAATGTGGATCTGGATATTATTTAGTATTCACGGAATAATGGAATGACTGTAATATGTTGAAAATTCGACGCCAAGAAAAGATTTTATAGAGCATTCGCACATCAACAGTCGTGAGTATAGTTAGCCGTCATTTCGCATGCCACTAATCTTCGCCACTGCTTCACGGGCTTCATACATTCAGTTATATAATGTATATTGGCATGGGCAGGTTAATTTGTGTGGGGTTTCAATAAAAATCACATAAAATGTCAGTGTTAGAAACCATAACTTCAATCCTGATCACGAGCCTACGCAAGATCATCACCGAAGTGCTACTAAAATCGCGTATCCTTATTTAAATGAACAATTTTGGCATTCATGTGTTTAAAAGTAATTTTTTGTCTAAAGTAAAAGGAGTAGTCAAAGTTAAAGTAAGAGTAAAATTTGGATACTTTGTTTATGGGCTACTCTAAGTGAAACTGTTAAGGTAGGAAGTAAATGAGTACAAAAATTTAAAGATCAATCAATAGGAAAATGAAACCCCATTTATTTAATGGAAAAAACCATAAAAGTGAAGTTGAAAAGGCTTTTGCTAAAGTATCCTTAGTTTATTGTAAAATATACTTTTGTAGGATTGCAGTGCAAGATTGTGTAAAATTTTATTGCCAAGATTACCTGCTTCACAGGTGATTAAAGTAAAAGTGCAAATAAATCTTTAATGAACCATTTTGCCGTAGTACTGTTAGAAGTTATGCACAATTTCAAAGATAGTATAGTCTTAGTACCCATCATGAATTGTTCCTTTTGAAGTTAATTAAGCTCAGTGTGCATTTTATTGCTTTGCAAACTAATTTAAGTCAATGATTAGCAATTAGACATAGTTTTTACTTTTGTAATTATCAATCAATCTTGGGTAGTGAAACTGTACCAGTTTATGGGTCCCCATCATATTGCCCTCCTATTAAGAAAAAGAAGAAGCTACTACTGTTACTAAGATAAACTGCTACAGGCATTAGAGCTTAAACAGTGTATTTAAAATGTTATTCATATTTATTTGTGTTATTTATGTCAGCCAGGATAGAAGCCCCTGATGTCCAAAATTAGTTCTGCACTTCATGCACTAATGTTTCCGTATTTTGTATAGTAATGCTATTGATTGTGGCCGTCATTAGTATGAGCTCGAAGCAATTTTGTTCCCCATAATTTTCGGGTGTGCGGGTGTTATTGGTAACTGCTATAACACGCTGTACAGAGTGCACTGTGTCATTATGTATCCTTTTTTGCTATTCAAAGGGAAGTCTCATCAAAAGTAACTTCAATAACTAATATACAATTTTCTGAAATATATATTTACAAATTAGTGTGCCTAATTACGCTGGCAACCGCTTATTTTCTTCATTCACTCATAATTTTACCACTTCTGTTAACTCCCAAGGTTAAAGCCCATCTGGTTTTACTGTCAACTGCACAAAATTAGAAATTACAGTCCAATACCCTTTTCCATTAGACACACGCATGGTCTAACTTTGAAATTCCCTCAGAGGGTAACACTACCGTGTTTCACGACACATTAGTGTTATACGTAGGTTTTTCCGTGACAGGACTAAAGGTTTACGTATTAGGGAATAGTGTTATAATCTCATCCAAGTACTTTACGGTTGTGACACGAGGCATATACGGGAAGTATGGTCCGATCGGGTGCGAAATGGAAACCACAGTGAATATCCGATGAAGCCTGGCAGAGATGTGTTGGGGAGTGTCTCTAGTATGTCCGTCGATCACGTAACGTTTCTCTTTTCTGAGCGCACACTGAGCCTATAAAATGGTGTCTCCCGCCAAGTATAAGCACCTGGTGAGAGATGTCGCCTAATGCCATGCAGCCCGCTTAACTGTCATGTGGATCCTCCTCCATGACTTTCATCGACCGCACGCTGAAGGGGCAATGAAGACACTCTTGCAGCGTATTCTTTGGGAAGTATTTGATCATCCACCGTACAGCCAGGATATGGGTTCCCTCTGATTTGCATCTCTTCGATCACATGAAACGCTGGCTGTGAAGACAACGTTTTGGCACAGTTAATGAGCTTTAGGCTGGCGTAGAGAGCTGGTGGAAAGCACAGGTGGCTCGCTACTATGATACTGGAAAGTTAGTACAATGCTACGAAAAACGCCTAAGTCGGAGCTACGACTATGTAGAGAAGTAGCTGGAAGGTATAGCTAACTCTTGCAAATAAAACATTTGTGATTTTAACAGTGATTTCCATTTCGAGATCAGTCGGGCCGTACTTATAGAATAGTCTTCGCAACTAAAATAAAATGAAATAATAAAAACGGAAATGGATGAAAAAAGGAAGAAAGTAATTCAGAAGAGTCACAGACAGATGAACCCGCCACATCATTCATTGTCGACAACTTCTGAATGAAACTTTTCTGGTGATGTGCAAGCAGAGCTGTGAGTTATGTGCATCATTGGTAATATGTCGGCACATAACAAAGGTACAGGGACAGATTAAGACCATTATACTTGTGACTTTTACATCTTACAGTCATTTAAAGTCGCAGTAAGTTGCAGATGTTCAAATGAAAACCACTTGTAGCCTTTGGGTTACCGATGGTGGAAGGTCACCGAATTAATGGTTCAAATGGCTCTGAGCACTATGGGACTTAACAGCTGAGGTCATCAGTCCCCTAGAACTTAGAACTACTTAAACCTAACCATCCTAAGGACATCACACACACCCATGCCCGAAGCAGGATTCGAACCTGCGACCGTAGCAGTCACGCGGTTCCGGACTGAAGCGCTAGAACCGCACGGCCACCGCGGCCGGCGTCACCGAATTATTTATAGGCTAATGAAAGAAATCATGGCTTCAGTCCCTGAACCCGATAATCGTTTTAACAGAATTCTAAATTGCGGGGAAGTTTGTGACCACGTTTCCATGGACGCCTTACAGGTACCGTAAAGCTGTCGCAATGAAGAACTGCTAACGTGGCGTGACGTGTCGAATATGGCGGAATAGGCATACCTAGCTGTAAGTAGTCTCTGGGATTGGATGAGTGACAGACCACCGAATTACAAGAAGATCATACAGTCCATTAGGTACTTACAAGGAGACGTTTTATTCCGTTAGGTAAAGAGGTAGCCTCGCAGTAAACACGGGATTTCCCAGGACAACTACAATTATATCAGTGATGGTCTCTATTGGCTACAGTGAGTGGGGAAAATTTGTCACTATAACGAGTTTTCGTTACTGAATACTACAGCACCAGATGGTCTACGGTAAAACCCAGTGCACATTAGGAAAGGAAAGTAAGATCAAAAGTTGGTGGGGCTATGGCTAACGAACTTTGGTGGTTAACTTATAAATAACTAAAAGTAGAAACACAAACACAAACAACACAGTGTGGAAGGATTTATTTTACACACAGTAACAGTACTTATAATACTAATAATAATAATAACTGGTATAGGAATAATAACTGGTTTAGATTTACAATCTGATTGACAACTACGCAACTCTTTCCGATTTAGTGTACTTCATTACGAGACCGTGTAGAATTCAATATAAAGCCTATAATGCAGCTGAGTCATTCTTAACTGAATACAAAAGGAGCATGTTTGAGTAACAGTACAGCTTAACTGTCAATTCCTCAACCAAGTCTACAAACTTAACAGATTTATAGGATGTAAAGTACAAGATATCTCTGTAGAATCTATGAAGAAAGCTGCGGAAGATGCAGTAATAGAAAACAGTGATAATAGAGTTGACTGCAGAATTCGATAGCCCCGGCGTAAACAGGGATATTCATCTCTTCACGGCGCAGTATCTGCACCTGTATGTATAAAGAGAAAACTTAAGATGTAGCAGTAATATCTAAATATTGTAGGTGTCCACAAAAAAGTGGAAGTATACATGAAAATAATTGCACAGACAACTATAGTGGCAATAATGGGGAGGAATGGAAGTGTTTGGTGTAGCTAGTATATTTCAACTCCCTGTTGTGTGATATAAAGTCCGATATGTGAATTACCTTGGAGACGATGTTTCTAAAAGTTTATAACGTATTCAGGAACTGAAGCCCTATGGTGATGATGTTGTATTTCAGAATTTTGAATGTCCTGAACACGTACAGAAGCGAGTGGGATCAACACTTCGGCGACTGAAAACTTGGTACAGAAAACAAATGTTCAGTGATGCTAAAGGGTTGGATGGGAAGGAAAGGTTAGCTGACAGTGCAACCGACCAAATACTAAACTATTACGGAATGGCTACTAGACAAAACACACACAGTGTCGATGAAATGAAGAAGGCTGTTTGGGCTCTTTTTTTCGTACTTTTCCAGCCGATGAAAGCCCCATCATTACTTGTGTCACGAAGGAGTAAACAGTTGGTATAAATACAACAAGGGATTGCTAACTGGTAAAGTTTACACTCATAAACATAGTCTGCTTCATGCAATAATGTAGGTGGTAAAACCTATTTTCAGAGACTTAGCTACCCTGAACTGTTGAAAAACTTGGTTCATGGAAAAACTCAAAATCCCACTGAAAATGTAAATAATGCTATATGGTCAAGAATCCCGAGGACGGTGTTTGTTGGAATAGAAACACTTTGGTGTGAATGATGCTGTTGCTACTTTCAATGATGGCAACACTGTAATGTGCAAAGTATTTCGAAATATGGAAATGAAGATAGATTTCAACATGGTACGAACAATCCCTGCTTCAGATAAGGAACGTCTTCAGGCTTCAGACAGGACTGTAAATTGCCTATAAATACAAGACAGAGTAAACAGGAGGAGGAGAAAGAGGAAGGTGGAGGAGGAAGATGAAGAAAATCCATCCTATGGACCGGGAATGCACTGAAAAGATAATCCAAACTTTGTCGCCCTATTCTGAAAAGTTTTGTTTTTTCATACCAATAACATGTTTTCTCGGGATCTACCCAACCAATTTGCTTCAGATTTTCAGGAAATGTTACACAGACCCATCTGCGTAACTTGATACAGCTTTTTTCCAAGAACTTGTATATTGCTGAATTTATAAACAAAAATGGCACAAAAAGTAGTGAATTTTCATTATAATAGAAAAATTAATCTCTAACAACAGAATTCCAATTTTTAAAATTCCTTTTTTAAGTTGTAGCAAATACTCCAATAAATAACTGTAAAAATTGCAACTTCCTAGCTCAAATACTTTCTGAGAAAAGATGTAATTTAACATTGATAAGATCGGGCTTACCAGAGTCCCTTAAGCATTTGACCGCAAATAATATACTGTACAAGTCACAGTTCAGTTTCTTCAAATGTTCCGATATAGATAAACCTATTTACACGTATCATGAGAATGTGCTTAACTCATTAGACAAAAAATTAGAAGATAGTGGTTTTTCTAAGACTTGTCAAAACACGACTTTTTGAATTTATTTCGAAAGTAATGTGTTTGTGTTGTAGACTGAAGAGGTGTGCTCACACGATGTAGCCAGATTGCCTGTCTTGAGCGACGCCACTAAGCGTGCCAAGTTTCATGTTACCTTTTGCCAAGAGATCATTTTACCTATTTTATTTTATTTCATTTTTTATTTACACTTCAAGTTCCGTAGGACCAAATTGGATAGCAAATCTCCAAGGACATGGAACGTGTCAGTACATGAAATTACAACGTAAAACAAATAACTGATAAAAATAATGTGTTAACAACCAGAGAAAAGTCAAGCCATAGGTTTAAAAAACGCAATCGATAGTACAACAAGAATCAGCTTAATTTTTCAGGGAACTCCTTGACAGTAGAAAGAGTGACCTATGAGGAAATTTCTTCAGTTTCGATTTGAAACCGCGTGGATTGCTGCTAAGATTTTTCAATTCTTGTTGTAGCTTATTGAAAATGGATGCAGCAGTATACTGCACAACTTTCTGCACAAGAGTTAAGGAAGTCAGATCCAAGTGCTGGTTTGATTTCTGTCGAGTATTTCTGAGTGGAAGATGCTTGTTCTTGGGACTAAGCTAGTATTGTTAACAAGAAATGACAATAGGGAATATATATATTGAGAAGCCAATGTTCAAATACCCAGACTCGTAAACAGGGGCGACAAGAGGTTTGTGAATTTACACCACTTATTGCCCGAACTGCCAGTTTCTGAGCCAAAAATATGCTTTTAGAATGGGAAGAGTTACCCCAAAATATAGTACCATCCGACATGAGCGAATGAAAATAAGCAAAGTAGACTAATTTTCGTGTCGAACCATCACTTGCTTTTGATACCGTTCGAATAGTGAAAATGGAAGCATTAAGTCTGTGGACAATTCCTGAACATGGGCTTTCCATGACAGTTTACTATCCAGTTTACTATCTATACGAACACCTAGAAATTTGAGCTATTAGGTGTCACTAATCATATGACCATTCTGTGAAATTAAAAAGTCAGGTTTTGTTGAACTGTGAGTCAGAAACTGTAAAAATGAGTTTACTGTGATTTAGGGTTAGTTTATTTTCGACAAGCCATCAACTTCTGTCATGAAATGCACTATTTGGAACTGAGCCAATGTTAGACACAACATCCTTTACTACGAAGCTAGTGTCATCAGCAAATAGAAATATTTTAAAGTTACCTGTAATACTAGAGGTAAGCAACACAGGTGGCCCCAACACTGATCCCTGGGGAACCTCACATTTGACTGTATTCCACTCAGACCCCCACATCACAACCATTCTCAACACTGTGAATAATGACCTTTTTCTGTCTGTTGCTAAAGTAAGAGGTGAACCAATTGTGAGCTACTGCCCACATTCCATAATGGTCCAACTTCTGGAGCAAAATTTGTTATCAACACAATCGAACACCTTAGTTAAGTCACAAAATATGCCTACCATTCTAAACTTTTTACTTAACCTATCCAGCACCTCACACAGGAAACAGAAAATAGCATTATCAGTTCTTAAACGACTTCTGAAGCCGAACTGCACATTTGATAGCAAATATTGTGATATAAAATGATAAATCATCCTTACATGCACAGCCTTGTCAATAACTTTAGCAAACACTTGTGGCATAGAAATAGGGCTAAAGTTGCCTACGTGATCCCTTTCTCCCTTTTTATAAAAAGGCTTTACTACTGAGTATTTTAATCGTTCATGAAACTGGCCATTCCTAAAGGAAAAATTACAATTAGGCTAAGTGAGTGGCTAACATGTGGAGCACATTACTTTAATATTCTACTAGGCACTCCATTATACCTGTGAGAGTCATTAGTCTTCAGTGGTTTAATTATTGACTCAATCTCCCCTTTGTCTGTATTACAGAGGAGTATTTCAGACATCAATCTCGGAAACCCATTTGCCAAGAGAGTTCTATGACTATGACTCCCTGTAGAAACTCAGTTTTTATTTAATTCACCAGCAATGCTCAGAAAATGATTGTTAAATACTGTGCATATATCTGATTTATCAGTAACAGAAATACTTTTACTACGAACCGACTTTATATCGACGACCATGTGCTGCTGACCTGACACTTCCTTCACACCTGACCATATGGTTTTAATTTTATCCTGTGAATTAGCTATTTTCGTACCATACTCTTTGCCTTTCTAATAATATTTTTAGCACCTTACAGTACATTTGTAATGAGCAACTATAGCTTGATTGTGACTACTTCTAGCATTTTGACATAATTGCCGCTTTGTTCTACATAATATCCTTATCCCACTACTCAGTCTGGGTGGCTGACTTTTACTGCTAGTACCCCGTTTAGAACGTTCTAATGGAAAGTAACCCTCAAATAACATGAGAAAGGAGAGCATAATATTTGTCATCTATGTTATCGGGACTATAAGAGTTCTGCCACTGTTGTTCCTTGTCGAGGTTTAAAGATATCTCTATTGCTGTTGGATTAACTTTCCTACATAGTTTGTAATTAAATGTGACATTTGTTTGAGTAAAAAAAAGTCTTTTAGTGTTAATATTTGGGCATAATGGTCTGCTCAGCTTGTCCCCCTTTCACTAACAGAATGCCCATGTAGTAATGAAAAATGAATGAAAATATTGTCTATGGCTGTGCTACCATCGCCCTGTACCCTAGTTGGAAAAAACACAATTTGCATCAGATCATATGAATTTAGGAAATCTCCCAACATTCTTTTCCTTGCACCATCATATACAAAATTTTAATTGAATTCATTGTGTATAACCAATATCTGGTACTTCCTATAAAGTTAACTAAGAATTCTCTCTAGCTTGGCAGAAATGCTGTGAAGTCAGAGTTAGGGGACCTATAAATAACAACAATTAGAAGTTTAGTTCACTTAATTCAACTGCCCCTGAACAACGTTCAAATACACTCCTGGAAATGGAAAAAAGAACACATTGACACCGGTGTGTCAGACCCACCATACTTGCTCCGGACACTGCGAGAGGGCTGTACAAGCAATGATCACACGCACGGCACAGCGGACACACCAGGAACCGCGGAGTTGGCCGTCGAATGGCGCTAGCTGCGCAGCATTTGTGCACCGCCGCCGTCAGTGTCAGCCAGTTTGCCGTGGCATACGGAGCTCCATCGCAGTCTTTAACACTGGTAGCATGCCGCGACAGCGTGGACGTGAACCGTATGTGCAGTTAACGGACTTTGAGCGAGGGCGTATAGTGGGCATGCGGGAGGCCGGGTGGACGTACCGCCGAATTGCTCAACACGTGGGGCGTGAGGTCTCCACAGTACATCGATGTTGTCGCCAGTGGTCGGCGGAAGGTGCACGTGCCCGTCGACCTGGGACCGGACCGCAGCGACGCACGGATGCACGCCAAGACCGTAGGATCCTACGCAGTGCCGTAGAGGACCGCACCGCCACTTCCCAGCAAATTAGGGACACTGTTGCTCCTGGGGTATCGGCAAGGACCATTCGCAACCGTCTCCATGAAGCTGGGCTACGGTCCCGCACACCGTTAGGCCGTCTTCCGCTCACGCCCCAACATCGTGCAGCCCGCCTCCAGTGGTGTCGCAACAGGCGTGAATGGAGGGACGAATGGAGACGTGTCGTCTTCAGCGATGAGAGTCGCTTCTGCATTGGTGCCAATGATGGTCGTATGCGTGTTTGGCGCCGTGCAGGTGATCGCCACCATCAGGACTGCATACGACCGAGGCACACAGGGCCAACACCCGTCATCTTGGTGTGGGAAGCGATCTCCTACACTGGCCGTAAACCTCTGGTGACCGTCGAGGGGACACTGAATAGAGCACGGTACATCCAAACCGTCATCGAACCCATCGTTCTACCATTTCTAGACCGGCAAGGGAACTTGCTGTTGCAACAGGACAATGCACGTCCGCATGTATCCCGTGCCACCCAAAGTGTTCTAGAAGGTGTAAGTCAACTACCCTGGCCAGCAAGATCTCCGGATCTGTCCCCCATTGAGCATGTTTGGGACTGGATGAAGCGTCGTCTCACGCGGTCTGCACGTCCAGCACGAACGCTGGTCCAACTGAGGCGCCAGGTGGAAATGGCATGGCAAGCCGTTACACAGGACTACATCCAGCATCTCTACGATCGTCTCCATGGGAGAATAGCAGCCTGCATTGCTGCGAAAGGTGGATATACACTGTACTAGTGCCGACATTGTGCATGCTCTGTTGCCTGTGTCTATGTGCCAGTGGTTCTGTCAGTGTGATCATGTGATATATCTGACCCCAGGAATGTGTCAATAAAGTTTCCCCTTCCTGGGACAATGAATTCACGGTGTTCTTATTTCAATTTCCAGGAGTGTATGTGTTCAGTGGAGTGCCGTGATACGTCTATGGACTCAAATGAAATACTGTTTTTTAAATACGTGGCCACGCCCCCACCCCACAAGGAACTCCTTGATAAACAGCCAGCTAACCTGTATGCTGATGAAGGAAACCGCTGAGTTGTCAAATTATTTAAATGTTGCTCCGATATACAAGTAATTTCAGAGTCAGCATCGATAAGCAGTTCTCTATCTCTAACATCTCTAATATTTTGATGAAATATGCTAATTCTTTCTTTACTTGGAAACATGACGTCCGCTGAAGGTGAGCCCTTAGTTACAGGTACTTCCTTTAAGTAGGTAAATCTGTCACCTGACTTCAATCCAAAAAAGGTGCAGCTCTACCACCAACTACTTCAGGAATTTCTCCATTAGTGATCCCACCACCCCCACTACACTGTCACCTAGAATCTTTGCCAGCCTCCCTTTCCCATACCTTCTGAGATGCAGACCATGCCCAGGGAAACCCAGTCTACTGAATGACTCAACTGACCTCACTGCATCGTGACCCATACCCTCTGCCAGCCTAATGTTAACACGCCTTACAGCCTCATTAAGATGAGGCTGATCATGACGCTGAAACAGTTGCACAAAATGCGCATTATTGCCATGAGTTTCAGGAGCTTTTTTTTTTACCAGGTCACTACCTACATCATATTCCCCATCCCTATCCAGACCCATTATCACTCCCTGATCCTCCTCCGTAAAATTCCTACATAACTCCCCTATGCTGTCAGTCACCTGAGCCAACCCTTCACTAGTCTTCACAGTGCTGGTGGCGTGGTACTAACTCCCCAACACTTCCTGCAACTGCTGGCCCAAACCTCTACTGTGTGAACTACCTAGCAGCACAACCTTCTTCTTTCTGTTAGACTTTGCAACTGGCCTAGGCCTCCTAACTGCTGAAGACTGATTCATGTTTCCTACACCTACAGCTACAAGAGGCTCCTCCCCACTCAACTCTGATAGTTGGTCAAATCTATTGCATATACAAGTATAACTGTTGAATACCTCCTCCTCCTAGTTGGATTCTTGCCATCTGCCAGTTAACATTCCACAGCACCCTTAACCCTCCTAAACCTATCTAGTTCCTCTTTTGCATGTTGCAATTGCACCTGAAGGACACAGATCTTACGCTCCTACACCTTTGTCAACTCTACTGCTCTGTCAACTTATTTCTAGTGCAGATTCTGCATTCCCAGGAGAGAATCTAGCTAAGTTCCCACTGGGTTCCCCACTGGATTTTCCCCCAATGAAACTACTTTGAACAAATCCCACACCGTAACCTACTACTCACAAACCTAGGACAGAGCTCACACTTATCATTCATGGTAAACTTTTACAGATACTGAAAAACCAATATGTCTACATTACCTAAGTTCAGTTACACCAGTAGAATTATTTATAGAACTAACAATAGCTGTCCCGAAATTTCTCTCTCTTCTAAGAAAGCAACTACTTTTATTAATACTACTAAACCACAACTAATACCAATACCAAAAAACATCACAAAGTTATTAGCTAAAACCAAAACTTCAAGCGCCCACTGGAACACTCAACGAAGTTAAAGCACTGAGTGAAAATTAACTTTTTGAGCGGTATTAAGGTTCACAATCAGCAGAGCATTTAAATTCTGTTTCCCAGAACACTGCCCGCCACATCTAGTGGTCATACATTAAGACCACCTGCTTAATACTGCGTTATTCTACGTCTGGAACGCAGGACAGTAATGATTCTGCTTGACATAGTTTCGATAAGTAGTTCGTGTTTTTCAGGAGTCATGTGGCACCAGACGTCTAAGTACAAGTCAAGCGGTTCCCGCGAATTCCAGCAAATTGTTGTTGGACACCGAGTTGGCACCCGATAGCGTCCCAGATGTGGTCCATCAGCTTCATATCAGACGAATTTGGTGTGAATACATCAACATAAGTCAAATATCATGTTCCTCAAACCACTGTAGCACGATTGTGGCCGTATGAAATGTATAGTTATCGTGCTGGAAGGTTCCACCATCGCTGGGAAGGAGAACGTAAAGTGATGCAAGCGTTAACGTAGAGCAAAGCAGTCATGGTTCTCTGGCTTACTACCGTAGGTCCCCTGGCAGTCCAAGTGAAAGTCTCTTATTGCAACCATTCGTCTAGATGATGTCGCGATGTGTACCTGGCGTGAAACAAGAAACGTCTATCATCCGACCAGGCAATGCGTATGTATTGATCCAATTCCTAATCTCGATCATTTGGTACCCACCGTAATCGTAATAAACGATGTCGTTGGATCTATGTGGAAAGATGCAGAGGTCGTATGCTGCGGAACCACATGTTCAATAATGTGGGCTTAATGGTGTGCTCCAATACACTGGTGCCTGAACCAGTATTGTACTCTTCCCTTAGATCGTCACCGGTCGCTGTCTATCCTCTTTTACAGACCTGGTAAGCCTCGAAACTCTATGTTCTCTTATGAGGCTTGGACATCCGATACCTTGTCGCCTAGTCGTGGTTTGATCGTCCTTTATCAACGTTGTAAAGGTGCTGGTGAGAGTACCATGCGAATGGCCGTCTCGCTACGACCTTTCCCAACGCTAGGTCACAAGCATTAAGCACTTCGTTAGATTCTTGAGTTCCTATTAGAATACAGCTGCAGAGTCTCTGCAGTGGTGTTCGAGTGGACTGAGGAGTGAAAGGGATTTGGATTGAGAAGAGTGGCGAACTAGGGTAGTCCGTGCAGTTGTGCCAATGTGCCGGGGTGGCGTAGTGGTTAACGCAACTGTTTAATAATCAGGAGGCTCGGGTTCGAATCCCGGCAATGGCACAAATTTTCATTCGTTACTTCAGGCTGCGTACGTACAACATAGATGTCTGAGGCTCGCAGAGGTCTCTGGAACTATATAGTTTCATACGAATCTGTCCTATGTCGGAGTGGTTTATGCCAGTGGATCTCCCTACTCCCCAGTCCACAACTTAGCTAGTATGATGCCCCATTCGATACTGCTCCATTTATACAGGATGATTTTGCTAAATCAGTACAAACAGCAGGTAATCATCTCTGACACGATAAGGCGGAATAGAGATCATATGGAAATATTACAAGAAATTTGCAGGAAATAATTTCCAAGCAGTTACATCTGCTAAGAAAGTGGAGACAAAAGATGTATGACCGCGATTCCGATGTCAACACCAAGCTGATTGCCAATGCGTGCTGGTCTTGCAGGTCTTATTACCATCGACTCTTTCTCAGTGGCAACGATTTTGTCACTGCTTCGTCGCACAGGCCACAATGTAGCTGCGATTTCTGTCATATATCCTATTTACAGATGAGGTAAAATTTATGACGGGTGGTATCGTCAGCCATCACAACACCCAACCTCCGTACAGCGTCAGCGAACCACAGTGCGGGTTCAGCCTATACAGGGTGTTACAAAAGAAACTCCAAAATTTTCAGGAAACATTCCTCACACACAAATAAAGAAAAGATGTTATGTGGACATGTGTCCGCAAACGCCAGTTGGCCCAATTGAAGGAAGGTAATGTTGACTTCGCTGCTTGTTGTTGACATGCGACTCATTGCTCTACAGCACTAGCATCAAGCACATCAGTACGTACCATCAACAGGTTAGTGTTCATCACGAACGTGGTTTTGCAGTCAGTGCAATGTTTACAAATGCGGAGTTGGCAGATGCCCAGTTGATGTATGGATTAGCACAGGGCAATAGCCGTGGCGCGGTACGTTTGTATCAAGACAGATTTCCAGAACGAAGGTGTCCCGACAGAAAGACGTTCGAAGCAGTTGATCGGCGTCTTAGGGAGCACGGAACATTCCGGCCTATGACTCGCGACTGAGGAAGACCTAGAACGACGAGGACACCTGCAATGGACGAGTCAATTCTTCGTGCAGTTGACGATAACCCTAATGTCAGCGTCAGAGAAGTTGCTGCTGTACAAGGTAACGTTGACAACGTCACTGTATGGAGAGTACTACGGGAGAACCAGTTGTTTCCGTACCATGTACAGCGTGTGCAGGAACTATCAGCAGCTGATTGGCTTCCACGGGTACACTTCTGCGAATGGTTCATCCAACAATGTGTCAATCCTCATTTCAGTGCTTTTAAGGATGAGGCTTCATTCCAACGTGATCAAATTGTAAATTTTCACAATCAACATGCCTAAGCTGACCAGAATCCGCACGCAATTGTGCAATCACGTCGTCAACACAGATTTTCTCTGAACGTTTGGGGAGGCATTGTTGGTGATGTCTTGATTGGGCCCCATGTTCTTCCACCTACGCTCAATGGAGCACGTTGTCATGATTTCATACGAGATACTCTACCTGTCCTGCTAGAACATGTGCCTTAACAAGTACGACACAAGATATGGTTCATGCACGATGGAGCTCCTGCACATTTCAGTCGAAGTGTTCGTACGCTTCTCAACAACAGATTGGGTGTCCGATGGATTGGTAGAGGCGGACCAATTCCATGTCCTCCACGCTCTCCTGGCCTCAACCCTCTTGACTTTCATTTATGTGGGCATTTGAAAGCTCTTGTCTACGCAACGACGGTTACAAGTGTAGAGACTCTTCGTGCACGTATTGTGGGCGGCTGTGATACAATACGCCACTCTCCAGGGCTGCATCAGCGCATCAGGGATTCCATGCGATGGTGGGTGGATGCATGTATCCTCGCTAACGGAGGTTATTTTGAACATTTCCTGTAACAAAGTGTTTGAAGTCACGCTGGTACGTTCTGTTGCTGTGTGTTTCCATTCCATGATTAATGTGATTTGAAGAGAAGTAATAAAATACATAGAAAGTAAGCGTTTCCGGACACATGTCCACATAACATATTTTCTTTCTTTGTGTGTGAGGAATGTTTCCTGAAAGATTGGCCGTACCTTTTTGTAACACCCTGCATATGTGGACGTGGATTACTGGCAGCCGCCTCGTGCGGACAAATCCTCCCTCCACGTCTCCTCACAGGCGAGGCATTTCTGTGCTTTCTGTGGGGGACCCTGCCTCCCCAGCGCGAGGACGTGCCTTTAGTAGTACAAAGGGTAACATGGATGCTGCATGATAATGATATAGCTCACTGATCTCTTTTGGAGCTAAAATACTGGCACATTTCCATTTACCCGCTGTGGTCTGATGTGTGCTTTGAAACTACACTGTCAAAGATCATTATCTGAGAGGGCATAGGTCCCCGTGCAATGCATTACTATCTACATGCCTGTGTGACCTGTTTTGCTCATATCCTCTCAGGGACTGCTTAGTAACTCTGTCCCATTTGTCAAAATGTCTTCTATAGTTTCCTTACCACGACGAAATCCCGCAACATCGTAAGGTGGCACTGAACCTCGTGGTGGACCGTGATACAATACAGGGTTAGTCGAAAAGGACTTCACAATTCTTACACACTTACAGTGTCGTTAGATGTGTTATTTTGTAGCAAACAACCTCAAGTTTGATTCACACAGTGAATCAGTACCCGATTTCGCCACCAGGAGAGCCAGCGTACTGCACATTTGAAATGGATATTTTCACTGGAGCTGAGCGTGCTCGATGCCTGTTTTGCTCTCATGAAATTAACTCTGCAACAACTGTATGGCATAAATTTCACACCGAACACGCTAAAGAACCTCTAAGCAGGCCTACAATCTACTCCTGGCACAAGAACTTTCTTGAGGTGGGTTGTTAACTGCGACATGATAAATCATCAGATCGCCCGCATGTTGATGATTACATCGCTGTGTTTACCGGTATTGTGTATCTGGCTATGCTTGAAAACTTTTTAACACCAAAGACCGATGAAGGTGACCGACATGGGATGCTTTACCACCAGCAAGGCGGTGCGATATCCCTCATTTCCTTACGGAAGTTCGAAGTTTCCTGGATAATGGCTTCCCGGGTCGGTGAAATGGTCGTGAGGGCCAATCGCTCCCCAGACCTGACACCGCTGGATTTCTTTCTTTGAGGTTTCATTAAAGACAGTGAGTATTCTTCCCCTACCAAATAATTTACCCGATCAGAAAAGTCGTATCTACTCTGCCGTTGCCCGAGTAAGGCCGATTTGGCGCAACGAGTGTGGGAAGAGACTGATTATTGGTGGGGTGTTTGCCACATCAGAAATGGAAGTCACATCGAATCAAAAGGGCACTTGACATTTTTATGTAAAACTTGAGGTTATTTGCTTCAAAACGGCACCTCTACCGATTCTGTAAGTTGTCTCAATAAATTTCTGTATCATTCTCAAGCTATAAAGTCCATTTTGACTCACCCTGTGTACTACAGACAATCTAATCAGGGAGCTATATGCACATAATAATATTTCAGAACCAAGAACGCATTTAAATATTTATTTTGAATTGATGATCAGCTTCGACAGTACTTTGCTGTCATATTTGGATCTGCAGTACGATAGAGATACGAACTGCATTTGTAAAGATATTTTCCATGCTAGTAGTAATGAAACACATAATAGCTTATATACAGATAACATACCTGATATTTTTCTGAATGATGCTATATTTTTTGACAATGCTGAAAATTTATAGTTTGAGCTCTGTGGTATAGGGCAGGCAATATTTATTCTCATGATTTCTTAGTTTTACTTATAAAGCAAACTTTTCTGGACGATTCACCCATTCATGTGTAATGTATTTTAGTTTGTCATCACCTAGCGTCACAAAATACGAACCACCAATGCAGTAACATCAGTGTACAATCACAACATGCTGACATAACATTTCAACCCATACAATACACAATTATCCAATGAACAACCCTCAAAACTACACGTCACAAAACGGCTACATGGTGTCATACAAACAGTAAATTTTTTTCTTAATATGACTTCACAGAAGGATTTTACATGAAATTCATGTTTTCTCATTTATCTGTATATTTATTTTTTAAAAACTTTCAATCTTCATGGATAAAATCCACCTTCAAACATGAGGCACATCAAACACTATACGATTATTTTACTTGTTAATACGACATTTCATCTAGACATTGTATGAAATTATTACTTGGCTTATTATTGTTCCCAAGAATTCATATGCTCCACAAACAAAATGTTTCATTATTCTGATTGTTAGGTAAGCTAGGTGCTCTCCGTGTTGGCTCGGAAATAATTTACACTAGTCAGCGACAAGGATAATTATTGTACCGTATTTGAACTGCTTCATGTTTAAAACAGGTTTTTGTGTATGAAGTTTGGAAGTTTTCTAAAAATAAATGTACAGGTAAATGAGAAAACTGAGAGACATGTAATATCTGCATGAAATGTGAAGTTAGTATCATGGGACAGTCCCAGGCAACAAAAAGAATTACTTCCATTAATAAAGGTAAATCTGTTATAAACACTTACACGATTCTATGAACTCACAGACAGATTTCTGAAACAGGTTACTTCCACATTTCTGTAAGCATTTCCGTTTTCCATATATGAAAAGAAGCAAAATTAATAGCAATTCCTTTATAACTACTACAGAATCGGTTTCTTAGATGAAAGACTTCAACAAACGGTTCGTTGTTCGCTATGACGCTCTATTGTGTTTGTTTCGGAGCGTCCACAAACGTGGTGGAGGCGTTTGCCTCACTGACGCTGCGCCTCACGATTCCGGATAGCGTGATTGTGTGCGTGCGCGTGCCGGCGTATCCTTTCCATTTATGGTTTCCGGCGAGAGAATCCTGCGCGACCTGTTCTCGCAGCGAGATATAAGATGCGGGAATGTTGCCTGCCAGAGACGTGACCGAATGCGAATACACCACAGTTAGAAAATAATGTGCTTAGGATTGACTAGAGAAAAAGCTTCAAAGTGTCCGCGTGAAGTATACTGGAATTGTGTCTAATCTTTGGTCGCCTCGAGTAAAGACATTAATCGTATATTCAAAGACGCAGTAGAAATACAGGGTGTTACAAAAAAGTATGGCCAAACTTTCAGGAAACATTCCTGACACACAAATAAAGAAAAGATGTTATGTGGACATGTGTTCGCAAACGCATAATTTCCATGTTAGAGCTCATTTTAGTTTCGTCTTTATCTATTGTACTTCATCGATTCACCGCCAGTTGGCACAATTGAAGGAAGGTAATGTTGACTTCGGTGCTTGTGTTGACATGCGACTCATTGCTCTACAGTACTAGCATCAAGCACATCAGTCCGTACCATCAACAGGTTAGTGTTCATCACGAACGTGGTTTTGCAGTCAGTGCAATGTTTACAAATGCGGAGTTGGCAGATGCCCAGTTGATGTATGGATTAGCACAGGGCAATAGCCGTGGCGCGGTACGTTTGTATCAAGACAGATTTCCAGAACGAAGGTGTCCCGACAGAAAGACGTTCGAAGCAGTTGATCGGCGTCTTAGGGAGCACGGAACTTTCCAGCCTATGACTCGCGACTTAGGAAGACCTAGAACGACGAGGACACCTGCAATGGACGAGGCAATTCTTCGTGCAGTTGACGATAACCCTAATGTCAGCGTCAGAGAAGTTGCTGCTGTACAAGGTAACGTTGACCACGTCAGTGTATGGAGAGTGCTACGGGAGAACCTGTTGTTTGCGTACCATGTACAGCGTGTGCAGGCACTATCAGCAGCTGATTGGCTTCCACGGGTACACTTCTGCGAATGGTTCATCCAACAATGTGTCAAACCTCATTTCAGTGCAAATGTTCTCTTTACGGATGAGGCTTCATTCCAATGTGATCAAATTGTAAATTTTCACAAGCAGCATGTGTCGGCTGACGAGAATCCGCACGCAATTGTGCAATCACGTCATCAACACAGATTTTCTCTGAACGTTTGGGGAGGCATTGTTGGTAATGTCTTGATTTGGCCCCATGTTCTACCACCTACGCTCAATGGAGCACGTTGTCATGATTTCATACTCTACCTGTGTTGCTAGAACGTGTACCTTTACAAGTACGACACAACATGTGGTTCATGCACGATGGAGCTGCTGCACATTTCAGTCGAAGTGTTCGTACGCTTCTCAACAACAGATTGGGTGTCCGATGGATTAGTAGAGGCGGACCAAATCCAAAGCCTCCACGCTCTCCTGACCTCAACCCTCTTGACTTTGATTTATGTGGGCATTTGAAAGCTCTTGTCTACGTAACCCCGGTACCAAATGTAGAGACTCTTCGTGCTCGTTTTGTGGACGGCTGTGATACAATACGCCATTCTCCAGCGCTGCATCAGCGCATCAGGGATTCCATGCGATGGTGGGTGGATGCATGTATCCTCGCTAACGGAGGACATTTTGAACATTTCCTGTAACAAAGTGTTTGAAGTCACGCTGGTACGTTCTGTTGCTGTGTGTTTCCATTCCATGATTAATGTGACTTGAAGAGAAGTAATAAAATACATGGAAAGTAAGCGTTTCCGGACACATGTCCACATAACATACACTCCTGGAAATAGAAAAAAGAACACATTGACACCGGTGTGTCAGACCCACCATACTTGCTCCGGACACTGCGAGAGGGCTGTACAAGCAATGATCACACGCACGGCACAGAGGACACACCAGGAACCGCGGAGTTGGCCGTCGAATGGCGCTAGCTGCGCAGCATTTGTGCACCGCCGCCGTCAGTGTCAGCCAGGTTGCCGTGGCATACGGAGCTCCATCGCAGTCTTTAACACTGGTAGCATGCCGCGACAGCGTGGACGTAAACCGTATGTGCAGTTGACGGACTTTGAGCGAAGGCATATAGTGGGCATGCGGGAGGCCGGGTGGACGTACCGCCGAATTGCTCAACACGTGGGGCGTGAATGGAGGGACGAATGGAGACGTGTCGTCTTCAGTGATGAGAGTCGCTTCTGCCTTGGTGCCAATGATGGTCGTATGCGTGTTTGGCGCCGTGCAGGTGAGCGCCATAATCAGGACTGCATACGACCGAGGCACACAGGGCCAACACCCGTCATCTTGGTGTGGGGAGCGATCTCCTACACTGGCCGTAAACCTCTGGTGACCGTCGAGGGAACACTGAATAGAGCGCGGTACATCCAAACCGTCATCGAACCCATCGTTCTACCATTCCTAGACCGGCAAGGGAACTTGCTGTTGCAACAGGACAATGCACGTCCTCATGTATCCCGTGCCACCCAACGCGTTCTAGAAGGTGTAAGTCAACTACCCTGGCCAGCAAGATCTCCGGATCTGTCCCCCATTGAGCATGTTTGGGCCTGGATGAAGCGTCGTCTCACGCGGTCTGCACGTCCAGCACGAACGCTGGTCCAACTGAGGCGCCAGGTGGAAATGGCATGGCAAGCCGTTCCACAGGACAACATCCAGCATCTCTACGTTCGTCTCCATGGGAGAATAGCAGCCTGCATTGCTGCGAAAGGTGGATATACACTGTACTAGTGCCGACATTGTGCGTGCTCTGTTGCCTGTGTCTATGTGCCTGTGGTTCTGTCAGTCTGATCATGTGATGTATCTGACCCCAGGAATGTGTCAATAAAGTTTCCCCTTCCTGGGACAATGAATTCACGGAGTTCTTATTTCAATTTCCAGGAGTGTATTTTCTTTCTTTGTGTGTGAGGGATGTTTCCTAAAAGATTGGCCGTACCTTTTTGTAACTTCCTGTATAACTTCTGGCTGTCCAAATTTGGCACACAGGAGAGAATTTTAAGATTTATTCAGTAGATTATTCTGAGTTTGCGACCAACATAAGAACAGAATTATAAGTGCGCTTCCGTGTCCTCTGCCGAGCTGTTATTTCCATGTTCTGCTCGTTTTCGACTGCTGTGTGTTTTGCGGTTACTCATAAATAGCTCTGTGGACTCCAACCAGACTGTAGACTAGGGCTTTGCAAACGATATTCGTATTCGAATGGGCTCGAGATTTCCCGATACGCCGCATTGTTCGGCACAATATCGAGCTTGTTCGAACAGTCACGTGACATTTGAGACGCGCGGCGCGAGTGTAAGGAATACACTAGAAACTAACAACCAGCCACAACAAAAATCTATGGTTCTGCTTAAAATTTCACAATTTCGTGAAACTCAGAAGGAAATATCATTAGATCTTAACATTACACCAACTCCAGTTCTATCTTAATAAATTTTTAGTAAGAGTTTATTCTGATTTTTTAAGTAAAGATAAGAGGCAAAGGAGACAATGTCATGCACTGAAAAAATTGCTTGAATGAAACCAGTACAATAATTTATTTGTTTATGAGAGGCTAATGATTTACCTAGTGGGTTGCAAAATAGCATTTCAGTCACTGTGTAAAGCCGATTGCAATAACACGTAAAAAAATGTCAGAAATCACTTTGAAAGCAAGATGGCCACATTCAGACAAAACAGGGATGAAAGTTAATCAAGAATTAAATGGCTAAAAAGTGAAATATATCGTGGTAAACAGACTAATTGCTTTCGCGAGAATAAATTACAATGACAAGTCCAGTCTTGGAAATAGTACCTTCAGAGATTGCTAGATCGCCCGACGAGCGTAAGCTAGAGAATTGGGCATAGTCATGAGTGCAATCTCTTATTTATTATTTTGCCAATTTTCATGTTACCTACACCCTAGAAGATAGTTTAGTCCACATTTCACACTTATTTTCATTATTAAAATCTACAGCACTTCAAAAAAGCTAAGACTGCTCATGGACGCAGTACCAACAACATTCAGTGGGTCACGGGCTAATCGAAAGATCGAACATAACTCGAGATCTCCAGAATTGTGACGTAAACTGTTCGAACAGTTCGAGTCTTGTTCAAGCACAGCCCTACTATAAACTATTGTTGCTACTGCGTCTCGATTTCTAGCAGATTTCGCTTCGGGTCCGACACTCAACGTTAACGTCTCGCCAGCCATCACATCGACCAACGTTTGAGAATCTAATTAACCACGAATCGCGTGTGATGAATTGCATCGACTCCACAGCGAGTGGCCAAACAAACGACGCGTGCATCCTTGGTCTGCGTACCGCGAGCAGGAGTGCTTCGCCAGTGATGGCTGCGTTGGGGGTGGGTTTAGGCATCACATCTAGAGAAATCGGTTTGGATCACTCTGGGTGATTCCTAGCTTGACGTGCCGCTCCCAATAGCGTATTTACGTTTTCCATGCGTGTGAAGTGTGTGGAGGTTTAGTCCTAGAAAGTTAAATCCCGATGCTTAATAATCTCATATGTACGTAGAGATGTGAGTGGCGCAATTCTACTGAAATCCTGTACTCGACTTTCGTAGAAGTGGTACCAGTCATATGCAACGAAACCTACACACAGCTGGATGTTACGCGATACGCCACCTGAAGCGGGAGTCTTTTTGAATTTTTTCTACTGTCATTTGGCTTAGTTACTTGGTTATGGAATTTGAATGTAATGTCTAGCTGTGGTCATGTTCGACAACAGCATTTAAGTTTTGTTTCCTGCAGCAGGGACTGACAAATTGTGGGTTTATAGTGGGTCTTATTGGCCTATGTCTTCCTGGAATCAGTCTTCGCTCCGGGATGTTTGGTTCCGCTAAGGCGTGTGACTAAGCACACGGCTTGATCAGGCACACATGGGTCGTGTGTGTTTTTGGTAGTCCTGCTACATGAAAGGTTGGTGGTTTATAGTTTTCTTGTAGTATCTCTTGTTAGAGTTTCGTGGCATCCCTTATATGAAATAGAGAATGGGGAAAGAGAGGGAAGAGTTAGGTGGAAATTAGTGACTTGCAGCCGCACAGGGCATTGTGGTAACGCAAGCTGAAAATTGTGCCAGACTGGAACTCTAACACAGATATACGCTTCTCATAAGCAGTTGGCTTAGCCACTTCGACCAACCGTACACGGTAACTAACCGACTCAAATTTCCAACTTGCTGCACGCTCCGATGCAGCATCCCTCGTCGATTAACTCCCTGCTCGCAAATTATTATCTTAAGTGTTCGGGCGAAATAAGTGCACTCGCATAGCTGTCTCCGACAGAACAACCACTCTAATATGCACATTTTTGTGGCATCTGTTTGATATCTGATTCATTCCGCATCTCATTGATGTGATACGGGTGGCGAGTTTACTGAGGAGGAAGTGAGTTTTACATGTCATTTGAGAGTAACGTCTGGAAAGTCCTACGTGTTTTCTGTCTCGAGTCTTGAGCAGGTCTTTGTGGCCGAGCGGTTCTAGGCGCTTCAGTCCGGAATCGCGCTGCTGCTACGGTCGCAGGTTCGAATAATGCCTCGGGCACGGATGTGTGTGATGTCCTCAGGTTAGTTAGGTTTACGTAGTTCTAAGCCTAGGGGACTGATGACCTCAGATGTTAAGTCTCATAGTGCTTAGAGCCATTTGAACCATTTCTAGAGCAAGTAAATGGGGCTGGAGGCACCAATGTGCATTATATTACCACACTGTGGCGTTGTTTGACGACACGTAGTTTACAAGAACTGTGTCCCACAGGGTATTAAATTTAACAGCTGCGGTAATGATTTTGTTATTACTTACCAGTTGATGAATATGTGGCTGGTTCTAAGGCCCGAAGTCGTTGTCGGTTGTTGGGTCAAAATTTCGTATACTTTCCCGTAAAATAACCAACACAGGCGCGTACATTTTAAGTTGAGCCCTGTCTGGCGTGAGGAAAATTGGACGTACATTCGTTGTCGACGTGGTCTACTTTCCTCAGTGGCAATCTTAATCTTTCATCGGAAGAGTTCAACACGTAGAACTGTTCTAATTCCCTTAGTCACAAATTAACCAATGTGCTCATTACGGCTGTAGGCCGAGTTTAACTGTTATTCAGGCTAGTGCGTCTAGTTATAAAAGGTTTAGCTCCTCACTTTGAGCTGGAAGCCTAGTTAAAGCTATGACTTCATGCACTACATGAGTCATTGCGTAATGGCCTGTTGGCATAGTTATAAGTGACTTCAAGCTCATTAAAATTAATCAGTCGTAAGCACTCTTGCTTAAGTAGCTTTGGGCGTTGTTTAGAGCGGCCGCTGTTCTGTTTTCTAGTGTTCAGTAACCTTTACTACCACCCGGGCACGTGAAAAAATGTGAAGTATACAACTGGTTGACAGTGAATCATTGTTTCACCATCGTGAATGCTGTTTCCAGTTTAATAATTATTGATGCGAGGCGTTTTATTTAATGCTTTTCTGAAAAAGTTTTAGGACATTGCTGAACTAAACGTTTTGATCTGGTTTCAAATGTCGTCAGTGAGTGATGTTGTTGCTCGATGTGACATCAAGTTGCTTACTGAGGTCTCTTTCAGAGTAAGAGTGCCTCCGTTTGTCTTTCGTCTCACACTCGTAGCAGCCGACGGGTATGCGCCGCCGTTGCCACCAGTGTTGTCCTGGTCCAGTTGGGCCAGGTTCTCATATCTGGCTCCTCAATCATTCCAAGGACTTCGGGCATTCCCAATTGAGGTAGCATCCGGGGACTCGTGATGATATCTGAAGAAAAAAAAGGAAAGAAACTGAAAAACAAAAAGTTGAGATCCCAAACGACCTACACTTGCAAATACCCAGCGCTCCACTCCTCTCCCATGTCCTCTGCTGTTTCATAGATGTTATTTCGTTCAACTTCTCTTAGAAGTTTTTCTCAAATGTCGTTGAAAGTATATCGTTCCATTAGAAAGAACACAAAGTCGGTGTCGTAATCTGTCGACTACAAACAATAAAAATTAATTGCTAAAGCCAGAAAAAATTCACCATATTGTCCGCTACAATTTGGCAGGAACCGAAACTCGATACATTTATTGACCCTGGACATATTTTTCGTGGCCTGTCTTAGGTACCTCGCCTTCTGTAATCAGTTTGCTAGATGGGCCCTCATCCTCCAAGAATTCAGTTGTGAGATCCAAGATATTCCTGGAGACACAAACTTGGTACCTGGTGCTCTGTCATGACTTCTGCAACATTTCAAAGATGTTTGCTCCGAGGCATGATTAATTTCATGAGAGGAGTGGGTGGATAGTAGTAGAGTAGCAGTTCTACATAACACAAAAGCAGAGCAAAAAGTAGATAGTCAAAACTATTTACAGTATGACATAGAGATTAAAAGTTTGCGGTATTACTTAGTTCTTGGTGATTACTTGTGCTGTAGAATGAACTTACAATCACGCAGACAGCGCATACCAAAACATAGTAGTTAAATACGCACAGGACCACCCGGGAACACACTGGACCCCAAATATTGAACATCCGCCTCCAAATCATGTAGAGACTGACACTGAATTTTGCTGTAAAAGTACCGCTGGTACACCACGTAGGGAATGTCTCACAAGAAGTGCCAGAAAGCCATCAACATAACCCTGGCCGTGAAGGTTTCACGTACCACAGTTAGAAGTGGCCAGCTACCGTAGGCTATGGTCCCCCAGACCATTATGCCCACTGTGCGGGTGGCGTGTCGTGCTGGAGGGGGTGGAACTGTAGCGTTTACCGCGGTGCATTCACACCCGTAAGTAGTTATCATCCGTCCGCAAAACTAATCGGGATTCAAAACCAATTCAGTACAGTTTATGAATTTAAAGGAATTTGTCACAAATTAATTTACAAATGTACAGTGTATGGATTTAGAGACTTTTTTTACCAAGTGTTATTCAAAAGCATACCAGGATTTTTTAAATAATTTTCGAAAGACACATGAGGAAGATGGTGCTTGAGTGTGACATGTCACTACTGGTAATCTTTTGTTGAAATACTCGTATTATGTAAGATTCTTGAATGGACTGCAGTATGAATAACACATTTCATCTGTGGAACAGCATCTTAGAGCCATATTCTATCTAATGCTTGTGTCTTCCTCTGGGTATATTTACAGTTATTGGTTTTTTTCTCTGTGAAAAGTAAAGCTTTGTCCCCATTGCAAGGTGATAAATAAGTATGGCTCTTGTGGATGTTTTTCTGTGGGGTTAAGCAGGAGCTCATGGTGGAGCTCTACACTGAATCCTCGCTCTTGAAGCCTTTGAGTGTAGAAATTTTGTCCCCTTTTGACCATATGTTGTAGGATACCTCAGTGGCTCGAACTCGTTATTCAGCTTTATACCAAGCATTTTCTGAGGAGTGTTGTTAATTTTCTAGAGTTATAAGTAAAGTTTTGCTTTCGGTGTTACTGTGTAGTGAGGGCTCTTGTGAGAATATTCTGCTGAGGATACTGTAATATTTTTCTTGTGGTTAGAATTTACGGTAGTTAGTATCGATTGCAACAGTGAAGCTGGATTGCTCGTGTTAATTTCCAGACTCTGTGGAGCTAGTATAGTGGTCTCTTGTATAGCAGTTTCCTTCTTTTAAATTATTTCTTCTTGTTTTGAGATATGTGTTTTTCGTTGATTGCTCTTTACTTCACCAAAATGTCTATCACTACTAGATCCAAAAATGGAACTAGAGAGTTAAGTGAAACTGCATGTAATAGTCGATTAGTAGCAGAGATGAGTAGTGGAAAAGATTCTCAGGATAATGATTAAGTGAGGCATCTGCCACTGAAGGAGAGATGCATGATCACAATAGTGAGCTTCCTGTACGAAGAGAGGAACAGGAGAATCTACGAAAGTTAGTGACAGTTCTGTGGAATGTGATGAGTTACAGGAGTCTAGCTTAGTGATTGAGTGTTCGTGTGTAGCACCTGCAACATCTATGCAGACTTATCCAGCTGCCTCAACTTTATGTAGTATTACAGAAGTTGGGGTAAATGATCCTTTGCAAGTTATACTGACAGTTGTCAGATAAATTAATAAAGAGATTAAATGTGACAAACAAACATAGGGAAGAAATTGAGGAAATGGCAGAAAGAGAATATTTCTAAAAGACTAGATAAGAAAATCGTGGAACTGAAGATGAACTCTCATTTAAGATGGATAACCTTCTTGTGCACGTTAGACAAGAAGAATGTAAGATTCTCGAGGCTGATATGAATAACATAAAGAACTGGCTTGAAAGCATAGGGATAAAAAATGTAAGTAAAGCGAAATATTTTGGGAGAGAAACAAAAAGATACAAGAAGATCTCTCTGTGATTAGGAATCCAAAGAAAAGGGATAAAGATGAAATAATGACAAAGATGAATAGTATGTTGCCAGTCACTGAGGTCACTCACCTTAAAAAAACAGGGCATCAACATCATTCACGTATCACTAAATGTTAATTCGAATTTCTTTAGATACAGTCAGAGTCTCAGTCACTTAAAAATAAAGAATAACTCAGTACAATGACTGAGGAGGCAGAGGAATTAGCCACAACTTTAGGCCAACTGTCTACTAACTCTGATGAGAACCTGATGCTAATCAGCTAGTTCTTTTTGCAGATACAGAGGAACTTCATTTACTGCAATAAGAGTCAGATACTGGTTTAATGGAGATAGAGAAGTGGGTGAAGCTTTCATAGGTACAAGAGATACACAGCAGACAGGTAGAGAAATGATACTAGTAAAAACCAATAGTGTGTTGCCACTTGAAGAACCAGGAGATAGTCGTATTCACCAGTTGATGGTTTATGACGTCAAGTACAATCCCGTGGGGATATTATAAAGGCCAGACTGTAAATTACAAGTAGCAGCTGAATAAATTACAGAAAGATTTGAGCCAGTCACCAACGTGATACCACTGTCCAATAATTGTGAAAAGTATAGTGACGCTATCCATAAAAAGTACTGCTTGTTGCAGCTTTACTCTATCTTACTGTACTAGGTACAACGCGAAAATTTGTGTTGAGAGCCAGGAATAACGGTTACCAGCAAATTTACTAAAGCTCGGTATAAAGAAATGATTGCAAGACATGAACAAGTTGTGTGAATTCGAGACTCTGGAAACGAGTGAGATTAAAGTAAAATAAAATCCTTTACACACAGAGGTACTGCAGAATTCATGTAAATAAGAATGCCACAATACTGGCACTAGGATCCAACAACTCTTTCGTTGGTCAGCCAATTACAACCTTCCCTGCCTAGTGCTACTTTTTATTTTGAGTTTCACTTCTCTCCTATCATCCATCTCTTCTATATCGCTCCTATCTGTAGGTTAACAAAATTGTGCTGGTTATCCATTGAGTGACAAGGACAGTGAGAGTAAGTGTATACGTTCAGGTAGAAAGCGACTTGCATGAGATGACGACTTTCCTTCCACATACAAATGCTGACAGGCCTTGCACGTATTCAAGTAGAAATGGACTTTCCTGAGAAGATTACTGAGCGTTAGGATGACTGTTGTGAATATGTTATTTTATTGTAGAAGTTTTGTACAGTGTAGTATGACCAAAGTGAGTGAACACCTGGAAGTAAATTAGACTCATATGTGAGGTGAAACTACACTAAAATTCTTATCACAGAGGTACTGCTCCCCCCCCCCCCCCCCCCCATGAACCATGGACCTTGCCATTGGTGGGGAGGCTTGTGTGCCTCAACCATACCGATAGCTGTGCCGTAGCTGAAACCACAACGGAGGGGTATCTGTTGAGAGGCCATAGAAGAGGGGCAGCAGCCTTTTTAGTAGTTGTCGGGATAACAGTTTGGATGACTGATCTGGCCTTGTAACACTAACCAAAACGGCCTTGCTGTGCTGGTACTGCGAACGTCTGAAAACAATGGCGAACTACAGGCGTTGATATTCATCGGATTTTACTGCTGGATTAATCATAATAAGGCGTGAATTGGTATAATTATATAATTATTCTGAAGACAACTATAAGTGGATGGAAGTATTGGGAAAATGAAGTGACAGTTTTGAACGAAGGATTGTTGTGTGCCCTGGCAGACATTTGCCATGACGATAATTAACCTTGTATTTGTTATTAGACTGCTCTTTCTTTGTATTTACAATCCACCAATGTTGTTAAAGTCAAAAATTATCATATGGGTTATTGCAATTTCTTGGATATTGTTAGAATAATCTGAGGATGGGAAGTTCTGTGGAGACATGAGAATGGAGAGTTGTGCAGCATGGTAAAATATATGGTAAAAATTTTTGGGTAGGGTGTCTGTATTTGCGTCTTCTTTAATCATTTACTCTTTACTTATGCTGATATGTATCAGAAGACTATTTGAGTGTCACTGTTGTACTTCCTGTGTGACTGACCTCTAACTACTAGCACTATTGGTACCTTAGGTGAAGATTTTCCTTCTACATACGACTTAAATGTTTGATTAAGTTATTTGGGGGTTCAGTTAGTTGCATTAAAGTAAGACTAAGATTCAACGAACTGTCCTGGACCATCATAAATTACTTAAAGGGGAAACATGTGCCCATGAATATAACTATTCTAATTAATCTATTAAGCCAGTATCATGAACTGATGTTAATCTTCCACTATGTTCTTTTGTGACTGTCATCATGAATTAGTATTGTTAAGAATTTAGAACACTGTGTGTTACTTTCATGATTCCACATAATCTAGACATTATTCTATGAGGGACATATGTATTTATACTAGACTAACAATGGTGGTTGCTCTGACACGATGATAATACAAATTTCCTGTGGAGTGATCTGGATGGATGGATTCCACTAGCAATTAATACATTTCCAAAGACTTGGTGATCCTATTTTGCATAGAGATGTAATACTTGTCCTGGTATTACTACAGTGATAAGTAGTATAGTGATGAACACACACTTACAGATCCACTGATAGTTATGACTAATGTATGATGTTGTCCTTGGTTGGTCTACGAAAAGCATGTCTTGTGACACTAGTAGTTAACAGTTAGTATGAACTTGCGTTTAGACAGCAATGCGAAGGTGGTACCTAATCTTTTACTTTTGAGTTCGAGCTATAGATTTGAAGCATAACAGCATGTCTGATGTAGCTAGTTATGGTGTGTTGCAAATTAGTTCTGAATGGTAGAACTAAAATAACTATCATTGATTAATGAGGTGGATATTGACTCTTTCCCATTCATAAATGGTAAACTAAATATTTCAAGTGCAAATGCACAACATCTGTGACCTTGTGATTTGTGACGTTACCCCAAGAGAATCCTTCTTCCTATGAGAATGTATTTTACTTGATTCTGATGCATTAATTGGAGCAGGAAATTGCGTCACTGATATTTTATTAATGCTCCTGTTATTAAGGACTGTAATTATTTTATATTAAAAATATCTTTATGTGAATCTCTTTGTGTGGTATTTTGTTAAGTTACTTATTCACTTGAATTACTACTTTTGTACAACAGGTAATTGCTGTGTAATTATACCAGAACAAGCTATGGAGAGCTTCATGTCATACACACATGCATGCACACATTCGTTGTGAAGAACACTAATATGTAGACATGCCAGAAACTGAAACCTGGAGAACCGGAAAGGCATCTTCACTCAATCAGGGCTACTGATGTTGCACAGGTACAATATTCTTCAGCTCCCAACGACTCACCTCACCTGTGCCTGGATATTCTTGAATTGACTGATGGGATGTGACCCAGACATCTCAAGGTGCAGGTATTACCCGCTTAAAACATTATTATATTGACTGCTTGCTATTTTGTCTCTGTGTATGTATCCTTATCAGAATGGAATAGGTCAGGGAGAGGAACTTCAGGTCACTATGATAACAAGGTGGAAGGCATCATGATGGGTATGCCATTGTTGTTACTTTGTCAGCCATTGATCTGGCAGTCACAAGATGAGATATCTGAGTACCGCTGCCATCTTCCTTAGTCTGCCCATTTTCAACAAAATGTGACCTCTTCTGTGTACTTGTCACAAACCTATATTACTTAAACCTTTGCCACCTCCACCCACAACTGCATCTATGATTCAGTGCATTTTGCTGTGTACTAACCAATGCTGCCCCCCATCTTCGACAGTGGTTTATCATGTCTTCATTTTGTTAGTAGAACTATTTATAATTTTGTTTATTGTATTTAATTATCTTCAGGGCTCTTTTGTTCTCACCTCACTTGATTTCTTCAATGTTTCTTTTCCTTTCAATATTGACAATTAATCATAGCTTACTTGTACAGTATGGTAATGTTATGTACTCATGATATGATGGTGTGCATATATTACTTTACTTCAGATATAAGTGATTGCAAATGATTCACTAGACAATTTGGTCCTTTTCTAATAAATTTTCTTTTGATTGTCTGTTCAGGTAACTTAACTTACCATACTGTGGCCTACGCAAGACAAACATGTTTCGTTTGTCTTATCCACATCTCTTTATGTCTTATGGATAATATTTGCTACCATAACGATATGCACTTGTTTTGTAACCTCACAGATATATTATTTTGTTCAAATATGGATTTTAAAAAGTATTGGTACAACATGTATGTAAAATTAATAATTGAGGCTTATCAATTCAGTTTATTTTGTTAAAAAGATAAATTTTTGTAAATACTAATGCAAATTTCAGTCAACGTCGTTATCATTCTTTTGGTTCTGAAAGCCAAACCTATAAAGTAATTGAAATATCTTTTAACTTGACACACAATGTTTACTTTGCTTGTTTTTCTGTTGTGAAAATATTACTGTGTTTCCTGTATGTAATTTCTGTTTATACATCAACTGTTTTTTACGTAGATGTAAATGAATTTCTTGAATATTCCCTGCTGTATCCTTTAGCAGGAAACACTTTGCAAAATTCTTTTACAGCACATTGAGAAGAGCCTGAGAATTCCATAATTTTTACGGTTTGGGGCCTGAACTCATGGCTGATACGTACCTCTTTCGTTACCTGAGGTTATGTAAGCTGCAGATGATGTCATGGTTCTTGCTGAGAGTAGTAGTCAGCATAGCTATCCCCAAGGGAGGGCACGGGGAAGCTGCCCACTCCTGGAATCTGGATACAGTATTTCTATGATTTTCTAGGAATGATTGTTTACTTCTCTACAAAACTGCAGATTGGAGAGCCGTTCTTTTCTGTCTATGAACTGAGTCTTAAAAACTCCATAGGTTGCAACCCAGATCCATATGCATTCTGACTAATTGTACAATTCAGTAGGCATGGCTGCAGAATAGTGTCACAAACTTCAGACTAGGATTGCATTGATTTAGCTATTGAAAGTCAGTTCTACCAGCTAATTTGAGGCCGATTCCCGTATATGTCTACCCATATACTGGCTTTGCCTTTAAAAAAAATAAGAAAAACTTTAAAAATACATTTTTTCAGCTTTAGTTACGTCAGTTAACATTGTAACATATACATCTTCATCTACATCCATACTTCGCAAGCCACCTGATGGTGTGTGGCGGAGGGTACTCTGAGTACCTCTATCAGTTCTCCCTTCTATTCCAGTCTCGTATTGTTCGTGGAAAGAAGGACTGTCGGCATGCTTCTGTGTGGGCTCTAATCTCTCTGATTTTATCCTCATGGTCTCTTCGGAAGTGCGAGCAATATACTGCTTGACTCTTCGGTGAAGGTATGTTATCGAAACTTTAACAAAAGCCCGTACCGAGCTACTGAGCGTCTCTCGTGCAGTCTTTCACTGCAGTTTATCCATCATCTCCGTAACGCTTTCGCGATTACTAAATGATCCTGTAACGAAGCGCGCTGCTCTCCGTTGGATCTTCTCTATCTCTATCAACCCTATCTGGTACGGATCCCATACTGCTGATACGGATCCCACACTGCTGAGCAGTATTCAAGCAGTGGGCGAACAAGCGTACTGTAACCTACTTCCTTTGTTTTCGGATTGCATTTCCTTAGGATTCTTCCAATGAATCTCTGTCTGGCATCTGCTTTACCGACGATCAACTTTATATGACCATTCGAGTTGCTGATCTGCTATTTTGTAGCTAAATGATAAGGGGTCTATGTTTCTATGTATTCGCAGCACATTACACTTGTCTACATTGAGATTCAATTGCCATTCCCTGCACCATGCGTCAATTCGCTGCAGATCCTCCTGCATTTCAGTACAATTTTCCATTGTTACAACCTCTCGATAGCCGGCCGCGGTGGTCTCGCGGTTAAGGCGCTCAGTCCGGAACCGCGCGACTGCTACGGTCGCAGGTTCGAATACTGCCTCGGTCATGGATGTGTGTGATGTCCTTAGGTTAGTTAGGTTTAAGTAGTTCTAAGTTCTAGGGGACTGATGACCATAGATGGTAAGTCCCAGAGTGCTCAGAGCCATTTGAACCACTTTTGAACCTCTCGATACACCACAACATCGTCTGCAAAAAGCCTTAGTGAACTTACGATGCCATCCACATGGTCATTTATGTATATTGTGAATAGCAACGGTCCTATGACACTCCCCTGCGGCACACCTGAAATCACTCTTACTTCGGAAGACTTCTCTCCAATGAGAATGACATGCTGCGTTTTGTTATATAGGAACACTTCAATCCAATCACACAATTGGTCTGACAGTCCATATGCTCTTACTTTGTTCAATAAACGACTGTGGGGATCTGTGTAGAACGCCTTGCGGAAGTCAAAAAACATGGCATCTACATGTGAACCCGTGTCTATGGCCCTCTGAGCCTCGTTGACGAATAGCGCGAGCTGGGTTTCACACGATCGTCTTTTTCTAAACCCATGCTGATTCCTACAGAGTAGATTTCTAGTCTCCAGAAAAGTCATTATACTCGCACATAATACGTGTTCCAAAATTCTACAACTGATCGACGTTAGAGATATAGGGCTATAGTTCTGCACATCTGTTCGACGTCCTTTCTTGCAAACGGGGATGACCTGTGCCCTTTTCCAATCTTTTGGAACGCTACGCTCTTCTAGAGACCTACAGTACACCGCTGCAAGAAGGGGGGCCCTTCGCGTACTCTGTGTAAAATCGAACTGGTATCCCATCAGGTCCAGCGGCCCCTTCTCTTTTCAGTGATTTTAAATGTTTCTCTATCACTCTGTCGTCAATTTCGATATCTACCATTTTGTCATCTGTGCGAAAATCTAGAGAAGGAACTACAGTGCAGTCTTCCTCTGTGAAACAGGTTTGGAAGAAGACATTTAGTATTTCAGCCTTTAGTCTGTCATCCTCTGTTTCAGTACCATTTTGGTCACAGAGTGTCTGGACATTTTGTTTTGATCCATCTACCGCTTTGACGTAAGACCCAAATTTCTTAGGATTTTCTGCCAAGTCAGTACATACTTTACTTTCGAATTCATTGAACACCTCTCGCATAGCCCTCCTCACACTACATTTCGCTTCGCATAATTTTTGTTTGTCTGCAAGGCTTTGACTATGTTTGTTTGCTGTGAAGTTCCCTTTGCTTCCGCAGCAGTTTTCTAACTCGCTTGTTGTACCGCGGTGGCTCTTTTCCATCATTCACGATCTTGCTTGGCACATACTCATCTAACGCATATTGTACGATGGTTTTGAACTTTGATAGGAAGCGCGAAGATCAAGTGTAAAGTTTTCTTTGTGAAGAAAGAGTTGTAGATGCCATAAAAATTGTTTAAACCTATTATAAAGTTTGTTCCCTGTTTCCCCACTTCGAGGATTATTAATCTCCCATTTTTGTTGGTTTTTTAATTTTCCGTTTCCAACTTATAGAATTTTGATAAAACTTTTGTAAACATTTTGAAGATTAATTTCATAACTCATTTCATACCCTTCATGTAATCGTAGGAGGAGGTAATTTCAGATCCTTTTATTAAAAATATGGCATTCCGTATTTATATCAGTGATCTAAAAATATGTAGATTTCCGTATACTATCGAAATATGTTTGCGATTAGACACCAGAGCAATCTACCTATGAAAGAACTAACTTAATAACTATCAGTCATTTGAGGTTATACGAATTTTGTGTACCTCTTATCTGATTTAGTTACTGGGGCTCGTACATTTTCAGACACATCGACTCAGTTATGACCAAAAGTGGCAGTTTTAGATCTTTTCGCTCTCCTGAAAAAATTTCTGCTGGTGACCATGGTAGTTAGAGCAGTACTTTTGGTTTCCAAAGCCGGTAAAGGTGATTCTTGAGATTGGAGACGGGCAAAGTAATTCTTTTCACAGAACACTTCTTTTGAAATAGTTCTTTGTACAAAGAACTGTTTCGATGATTTAAATGAAATGAAATTGCAGATAATTTTTAATGTTAATGTGCCAATAAGTATGAGCACTTAGGAAAACCTTTAAACTAATAAATTAGTAAACAAAATTTTATAACAGTTGCCTACAGAAACTGAACGACATTTACGAATAAGCCAATGTTCATGTTTCTACTTTTTCACGTAATCTTTTTGTCAGAATGGGTTGAGCACTTTCAGATTTAACCCAGGCCTTTCTTGAGAACGTGGGAAATGGAAATCTCTAAAGATTAAAGTATTACAGTTATCACCAAGAGCGTTTATCTGCTTCCTAGTTCTTTTTTTTATCTCATAGGGTCTGAAAAGAGGATAAATTCGTTCTTATGTAATAGTTCACAAAAATTAATTCTGAAGATGGAAAAGAAATATTTAGATAAAGATACTGTAGGCTAGATATAGATAAGTGAACTAACCGAACTGTTTCAATCTCCCAGTCGGACAGTCTGCACAGTACAGAACTGGACCCTAAACCGAAATAATTGAACTAACGGAATGGTTTCGTTTTTCCGATCTGGCACTGTTCGTACAGTTCGGAAATGGAGCCTAAACTGAACTTAGTGAACTGACGGGAGGGTTTCAGTCTTCCAGTTAGGCGCGGTTGACACAGTTCGCAGCTGGGATTTCAGAAGTATGGACGCTTACGTACCATGAGCGGAATTTACCCAATATCAAGGAAGGGGAAATCCACTTACATTCATTCCAAATTCCAGTAGGTAAGAGAAGCGAGAAGTAAAAGAAGTATAGTTCACTAAAAGAGTCCACTCAGAATAGTTCCTTTCCTGGAATAGTTCACTTGATCTAGTTCGTTCATGGACTAACAGCGCCTACTTGAGGTGCTTCCCTGCGCGCCCATGCACTTGGGAAGATGTAACATGTGTAACAATTAGAATGCTGTGAGCGCTAAGCATTACTCCCATGCTAGCTGCTTAGTTATCGGTGTTCATTGCCCTAACTATGATAATGTAAAAGCTTCGTACTTCATCCTCACTTTCAAATGCTTTTCTAGAAAGAAAAAGTGAAATTCCGATATATCGTAAATCAGATTTACTTCGATCCTGGTGGGTTGCTTGAACCCAGAACGTTATAGTGATTTAAGTCTTTCCATAGATTAGATTAGATTAGATTTTTCATTCCTGAAACGGGTTTACTGAAATATTCGACTTAGTTCTTAGTTCATCCACAAGGTAGCATCTTTCAGCAGGCTAGGGCACACTCCAATTATTTCCACGCCTTCCTGCTAGAGTTTAGAGAAGGTTACGTTAATGTTGTAAAAGATGTACTATTTTATCGTTTTACAGCTACTTCGTCCAACATATCAGGAATCGACGGTGTGAATGCAGCAGGAGCACAGCATTATTCCTTAAACAGTACTTTATGTAATTTCAGTGTTAATGTTTAACTATAAATAGCATTTAAAATGTTACTGATGAAAGTGCATGCTGGTGTACTAACAACCCAGCGCAGGGGATACTTGGATCAACGACCGGATTATGTTCAAGTAACCCTTAGATACGTATATTATTCTTGTACATCAAAATAAAATAACTTCTACAGATTGTGACAAGCTGTTTCCAAATTGTATCTCATGAAAACATTTTGAGGAAGTTTAGGTTCTTTCTTTACAGATTCCAGACTTACTATAGCTTTTAAATACACAAGATTGCCTGGCAACAGCAAGTATAATGATTTTACAGATGGACTACAGGAATAACGCTTAAACGCTAGTGCAAAACGTTAAAATTTCAAACAAAACAACTGCAGGAAAAGGGAAGAAGGGTACCAAGAGAACGAAGGAACTATCAAAAGAAGTCGACATTGAGTCAACGTCAGGGGATGCTTTCAACCTCCTGTCATCAGGGGAAAGTGATTTCAGTTTAAGTGCTTCAAAAGAGTAGTCCTAGGCATTGGAAGAAGGCAACATTGTAGTCGTTTTATGGGAGAATATTGAATTTCCTGATATTGTGTAAAGGGTGGGCGACAACGGAGTTGTGGTCAAATGTATGCATTAAACAAAAAAATCTGGATGTGGCCTGAACAAGAAGACATTCTACGCTATAAATGGTGCGACATTAAGGAGAAGATTAACCTTCCAAAACCTATCAAAAGGGGCTTATTTTCTCTTCCGTTTAGAGTCGGTTAAGGTCCGGCGTGACACTGCACACGAGGTGCGAGCATAAACGCCCGAGTTCCGCGAGCTGATTCACGTAATGATGTTATTAGTGTGTGAGTGATTCCTGATAACAACAAACACATACTCATAGTGCAAACTATTACTCTTCACACGCGGATTATCACTCGAACAAACTTAGAACAGGTCGGAACGAGGGAAATTATTCAGACTCAAGCACTACTTCGGCAGATTTAATGTAGTACATCGTTGTAAAGCAAAACACGCATTGTAGATAATCAAAAGAGAGACTCTTGTTGACAGTGCGTGGTCACTTCCTGCATGAACAAGGCCAAAGTGTTTGACAATGCTTTATCACGATAGTTAATTAACATTCAATAAAATGAAACAGATGCACTCGCGAATGTTCTAAGAACCGAATGAAGTGATTTAATCAACACCTGACCGCTCTAGTCGAAATAAAGTCATCTTAAGTTTTTTTCCAAAGGGACAGCGAGTCTTACCAACGCAGTTTCTGGAACACGACTGCCACTTTAAAATTGTGAGTGGAGGCGGTGGTCTCCGGAGAGCGGTTTTTAAGGAGGGGGGCTGAACATAAAACTCCCATTACGAAGGATAGTCATCGGTACCAATACTATACAGCAGATAATTCGCAAGAAAACCTCCGCTTTTATCACAGATTCACACATTCTCGCAGATTCCAACCAAACAGACATTATAAGTGGAAATTGAGAGAATATGGAAAGGAACCTGGCTGGCTCGTGAAATAAATATACATTTACACCCTGAATATTCTCCTCACAACTTAGAAAGACCCAGAAAAGTTATCTGTGACATTCTATGTGATTGTTAATTAGCGACAAGCTATCAGAAACGAAAGTTAGCTTATACCGTCACTTTTCAATGTAAACAAAAGTAAGGACCAAAGGCACTGATGAACTTACTCGTGTCGTGATAGTCCCCACACCTCTTCTCCAATTGACAGCCAAATTTCGGTGGCGAGGGTGTATTAGCGACTTGAGCTGCAGCAGCACGTCTCACTAGGGAATGGTCGAAACCGATGTGACGAAACCTAACCTGAGGTTTTTCACTGTGTAGAAATACACTGAAAGAAATGTACTGCCAGAATTTTAGCGGCTAAGGCGCATTGCAAGTATAGTTTAAGAAGTTGAGTTGTTGAAGGTACTCAGTTTTGCTGAACGAAGGACTGCTTATAAAAGCGACTTGTACATCCCTTCCTGCTGGGCGCGAATCAACAAATAAGCAGACGAAACCATGACAAGGGACCGTAGTGCCGCGTAGCCCGAAGTCCAAAGCACACCCGCAAGAATTGTAAGCATTTTATCCATACTTAAAATATCGCAAAACATTAATTTATTGATTCAGTAGCAGTTGAAATCGCCAGCTGAACTGTTGCATGTGTAACTATTACACAAGTGGCTAGAAGAGGAAAAAACATCGAGGCAGTTTATGATATTTTGCAGACTCTTTCCATCTACCAGATCTTTAATACGTTGACAATTTCTTATAACAATTTCTGTACCGCCACTCTCCTGATACGTTTCGACTAACGTGTATATTACTGACAATGAAGCAGTTCACTGATTGCTTCCAGTAGTCGTCACAAAATGCGAAGTGCCTATTGGACAACGAAAAGAAACATTTTCCTTACACCAGGAACATCTGATAGAAGAAAAATTAATGCATTCGGGCTCTTCGCAGTAATTACTAGTTTTGTGTAGACAAAACTGGAATGGAGTAAGAAATAATCGCTTCTATCGTTCTGCATATTTTGCAACGTACCAAGCACACTTAGTCAAAGGTAGTGATGCAAACTAAAAATGAATAAAGGTTAACAATACTATTACGTAGATTAATCTGAAATGACAAAGAATTATCAGGGATTATGTTGTCCGACAAATTTCTAAAAAATGCTTTAGAGTGTTGAAAAATTTGCTTATCGAGAGGCAGAATCTCTTCGTCTTCCCCCCTCCCCCCCCCCCCCCCCCCCCGCAAAGACAAATGTGATGCTATGTCCAGGCCAAGAGTGCAACAAGAGTAGTGAATTATTTGGCGCGGCTGATAAGAAAACATTTCGAATATAATATTGAGAATTATTGTCTTCCGTTTTTCCAGATTTTGGTATGTTGATTATGCGCCTTCTGCAATTAAAGTCCTTTTTTTAATTTTTGGTTATACTTTGCCTTGTGATTCCTGGACATAGGCGCAAAGCTGCGGAAACAGTAATCCAGCGGTACTTATCACGGGTGCTGGTGCATAAGAATGCTTCATAGCATTCATCTGCTGCACATATGACTTAAATTGCCGTTTACACGCACTTCTTGCACGGGTCCTGGCTGACTGCCTTTATACACAGTGCTGTAGGAGATAACGAGAGCTTCGTCTGTATGTTAGCAATGAATTTCTCTGTAGCATTCCCTGTTAATCACATCTCTACACATTTAGCTGAAGTAAACATCATAATTTTGCGACTTCCTTTTCTGTGTACCTTCTTGCATCTGTTCTACTTCGAAGAAACCTGTAAATCATTAATGTTCATCTCATTTGCAATCCCGAGCGTCCAGCCATGTGTATCTCCCCCGGTAGAGCTGCACTGAATCTCACGAGCAGTTCTAAATTTTTTTAAATAGTTTTTTCTTTAATAATTTTTCGAGTTTCATTTTGGCATGTATTTTGTACTTTATGTAAATGTTTGTCGCATTTATACAATTCACGTTCAGATTTTATGAAATGGAACTGACTTTACACACTGCTCAACTTCAGCGTTATCGCCCTCCTTCGTTTAGTCTCCCCCCCCCCCCCAAAAAAAAAAATAGCCTGTCAACTTATTCAAATGAATATCCAAGGAATTAACTAATAAATCACACATATGTAGATCTCCAGTAGGCAGATGATTTAGATTGGATATTTCAGCGTTGCAAGGTTGAAAACATTAATTGGCTTCCACATGACATTGAAACCCCGGAACCTCTGCAAAGACAAATTGTATTAGGTAGCATACACAAAGAAAACAAAAAGAAAATTAATTCAGATTTATCTCGATTTTGTTAACACTAGTGATACCGTAAGGGAACTACTAATCACTATGGATGTTGAATGAGTTGCAGATTCACGCCAATAGCAACTGCGAGCAACTGACTCGGAGAAGCTGTCAAGGGTCGCCATCACCATCCACGCTGTTACAGGCAGGCACCACGGCGAGTCGTATTACTGAGTAGGCGGTCAGTGGGGGGCGGCGGGCAGCTATCATACAAATCAGTACAAAGGATATCCTCCAGTTGTAGCTTAAATTCTGTCCCCGTCAAATGTTTTCCCACGTCGCCGTAGCCTTATTATTTTTTTAATTATTTATTTATTTATTTATTTATTTAACCTGGCAAAATTAGGCCCATCAGGCCCTCTCTTACATCTAACCAGGCATTCTACTTATTTTACAGTCATATGTTTTAGTAGGCATGTTAAACTACATCTAATACAAAAAGTGAGATAAACAATTAGATAGGTACACCTCGAAAAATACATTATTGAAGAGAAAGATTTTAGATAGGAGTGCTGGCAGCAGGGAGTATGAGGGAGACTCATGGTGAAGGGAGGAGAAGAATAGAGAGACATGGTGAAACATAATTAAGGAAAATATAAGGGAAAAGAAGACTGCGTAGCTAATAGAGATAGATGAAGAGGAAGGCATCTCAGGAGCAAGATAGGAGACGCTAGCTTTGCTATTTGACAGATTAGAGGATTGGCCTTGCACATTAATTTTGTGGAGAATTTTATGCGGATGATAGTAGGAAATGCTTCAACTTCTTCTTAAAAGCAACAGGAGATTGAATTTTCCTCAAGGTAAGGGACAGTTTGTTCCAGAGGCGGACAGCGGCAACTGAGAAGGAGTTTGCAAAAGTTTTTGTTTTGTGAGTGGGCACAGTTAGGATACCAGATAAGAGTGACCTCGTGTTTCGATTATGATGGCATAACAGGTTTTTAATCTCTGAAGCTAGGTACTGGGGTGCTTGCGCGACGAGGAGTCGGTGAAGTAGACATAGAGTGTGGTAGTCACGCAGTTTGTCCGGCCGCAGCCATCCTAGCTCGGAGTATGAAGCACTAACATGGTCATATCGGCGAATGTTGCAGGTGTAACGCACACAGAAATTCATGGTTAGCTCTAGCCGTCTTTTGTTTTCACTACTCATGCCTTGTTGAATCACGTCACAATAGTGGAGGTTCGGTAGAACGAGTGCTTGCACGAGCTGGCGTTTCAAGTCGTGTGGGAATATGTTCCGAAACTTTTTGAGAGCATAGAGACAAGCAGACGTCTTTCGGCACACTGCGACTGTATTCTCCGCCCAGTTGAGATGCTCGTCCAAAGTTACACCCAGGTTCTTCACTGTTTTCTGATATGGTATTGGAGTACCTTCGAGCAGAATAGGAGGTAGCCATTCGCGGAAATCTGAACTTATTAATTTCTGATGGGCTATTAAGATTACTTGCGTCTTTTTTGCATTTAATTTAAGCCCCAGGTTTTTCGCCCATGTCACTACTGAAGACAGATCATCATTCATCAGAGCGATTGCAGTGTTTACGTCTTCAGGTCTGATGCTTAGGTAGAGCTGGAGGTCGTCGGCATAGAAATGATGTTTACAGGAGGACAAAACCGACGAAATATCGTTGACATATAAAGAAAACAAAAGTGGTCCTAAGACTGATCCTTGTGGCACTCCCGAAGAAACATGTTTCCAGGAAGATTTTTCATTTGCGCAGACAACACATTGCTGTCTGTCTTTTAAGTAGGGTTCAAACCATCTCCTTGCACTATCAGAGAAATTAAGCTGTTGCATTTTTCTGAGTAATATGTCAAAGTAACAGTGTGAAAAGCTTTGTTGAAGTCCAGTAGCGTCAATATTGTTGCCTTTCGATTGTCGATGGCAATTTCAGGTCATCAGTTACTTTAATTAGAGCAGTGTTTGTGCTGTGATGTTTACGGAAACCGGATTGAAATTATCATATAGACTGAATTCATGCAAGTGTTCAGTGATTTGGTCATGAATAATATATTCAAGTGCTTTGGAAACAGCAGGCAGTATGCTAATTGGTCGGTAATCACTAGGCAGTTGCGGGTTTTCGATCTTAGGGATGGGTCGAATTATGCTTCTTTTCCATGCAGTGGGGTATATTCCGTTCACGAGGGAAAAATTAAATATGTCAGTTAAGACAGGTACTAAGATATCGGCAACATTCTTAATCATGGTTATACCGATACTGTCGTTGCCTATTGCATCAGAAGAGATTCTCATTATTGCTTTTCTTGCCGTATTTGTTGTTACATGTTTTAGATGGAAGGTATCGTTGTTAGTTATGCTGTTTGGGGATTCTTGTGGACGGTAATTATCAGCCGTGCTGGTATTCAGAGGTGCAAAGAAGAATTCATTTAATTCGTTAGCTGACACATGAAAAGTAGTTTCCGATTTTGCCTTTCCGACCCCCAAGCTACGGAGATTCTTCCATAGAGTCGTGGGTGTCACATCGCTGCATACAAGGGAGCGAGCGTGCCTGATTTTGGCATTGCGAATGCATTGTTTCACTCTGTTCAGTAGCTTTCTATATTCTTCGAAACGCTTGGGTTTCGGATCTGCCTTGAAACGCCTGTGGGCAACATCCCTATTAGTCATCATTTGACGTAATTCAGGTGTCAGCCATGGAGCAGGAGATTTTCTTACACGGACTGTGCGTACAGGTGCATGTTTGTCATAGAGGGCAGTGAGTTTATCACCAAGTTCATTAATTTTGCCGTCGATTGTAGGTTCTCTGATTATTTGATGCCATGAGATTTCTGAGCAATCGGCTGTTAGAGCGTCAAGGTCAATACGTTTCATGTTCCTGCAAGTTATGTAACGAGATTTGATCCTTGGGGGCTGCACAGAGTAGGCCAGGAATATTACATCATGTGCTGAGAGGCCAGGGGCCGATGATTGACCAACATCTCTTACTTTGTCAGTCTGTTTCGTTGCGATCATGTCTATAAGAGTATAACTGTGCGCCGTATGGTGTGTAGGTTGTAATGGAAGAATGTTCATGCTATTGCAACTAAACAATCTTCTTAGGTTTATTGCGGAGGGAGTGTCTCTTAGCAGGTCTATGTTCAAGTCACCCATTACGATGACATGTTCGTATTGACACTGAAGTGAATGTAATTCCGACTGGAAGGAACTCATTGAGCTTATTTTTGGCGGCTTGTACACCACGCCAGGCAAGAATTTCCGACTTTGTATATTTATTTCAATGAACATGAATTCAGCCTCTTTTTCTTCAGCAGGATTTGACGTACATAAGACTTTCGCTTTGAGATCTGTTCGTATATATGCGCCGACCCCGCCACCTCGCTTTTTTGATCTGTTTGCCCTAAGAAATGTGTACCCTGGGAGATGAACAGATGCAGAGGATATGTGTGGTTTCAACCACGTTTCGGATGAGAGGATTACGTGGTAGTTTAGTTGGTTGAAGAGGAGGTTAAGTTCTTTGTAATGCGCAGGTAAAGACTGAATGTTGCAGTGAACTGCTAAAAGCTCAGAAGGAAATAAATAAGAGGGGCATTTATGACCGACATGGTCGGACTAACACGTACCTAACCCCCCCCCCCCCCCCTTCCCCAACTCCCACTATCTTCGGAGTGGTAATTATAACATTACCAGGGGACCCGTGCGAAACATTCGCACTTTTGTATTATTAAATAATAACAGTATTTGGAATAAGTGTAGTCGTTGCGTTAATCGTAATTGTTGGAATGAGAACATCTTTAAAAATGAACAGAACGACGTGAAATAATAATCATGAATTTGTGGAATAACCTTTGAAACATCCCCCTTAGAAAAATTTATGAATGACTGTGCTGATAAACCTCTGACATTATTTAATTTTCAAACACCTGAGCAGAACTGAACGTACTTAGACATTTCGCTCCTCAGCTGTTCTGATCAACACTAAAGTGACACACAATATTTTTTAGCTAAACGCAATCGGACTTTCAATAATCCCTACAAAAGAATGACCCTGACTAACAATAACCTATACCTTTCATGAATCTCTTAACCTCATAAGAATCTTTGTTACTCGAACTACTGCAATACAGCGAACGCCACTACTGAAGGCACTAACTAATGATAGGCATAGTTAGCAAATGAAAGATTTTGATAGAGAACAAACAATGCATTTACCTTAATAGCATTCAAAGGTTATATATATATATATATATATATATATATATATATATATATATATATATATATATATATATCAGTTCATAGCATCCAGTCTTACAAATTTACTCTCAGAATTCTGCCATCTCTCTCCCCACATCTACCACTGCTGGCGGCTCACCTCCAGTTAAACAACGCTACGCGCTGTTCACATCCAACTGCCCAACACTACAATAGCGAATATTCCAACAATGCCAACCAGCCACAGATTGCACAGTCAGTGATTTTCATACAGAGTGCTACGTGGCGTTACCAACATAAAAGCCTAAATAGCCTACTTACACCCTGTATGGATATTTCCTTGCACATAATTTTGAATAATATCCTTTACAGAGTATTATAGAACCTCGATATAAACTATATTTGACACAAGAATGCAATCTTCGTGTACTTTCGTGAACTTTTGGTTTTTCGTTTCTTTAAGGGATACAAAAATGTTAGTTGATTTAGTTACCTTTCAAAAGGCTACATAAAATGGTCCGTGCGCAAAGACGAGATTTGGTAAACGAACTCCTGCTCTTTGAAGCGTTTGTCCCTGCGACTTTTTATAGTGATAATAAATTCAATTTTAATAGACAACTGTGTTCTTGTCAATCGAAAGGTATGCTTGGATGAGATGGTGCTACGTTTGTATTACAACAGTTTTCCCGGTGCCAGTCAGTTGAACTATAACTGAAAACAGTGGAGCCGTGCGAAACATCCGTAAGTCTAACTCACACGACGGGCACATGTAGTGGACTAATGCAGTGGTGACGGCTATTTTCTATGACAGCGCTGTATACAAATTATCCAGTTAATAAATACTTTTAAACAAATTAAATGTTACTTGTAATAAGATACTATGGAAAGGGAGTCTATTATTCGTGATAAATAAGTTAGCTCGTAAAACAGAGGTATGCAGCTGAAATTGAAGATGCCCTTTCGCCTTTGATAGTTAAAAGTCTGTTTTATGTTAAAATTTTCCACAAATAGTAAGTATTAGCGCAAAATCGGTATGCAGTGTCAAAATCCGGTTAAAAAGCCATTCTAACATTAACTCAATCATCCCTGTGCGCTTAGTGTGTGTTGAGACAAACGGACGTTGACTTCGGACATAATATACAGAGTATGACGACTACCTCGCCCCACTTAAAAATATGTTAATATATTGTAAGGCGTGTTTAGCGATAAGAAATTGTGTGTGTGCTCCAACGATGAGAATAAAGTAACACAAATACAAGAGCTAAGATCCTGTCGGTCGCCAAATGCACAGATGTATTGGGCCGTGTCTCTAGTATGCCGGTCGATCCCGGTCACGTGGCTCTTTTCAGTTCTGAGCGCACAGTGAGCACATAAATATACTCAGAAAATAGTTTCTCCCGCCAGGTATGGGTGCCTGCTGAGAGAATTCACATGATTTGAGCAGCACGCATAACATAAATGTCATTCATTTTCTCTTTCATGACAATTCTCAGCCGCCGGCCGGCGTGGCCAAGCCGTTCTAGGCGCTTCAGTCTGGAACCGCACGATCGCTACGGTCGGGGGTTTGAATCCTGCCTTAGGTTAGTTAGGTTTTAAGTTGTAGGTGACTGATGACCTAAGATGTTAAGTCCCATAGTGCTCAGAGCCATTTGAACCAATTCTCAGCCGTATACAGCAGGGGCAATGAAGACGCTCCTGCACCGTTTTCGATGGAAAGTGTTTTATCACCGCACGTACAGCCCCAACTTAGCTCCCTCTAATTTCATGTTTTCGCTCACACGAACCGCTGGTTGTAAACCATCTTGTTAGAGATGCAGACCAGCGTACAGGCGGTTGCCTTCTATGACGTGGGTGTGGGGACGCTGCTACAAAGCTACGGCAGATCAGTGACTATGTAGAGGATAAGGTGGAAGGTGTAGCTAATTATTGTAAATAAAGAATTTTTATTTTTATTGTCGTATACATTGTAAGGTGTCAGGCAAATCCAACACCTTCCATGAAAACCCTGACATGATAAGCATATCCAGTAGTATGTCACATAGCTCCGAATAAATCGTGGCATTCAATTAACCAAAGTAATACTAGTAACGAGTGAGCAAATGGAATACCACAGACTAACACAAGAATGCCTAAATGCCTGTCATACCTTCCCACTGTGAGAGAACAGAAGCCAAGAGCAGAACCGTGTTAAGCTGAAGGCCCTACGACAAGGGACGGACACCCACGGTGCCAGCCAACCGCTAGGTCCACCCCCCAGCCCATGTTAAAAGCTAGAGCCCTCCAGAAGAACAGTATAGATCTTACGATAACGCTAAAAGGACCACACCAGCTGCAAGTTTTAGCATGAGACTTTTTCGCGTCTCTGTTACGTTGCAAGCTTTAAAAACATTGTCCCACCACGAAAAGTATAATGTTTCTCATTGGATAGACAGAATTTTTGTAGGCGGAGCTTAAGGTTAACATTGAGACCCTGATTGGTCAGATGAAAACACAGCCAGATAGTTTTTTTAAACCAACTTCGGTAAATTGTAGTAAGGAGAAGTTAGAAGAGAGTTGCTCGCGAGACGGCAAGGTGAGCGGAGCTGTGCTGTCCGCCGCCCCCTGACGATCACCGACAAGATAATAAACGCACGCGATGACGCATAACATCGCATAAAGCTTCACTCAGAACTGCAGAAGTCTCATCTGTTACCCCCCCCCCCTTTTTTTGATTAATACTAGTGTCGATCGTCAGTTAAAGCTCATGGTGTTCATATTTCCCACTTGAAGTAAAAATCTGAAACGCGATGATTTTTCTGTTACACAGTTATTGAGAAGCCAAATCAGCCACTGTAATTTACGACAAGTTAGATAAGTAATTAAAGATAATTGAGGGTCACTGTAGGCCATTTTGATAGTTTTCTCTTTCGTGGAATTTAATTTAAACCTAGATTATAGGTGTGATACGGCATAGGTCATCCTTCGATCCATTGTAGAACTTGGAAAACCATTCAGGGAATATTCGTTCACATTTTTGTTGAACGCAGTTAGTTTTTACCATCCTGTATTAAAACATCTCCTTTTATCAATAGTGCAATTTATAAACAAAGTTTTGTGAATAGAATAATATTTCCAATGGTAAACGTAACTGCTTTTTCGACGTTATTTTACCAGATAACTAAAAATAGGTAAGGCATGAACCCCTTCCACTAAATTTAGTTAGTATTAAGATTCTTTTACAAGGAGTGCAGTGGAGCTGACGCTAAAATCATTAAGTATTTGGTTATATCATCGCTAGTCTCACTGAACTCTTCTGAATTCTACATGTCATGTGTGGTCTGGCGTCTCCTTACCAGCAACAGGTCCCAGATTCAAACTAGTCAATTCCCTAAAAAACACGCTCAGAGCGTCGTTGCGCGAAAGTGCTAGGGAGACACGATATAGAACAAACAGACACCACGCAGAATGTTAGACCATTTCGTGACTGGCAACACCTTAAAAATCGAACAGCTCTCGTTCTTGGTACGTGTTTATGTATCAATGGAAACAGTAATTAGTCTGGAGAAGATCGACATGTTCCTAGAAAATTTTGCCCGAAAATTGTAAAAACGAGATGGATGCTAGTATAAAACACTGTGCTCAGGAAAGCTGGCTTTGGCGGAATGCGAGAATTGCCGAGAGTACCTTTCCACGTAGGGAATTCCCAGTCGCGCCACGCAGCGGCGCGTACTTCTTGCCGCCGGCTTAATGGTGTAATTGACGATCATTGGATACCGCAAGTAATGGTTGCCGCAGTTTGAAGTCCTTTCAGTTTTTCCTCAGCCCAGAGTGATGTAGAATGACAGGAGTTGTGCAATCAGTTTCCATAAAGAAACAAACAACAACCATAACAAAGGCGGAACACTGCGAACCACATAGCGATATCCACAAAATTGCGTAGCTCTTAAAATGAAATGTATAAATTTTCTCTTGACAAGATACCAGGTAGACGACAGACCTCTTCTGCGGCGTATGTGTTCAATGGCATAAAATCTTTCAATGCAAAGTAACAAAATTTAGACTTAAATAACTCTCGTATAAAAAATAAAAACGGCATATGGCTTCGCGGAAAGAACACAATAATTTACTCCGCTTCGATATTACGAAGTAATATCACCCACGAGTGGGATCCGGCCGAGCTAAGTGTGGACAAACCCATGCTGTCCGTGACAGAGGTGCGGAGGTTTAAAAACAACTTATGGGGAAACTTCCTTCTTCCACGCACATGCGAAGTAGTCATTCTCCCCAGACAGAAGATAGTTTAAATATCCCAACATCGTGTGGCAAGTGCATGTGGGAGTCTTAGCACACGAAATGGTTATCCCTGGATAATTCACGACGTGGTCAAAAACAACAGCCTAACAGTGTGAAGAAAAACCTGTGGCATTCAAAACAGCTTGCAGACGACTCGATAAATGGCATGTATGTAAAACAAGATTCATCCACCAAGTGACGTTCTTCCGTTGCTACATAGTCCAGGTTCTATAGCTTCTGCATCTGGTTTACATGTTAACAGACATTTGAATCACTGATATGGGGTTTACCAGTACATGACCTGCGTGATTATGTAAGGAATGAAGGAGGTGGTCAGCAATCATGCACATCTCTCTCCAAAACAGACCACGAAGGCTCAATAATACTGAGATCTGGTGACTGCTGTGGTGGCAGGGAAGATGCGATGTTCGTCCTCGTCGCTTTCAGCCCTGGACGATCCGAGCTGTGTGAAAAGCGCCAGTGTCGTCTTGGAACATCGTATCATCATTGTATCACTGGATGAACATGATCAACCAAAATGTTCACGTAATCGTTAACAGTAATGCCGGCCTTCCACAGTAACCATGGGGCTCCTGGAATACCACGATATGGCTGCCGAAACCATCACCGGACTTCCGTCGTGTTTCACTCTTGAGACGTAAACTCGTCCAAAAGTTTGGAAGAGTGTGAAACAAGATTCATCCACCAAGTGACGTTCTTCCGTTGCTACATAGTCCAGGTTCTATAGCTTCTGCATCTGGTTTACATGTTAACAGGCATTTGATTCACTGATGTGGGGTTTTGCACTTACTCCTCGCCCTGCAGTGCCCTGATTATGGAGGTCCATTCGTGGTTTTTTTGTGCTGACAGTTCACGCGTACGACATTCATTTCTCCACTGACTTTGCAGCTTTCGTTCTTTTATCCTTCGTCACATTCATATTCAGTGACCGTCTGTCACGATCACTCAGCACACGCTTTCATCCACGTCGTGACTTACTGGTCAACGTTTTCCCGCTTCCCTGTGGGTAATATACATTTTCAATACGTTACCTCATGAAACACGAAAGACTTCAGCTCTCTAAGTTCCGAAAGCGCCCATTATTCGAGCACTAATAATACGCCCACTTTCGCATTGACTTAGCTCCGACATAACGCTCTCACAACTGTACAGAATACTATACTTGTCACAACAAGCATTTGCAAAGTATTGACGACATTGTAGTGGTGGAGTTCGTTGTCAAATACTACAGAACAAACTGCAGCGTTGGTTGGTGTCTACATTTATATTTAAACACACATTTCTCGCTGTGTTTCCATATTTTTCTACGATCCCTGTACATTGATGTTTCATAAATTTTATCTGGGATTAAATTTAAGAGAAATTCTCTCTCTGGTGCTCTAATTAGAACGTCAAGAGAAATCTCATAATGGGGCATAAAGTATCTCCTAATTGGCTTACGCGTTCCTTAAAAGGATGGCGTCCTGCCAGTCTTTCCTGTGCTTGTTTTAGTTCTGAGAAACGGCAGGAAACGTGACCACGTGCTGGTATTTGGTAAATGCCTGTACTGTAAGTCCCACGTAATAAGAGAAAGACTCTAGGCTAAATGAATTCCAAATGGACCCCAGTAGGATGTCTAGAAAAGGCAATCATCTTTTTTCGAGACGATTAACTGGGATACCTCTGCACCTGACTCGCAATGAGGGGAGGTAGTTGACAGCAGACGTACGTAAGATTCCTTCCCAGTTGAGATCTGGGCCGAAGGAAGCTGTTGCTCTGCAGTTGAATGGGCGATGTAATGAACCTTTCCGTGAAAGGTGAAACACCCTGGTTTAGCTCCTTGCCTAATTAACAATTGAAACTCATCTGGAAATAAGAATGTAAGGAAATACACTTTTAATGTATGTTCGTCTGCTCATACCTGTTCAGAAGTAGGAGTAGGGAACTCACGGCGAGCATGTTGAAAGGGATTTGATCTCCGATGCTCCCGTACGTGAATGCGGCACACAACCTCTACACCACATTACTCTGGAATCTTCAATTAGTGAAGATGTTTTGACACTTTAATACATGCACGGCACCTAAAAGTTTTGCCCATTATGCTTATTGCAAATATGATGCACTTATTATACTCTGTGCGTCTTTAGATACTACCTGCTGATCGGAAATTTGGGGTTTGTTGTAACCTGTATAGATTATTTTGTATTATGAAATATTTACTCTGAGTTTAATGGCCAATATCGCTGGCAGAGAGAAAAAAATTGTGTAGGAGAGCGGATGCGAGTCTGACGTCAAAGTAGAGCACGCAGGAGACTTGCTTGGTTGTGAAAAGTAAGAATTAACACGCGCAAGCGCGGTGCGCTGTCGGGCCTGTGTGAGTCGCACATGTTTCAAGCGAGGCACCAAGAGCATGATGAGTGAAAGACTTCAGTACCCCGAGTTCCTGCCCTGCAACTGGTCACTGAGAATCAAGGTAGGCCCACAGTATTACATGAAGCGATGGGAGCATGGTAGACTATAACGAACACGACTGCTTAACATTTGCAACGAACTGTAAGGTCGTTTTATTTTCTTTGACATTAACAGCTTCGTGAGGCATTACCCGTGGTCTAGGGGTCAGTCTGCTTTCAGCTGCGGTGGGGCGAGGATGTCCTATGCGCCCCGCCGTGTACGACCTTCTCGCAGCGCGAGTTGAATTTGTTCCAAGTTCATTGCGACTATGGCACACACATGGCGCCACGATATGATCAAAATTACCTTCCAGCCAGATCACCTGCGTCCTCGATACGATAAAATTACCTCCCAGCCAGATCACCTGCGTCCTCCAGTTCATACGCGACAATTTACGTTTAGATCCGGCGACTGTCGTCGAAATACATTTTTCTATAACGGCGAGCGTGGTTTATGTTAAGATGACCAGTGCGGAGGTCTGTGCGACAGTGGTGTCAAAATACGCGGCCTCACTCAGATTCAAACATTCTGATGGGCATATCGGTGCAGTGACGGTGGATCATCAAGGCATGGGCCTGAGGATTGTAAGAGTTTTTGAGCTCCCCTTAGAAGTCCCAGAGGAAGTTGTCAAGGACGCCTTCCGACCATATGGCAATGTCATCAGCCACGTTGCAGAAAGTGGCAGACTTTCTCGACGTATTAGGTCTAAAATGGTGTGCGCCAAATTAAACCTGAGCTCAAGAAACATGTGCCGTCCTATTTGAACATTGGTGGCTGTCGTGAAATCAGAAAGTAGGACGGTCAACCGCGTACCTGTTCCGGATGTGTGCAGGAAGGCCATGTTCGATCGAGCTGGGAGACTCCGTTACCCCGACGGGGACGACAATCCTGCCCCTCACGTAAGCTCAGACGACGATGCCCACCATAGACGAGGACGAAACGGGCGATAGGGCACATCTATCCCGTCAGAAGGACCAAGTGGGGAAGAGGAAGGACCCCCGATGCCACATCTCTTGCGGTTATCTTCAATTGCCACTGCGTCTACCCTAGGTGAAGAGGCTAGACAGCACACCTTTCGCCTTGCCACAATCAATATCAATGCGATAAGGGCACCACACAAACTGACAATGCATCTTCAGAATGGCTGATAGTAGATGACGTTAGGCTCGTGGTTTACCGAGCATACAAAACTTCCCCGCGAGTAACTAACCTCGTAAAATTATTTGCGGGAACAATTTGTATGCTGCCTAACACCATCTACTAACAGCCAATCTGGAGATACTTGAATCAGGCAAAACGCGTCATTGGTAAATAAATAATGTTAGATACCTGAAACTAAAACTGTTTCTTTCTTCGTGGTATATTATTGGTTGCTGTACCATTTACGCTACCCATTAGAAAAAAATAATGATAGAAATGAGACTCGATGCAGCGATCAAGAGATTACCGGCCTCGAGCGCTATTGTTTCTTTTTCCATCTCTATGTATTTCAAGGAAATGCTTGTAGAAATTGCAACTTCGCTTAAGATTTTGCATCCTCTGGAAATCTAATCGTGGTTCCTTATGTGTCAGTCGAGAATTCTACGACAGAATCACACTGCCTGTCGAGGAAAATTGAACTAGTTCAGAGGTAGCATCACCATCGAAAAGAACTGAGGAACGTGCTTTAAAACTTCTAGAACAACTAGATGGAGTGTGGAGTTAGTGAGATTATCAAATCAAATGGCTCTGAGCACTATGGGACTTAACATCTATGGTCATCAGTCCCCTAGAACTACGTAAACCTAACTAACCTAAGGACATCACACAACACCCAGCCATCACGAGGCAGAGAAAATCCCTGAGCCCGCCGGGAATCGAGTCCGGAAACCCGGGCGTGGGAAGCGAGAACGCTACCGCACTACCGCGAGATGCGGGCGTGAGATTATCACTGATGCTGCCGTTCTGAAGTTTTGCAGTAGCGAATAGCAACAGGTACACCATTTCGTTTTTTATAGAGTTGTTAATCGTTTTTGTTGACTGAGAAGTGATGTCATTCAGCCATGTTGTTTTTTCACAGGGTCTTGAACACAAACTCAATTTGGGGTAACGCAAGGGTAGATCTCAAAATGAATGATACAGTAGTAACGCAACCAAACTCTGATTGCCTTATCGTAATCAAGATAGAAAGCCAGCGCCCATTACAGTGATACCGGTACAGATTTATATTTCTGGTAGCACCACAGATGATGACGAGACTGAAAGAATGGATGATAAGATGAAATACATTATTCGGTTAGCTATAGGGAAGGGAAATTTAATTGCTGTGGGGCACTGAAATCCGACAGAAAAAGAAAGAGAAGGTAAACTGTAGGAGGGCATGGACTGGGGCGAAAACTGAACGGGGAAGTTGCCCGGTAGAATTCTGCACATAGCACAAGTTAATAACTGCTGAAACTTGGTTTAAGAGTCATGAAAGAGAATTGTACAGAGGGAACAGATATGGAGGTATCTAAAGTTTCCAAATAGATTACATAATAGTAAAAAAGAGGTTTAGAAATCAGTTTTTAAACGGAAATCACTACCAGGGACATATGTTGACCCTAATAATACTGAACTAATTGCAGAAGAGCAGGAAATTAAGGAGGGAAGCATCAAGAAATTGTCAGTTTACCAATGGAGAGAAGTTCTGGGGTAAAAATTTAAGAGGGTGACACAGGCTTCACAGGAGTTCGTAGGGCCAGTGGATGTAGGAAACGATCGTTATGGGCAGATAAAGAGGTTTCGACAAAATAAAGTAGCATGGAGATCAGCATCGAACCCGTGTTTGGACTGAAGACTGCATCAACACTGCTTCCTGAACTTTCCACTTTAACATCAGGATTAATTTGATTAGTTGTATGTTTGCAAATATGGCGAATATACACGACTGACAAAAAAGGTTAGCACACTGGAATCTCATTCGGGAGGACGACGGTTCAAACCCGCGTCCGGCCATCCAGATATAGGTTTTCCGTGATTTCCCTAAATCGCTTCAGGTACATTGCCGGCATGGTTCCTATGAAAGGGCAGAGCCGACTTCCTTCGCCATCCTTCCTTAATCCGATGGGACCGATGGCTTCGCTGTTTCGTTCCGTACCCCGAGTCAACCAACCGATCAAAAGCAGAGTGTAGCTCCCACAAAATATGTTGGGATGTCAATGTAATTTCGTACACGTGCACACCATCGGCGTGTTCGTAAATGATTAGAGCTGCAATTCTCTGTGACTGGTAAAATCGCCATCAGAGTGCATTAGTGTTTTTCGTGATTAGTGTAGTTACCAGGTCTGACAGTGTATATAAGAGCCGTTATCCGACGCTTGTGAAGGACACAGGTATACTACGTACTGGTGTGAGACAACGTTACCAGCATATGATTGAAAAGAAATTTATTGTGCGGTCTGCACTTGACCAGGTGGTCGAATCACGCAGTATCCAGATTTGTGGAGCATTCGGATGTGACTGTGGGGGAACTGCATGGGAACGTGGAGGAAATAAATCAGACACACCGGTTGTCAAGTCTACAGCGGCTCAAGAATGTCGACCAACGAAGAAGATCGTTGTGCTGTGTGCGTGACATCCGAGACCAAGTAATGAACTCAAAGCAACAGTCTGTGTTATTTCGCACCTCTGGTCGGAGAGTAGCAACAGCCGTACTAGGGAATTACTGTTCCACGAGTAGGCTGCTTCAAGGCCACAACATAAATGGCTGCGTCTGGAGTGTTGCCACAGCCGGCAAGTTTGAATTGCTGATGAAATGCATTGCACTGTGTTTAGCGATGAATCGTGGTTCTCGTGGCTCTACACTACTCCGGATGACCGTCTTCGCGAAGTATGGCCGAGACTTGGGAAGACGTCCTATTTTTCCACTGTTTTGGAGAGGCATAGCGGAGCTATTCTTGGCAATGTGCTCGGGGTAGGGGGGAGGGGGGGGGGGAGGAGCCATCGAGTATGACGTCAGGCCACGACTCGTAGAGAGTGAAAGGAATCTGGCGGCACAACGCTACGTCACGGACAAGCGGCATCGTCATGTGTTACTTCTCATGGGGGAGAACAATACTAGCACACATCTGACAATATTTGCATGAACTGAATGCGTGATGCTGAGGTACTCACGTGGCCAGCGAGACCCACAGATCTGTCCCCTACAGAACAGGTGTAAGACGAACCCGGCCATTAACTGCGTCCCAGTGCCAGTATCGTGCTTATCAAGTGCCTTTACAACAGCAGTGGGCCAGCTTTTCTCAGGAGTTGGTATAACAGCTGTATGACACCCTTCCAAGCCGAATCACTGCATGCGTCTAGATCAGACTAGGAACAACGTCAAACTGATAAGTGGGCTAATTCTGTCAGTTTCTTTGTAAATTTTACTCGATTTTATAATCAGTGAAATAACCTCATATGCCTTCTCAAACCGTGAAATTTCACTTCTTTTCACTTTTTTGTCAGACAGAGTAATTTATGAACCTTACACTAAATGCGGTACAGGTTTTATGATAATTTATCGCACTGCAGAGACAACCGAAAGGACTATGAACAGGGCTATTTCTTTGCAAGACTCAATTGAGCGTTTTACAATCATAGGTTCAAAAAGCACGTGCATGAATTTCGAAAGTAACTAATTCATTACTAAAAAAAAAAAAAAACTCTTCAGTGCACTTCGTACATACATAGATCACATACAGACAGAAATGTTTGGATTTTGTGTGGAACAATGTTGACCATTGATCCAAATCCAGATTAAAAATAGGTCCAGTCTCCCAATTCCAACCAAGATTTTCGTGTTGCTTCTTTTGATTGTCACGCTACTACCGCAATTGGAAATACACTTCAAAATTCTGCCATGTTTGGACTTCTTTGCTGACTCCCAGCGTAATCCGAAATTTGGCTGAACAGTTGTGCAAAGCCTGCACTGTTCACATCAGTACATAAAAGTTTTCAGGTTGCAATCCGCGAATGCCGGAGCATGATATCCTCACTTAAATATTCCTATATTCAGAAGCTCTTTGCCCCTCTCCCAGTTTCCTGGTATCTGATGAAGAAAAAGACACTGTTCGATTCGAAATGGAAGCGTAACAGTCCAGTATTACAGTACACACTAAGCCAAAGGAAACGACACACCACGAAGAAATTATTCCAATGAAACGGAAACCGATACGTGTCATGTTAATTTACAGACAAACAAATGATTAAAATTGCTGGTTGATTTATCGAGGAGAAGAAGCGTCACAAATTGAGTAACTCAGTAATGCGTCCTTTCATTTTTGGCCATTATGCAACCAGATATTCGGCTTGGCAGTGGTTGATAGATTTTTGCTTGTCCTCTTGAGGAATATAGTGCCAAATTCTAATTGGTGTTTTAGGTTGTCAAAATACCGTGCTGGTTGAAGGACCCTGCCACAATACTCCACACGTTCTCAATTGGGGAGAGATCCGGCTACCTTGCTGGGTTTGGCAAGCATGGAGACAATCAGTAAAAAAGTCTCGCCATATGCAAGCGGGCATTATCTTGCTGAAATGTACGCCCAAAATGGCTTCCCATGCTGGGCAACGAAGCGGGACGTGGGCATAGAGTATCGTCGATATACCGTTGAACCGAGATTGAAATACACGCAGAGGATAATTGAAGACGTAGGTTGCTTGCACTCTGAGGTGAAGATATTGGCGCAGGTGAGAAATTCATGGAGGGCCGCATCAAAAGAGCCAGAAGACTGGCGACTCAAAAAATAACTAAAAAATCCATTGTGCTGTAACGGTGACACAGATGACAACTAAAGAGGTCCTGCTGTGAAAAGAAACGGCACCCACTGATGAGCTCCGCTTCGAACGCATCCCTGATGACCAGCGTAGAGATGTCTTGAGAAGGTCATGTATTCTAGAATAGCAACAGTAATATCCTCAGTAAATCAGTTTGGACTTCAGGGGAGTTGCTCAACTGAGAATGTCATTTACACGTTCAGTTACCAAATTTTAAAAGCACTAAATAGCAAAATAACACCAGCTGGTATTTTCTGTGACTTACCAAAGGTACTTCACTGTGTGAATCACAACATTCTCCTGCACAAACTAAGGTTTTATAGAACTGATGGTGTAACAAACCAATCGATATTGTCATATCTCACAAAAAGAATGAAGAATGTTAATAGTTCAACCAATGTAAGCTGCAGACATTCTTCTGACTAGTGAGAAATCACTTATGGGGTTCCAATGGCTCAATATTAGGTCCACTATTCTTTCTTATTTCTCATTCCTCATTCTTGCTTCCTCTTTTAGTAGCTGTATATCGCAGGTCTTTAGAGGTGGGAAGTATTCGTGATGGTTGGAAAAAAAGCGCAGATCATTACTGTCTCTAAGAAGAGCTGTCGAACAGACGCAGAAAACTATAGGCCTGTAACTCTGACGGTCAGTTGTATAATTCTGGAACGTGCTTTACTGGTATGCTCGCGAATTATGACATTCCTGTAGACTGAAAATCTTCTCTATAGGAACCAACATGGGTTCTGAAAACAAAGATCGTGTGAAACGCTGCTGGCTCCATTCAACTACGAGATCCAAAACGAAGTAGATGCAGGCGCCCAGGTAGATGCCGTGTTCCTTGACTTGTGGAAGGCACTAGATGTAGATCCGTACTGCTGCGTAATGAAGAAAATACGAGCATATCGACTACCAGACCAACTGCGCGGGTGGACTGAAGAGTTTCTAGCAAACATAACGAGCATGTCATTCTGAATGGAGAGAAGTCTTGAAAGGTAAAAGTAACATCGAGTGTGCCTCATAGAAGTGTTATAGGACCATTAGTTTTCACAATACGTATCAATCACATTACGTCGCAAGTTCGATGACATTTCCTGCGGATGATGCTGTTGTACAGAGAGAAGGCGCGTCAGTAGAAAATGGTAGTGAATTGTAGGAAGACCTGCGGGGATTGACGCTTGGTGCAGGGAGCTGCAACTGACCCTAACATAAACAAATGTAGCGTAAACACAAAGTTCCTCTGTTATATAATTATACATTTTCAGAACATACACTGGAAGCAGTTACTTCCATGCAGGTTCATTAAGCAAACACGAAAGCGTTATAGAGATGCTCAAAAATGTGGCAGACGTGGCAAGAGATGAGTTCTGCATCACTGCGTGCTCAACATAAGATGCTGATATTAGTTCACGTGTTGGTAAGATACTTTCTTATGATTACCTTAACAGTCACTAAGTAACATCATTGCCCATGTTTCCTTAATTGTCGCACTGAAAGGAACTAAATGACAATAATTTTTTTCCTTGATCGTAACTGCAGTTTGAATATTGCCTGATTTTTAAGCTAAGCTTCCCCAGTTAAATGTTACTTGCCAGCCTATTTGAAATAACTGAAGTATGCTATTTTCTCAATTAATTGTTGGCAAACATGTAGGAATTGCTAAAGGTTATATTGGATGATAAGTGTCACTTACGTGCTACTTGCCAGTCTATTTTAGGAAACAAAGCATAACTGCTCCTCAAGCAAGTGTTGTTGGAACAATTACAAGATATTTTGGCTAGTGTTTTTGATTGTTACTTGTCAGTCTATTTTAAATAACTAACACCCTAACCGTTTTCTGAATTAACTGTTGCTGGGAAACCTGTTTGAACAACTGAAGGGTATTATGATTAATTTTACCTTAATGGAGCGGCACATGCCAAGCCGTTGGATAGTTAGGCATTAATGTTTTCTTAATTCTGTTAGTTATCAAGTGAAGTAAATAACTGCAGGATTAATCTTTCTTAAATAATCACTGTTGCGATTGGAATACTGGCTATTTATTAAGTTAGTACCTCCTTATAGTGTTCTGTCGGTCTATGTCGAACTGAATTTTATTCTGTTGGATTACAGGTGTGTCAAATTTTATTCAAGTTATTATGCAAAATGTGAAACCCCAACTCAATCAATGGCTCTGCCTCTTTATCCTAATGGCCTAGTCTTCTGCTACAGTTTGGTAGCAGAGTGTGGTTGACTGATTGAGGGTGGGGGTGGACATTACTGTAGTAGTGAGATAATTTCTGCTTACTTATACTACTCGATTTAATGCCTGAGGATGTGAAGGATCGGGATTGTCTGAGATGTATTGAGGTAGTCTGTGCGTTTCAGAGATGAGCATTAGAACTGAAGGGCATGGGACAGGAACTGACCGATCAAGTATGCCAGCGTAATCATCTACTGGTGTTACGTAAAGTGACCAACCCCAATCAGGTAATCTTGTCGGCTACTGCTATCTGTGATGCAGTTGTAGGAATCACAGAAATTTCTAGAGACTGGGGCAGTTGTATATCTACTCAGATGTGTAGGCTATGGATCCCTTATTTTGGCACAAAAACTTTTTTCTAAAACTTTTTGTGCTCACCCCCCACCTGCTCTCTGTTTGATTAGATTTTGCCAACGGCCTTGCTGCAGTGGTGGCACCAGTTCCCGTCGATCACCTAAGTTAAGCGCTGTCGGGCTGGGCGAACACTCGGATGGGTGACCATATAGTCTGGCGAGCGCTGTTGGCAAGTGCAATGCACTCAGCCCTCGTGAGGCAAACTGAGGAGCTACTTGACTGAGAAGTAGCGTCTCCGGTCTGGTAAGCTGACAGACGGCCGCGAGAGTGGTGAGCTGACCAGCCATCCATATCCGCCTCCAGCGACACCTGCGGATGAGGATGACACGGCGGCCGGTCGGTACCTTTGGGCCTTCATGGTCTACTCAGGTGGAGTTAAGCTTTTTCGATTAGATTTACTCTAGGAAAATTTCATTTCAATACGATGACTTGAGTGACATATTTTTATATTGGAAATTTCAGATTTTGTAGTTTTTACTTAGTCTAAGAGATATTGATGACCACCTAAAATCAGAATTAAATACCTCGTTTGCTTTTTATGGGGTATTAAGTATTCGTGAGAATAGTTTATTTTCAGGGTTTCTTCCTTGCAATCCAGGTACAGTCTACGCTGTTCTTGCTCCTCATCAGCGGTCAGTAGTCTGTTTAAATGTTGCGTTAATTTAACGCACTTTTCAGCACAGTCATAATAGCTTTTAATGCCTTAAAAATCTTTTTAGCGTCCAAACATGAAGTGCTGCTCGTCCATGTCGAATGGCATTTTTAAATAAAACTAATCTCCATAATCTTCAGGCAAGAGAACAGATCTCTTCTCTTGCCTAGCATGAAGTTGGCTAATGGTTTCTCTCAAATGAAGATGAGACTGAATGAGGATGTGTAAATTAACAAAGTACAACCACTAATAAATAGTAGTCAGAATAATATCAAACTTACCATACAATGGTCCATTCACTTCTCCCCAAATAGAATACATCGATTTTCTATGTGTGGATTCTCTCTTTGAAATTTGCTACCATTTTGATTTTGGTCTGTATGTCTCTGTTTACATTAGAGATTTATAAGTGAGACAACTGTTCTGATTTGTACCAAAAATGATTACCAAATTACCTAGAAATGCATTTGGAATCGTGCAGTCAATCCTTTCATATGATTTCAGACCTTCCAAGGAGCAGAGATACAAATGAGGAGCTTTGATAGATCCACGGCTTGACATAACCACTTACAATGAGAAAGGAGACATCTCTCTGAGTATTTTTGTTTTCAATGGATAGTTCATGTTGTGGACCTAGCAGAAACATTTTAACCAAAAACTGCTCTTTCTGTCTATGAATCGCTCCAGGAGGTTATGTTTCCAGTTTTTTTTTCCAGACTCTACTGCCAAAAACGTTACACACGTCTCTATGAATTTTCGTTAATCACCTCTCGCTGTTGGCATAGCCAATTCACTTTCATAAAATCAAACCATCACGTGATAGTTGCATTCTGGCCCGAGATGCTGGAGTTGGCGGTCGTGTGTGCGTCAAGTGTGCTTGCTTGAGTGTGTGAATGGTTTGTGTCTCTCTTTTACTGATGATCGCTGTGGCCGAAAGCTTTATGTAGGCGTCTTTTAATTGTACCAGTCTGGAACCTGAAGTTTCTTCTTTGCGGTAAGTAGCAATCTGTCTTTTCCTACATTTTTCACTTTCATAAAAGTCTAACATCTAAGATTCTGAACTTGGCAGCGCTTCATCAACTGTGCATGCAAGCACTTCAACAGATTGTAAGTATCAGCCAACCAGTGGGAAAATACAGTCTTATTAAATCTTGATCATGTATTCGACAGTTTTAAAACTGTCTGCTTCAGAAGATACTGGAAATAGTATCATATATTATCTATATCAGATGTGGGAGCCGTTGACTCTATCTCGTACATGTGCATGTCACCCAATTTATCACCATTTAAAAGAAGTAGCTCTCTGCTGTAGAAATTTGTCTTAAAAATTTCATTTTTTTTTTTAAATACCACGCATTTGACAGCTACATATTGTCGGATCCGTTGTCAAATGTGTGGTATTCTAAAAAGTTGTAAGACCTCTACAGTCGAGAGCTACTACTTTTATATCATATACACTCATACTCATAAATTAAGAATAATGCTGAAAATGGTGAAACAACGCTCTGGTGGGCGGTTTGTGGGTTAAATCACCTCGGCGTAAGACCATGCGATGCATTTTACCTACGGTCGTCGCACAGTGACGCTGGCAGCAGTCCACATACGCAGAGGTGTGTTGGTGCATGTCAGAGTACTGTGCAGCGAGTAACTGTGCAGCCGTTTTCAGACGTGCTAATGGTGAATGTGTGTTGAAAATGCCTCAAAGAACACATATTGATGACGTTATGCGGGGTAGAATACGAGGGCGACTGGAGGCTGGTCAAACACAGCAGATCGTAGCACGGGCTCTCCGTATGGCACAAAGTGTCATCTCAAGATTATGGCAACGATTCCATCAGACGGGAAACGTGTCCAAGCGCTACAGTACGGCACATCCACAGAGTACAACACCACAAGAAGGCCGATATCTCACCATCAGTGACCGCAGACGCCCACAGAGTACTGCAGGTAGCCTTGCTCGGAACCTTACCGTAGCCACTGGAACAGTTGTCTCCAGACACACGGTCTACAGACGACTGAACAGACATGGTTTTTCACCCGGAGACCTGCAAGGCGCATTCCACTGGCCCCTGGTCACAGGAGGGCCCATAGAGCCTGGTGTCAAGAACACAGTACATGGTCATTGGAACAGTGGTCCCAGGTTATGTTCACGGACGAGTCCAGGTATAATGTGAACAGTTATTCTCGCCGGTTTTCATCTGGTGTGAACCAGGAACCGGATACCAATCCCTTAATGTCCTTGAAAGGGACCTGTAGGGAGGTCGTGGTTTGATGGTGTGGGGTGGGATTATGATTGGTGCACGTACACCCCTGCATATCTTTGACAGATGAACTGTAACAGGTCGGGTGTATCGGGACGTCATTTTGCACCAGCAAGTCTGCCTTTTCAGGGGTGCAGTGGGTCCCACCTTCCTCCTGATGGATGATAATACACGGCCTTACCGAGCTGCCTTGAAACAGAAGATATCAGGCGAATGGGGTGGCATGCCTGTTGTCCAGACCTAAACCCCATCGAGCAGGTCTGGGATGCTCTCGGATGGCGTATCGCTGCACGTCTTCAAATCCCTATGACACTTCGTGAGCTCCGACAGGCACAGGTGCAAGAATGGGAGGCTATACCCCAGAAGCTGCTTGACCACCTGATCCAAAGTATGCCAACCCATTGCGCAGCCTGTGTACGTGTAAATGGTGATCATATCCTCTATTGATGTAGGGGTACATGCGCAGGAAGCAGTGGAGTTTTGTAGCACGTGAGTTTCGGGACTGTTTTCTCAACTTCCCACCAATACCGTGGACTTTGTAATGGTACTTGGGTTACGTAACCATTACGGTACCTCTCGATATCAGCAGTATTCTACTGTGTTTCTGTAAAATAGTTAACATATTTCTGTGACAACATTCAGATCTGATTTCATTAATGTAGAAGTACTTTGATACATCGATATGTTTATATTGCAATGATATTATTCTTATGTGCTTTCTTTCTTTTGTCACTATGATCCTTGACGTACTTGTAACTCCGATTTTTGGGCGCGTAAGTGGTTATTAGAGAGTATAGTCTTGGTCGTCAAGTTGAAAAGACGCAAATTGTAGTCAGTTTATGAAACGTGAAATTTAACAGTGACGAAGATATTTTCAAGTATGCTTTATATTGTGAAGTGATGTTGCAACAAAAGTAGTAAAAAAGAAGTGTAACTTGAATTCGGAGTGCTGGTTACTTTTTTACGTCACTATTGTGCAAACTTGCAAAAGTTTGATCTTCGAGAATGGTTTATAAAACACATCTATAAAACTTGGCCTTTTTGCATCCGAGCTTGGAATCATCACCACCTAGATTTTCGACGATTGAACCATGAGTTCACAACGAGACCAGAGTGGTAAATACGAAAAGATGAGTGCCTAGTTTATCCATTATTTCATGAAATCACTTTATTAACTGTGCTCTAATGAGACCTGCCACATAATATAACTTTGTTGTTGACCGAAAATGCAATATTTAGCAGCGTGAGCAACACTACAGTCATAATTAATTTTTGACCTTTGTTGTGGTAGGGTTGTTAGAACTTGCAGATCTGTGTCGTGTGTGTTCCCTATGCGCCTATGCTATTGGCGCCAGTTTTGTGAAGTGTCACGTTGTGTGGCACCAAATTCTGCAATTTTCCTTAATTTATAAGCATGAGTGTACTTTAAATGGTGCTTACGTGGATGACACGCACATTTACTAGACAGATTAAACGACTCCCACATCTCATATATATAATATATGATTCTAAGTACAATAACGTCTGAATAAGACAGTTGAAAGCACGGTCACGTTTTAGTAAACCTGTATTTTACAACTGGCTGGTTTTTGTTTCGAGTCCACTGAAGTATAATATCTCCTTAACTGTTGACTCATAAAAAAACAAATGCACAACATTTTTGCCTGACATTGATACCTATCCAGCTTTCTCTCAAACTTTGAAGAACTGGTATGTCAGAATCACTTGTAACATCATGTACTTTACATTCAAATACACTTTTTTAAAGAAAACCCATACACGTGATTAGATAATGGGAATTATAACGAATTCCTGTTCAATTTGTTTTCAAATACGATGCATGTCCCACTAAGACGGTCACTGTTGAGTCGTTGCAGAGAATTTGTACGTTGTCTTCAGTCCCTCAGCATGTTAGAGCATCCCAAACAGTTTTCGCTTGATCTTTGTCAGAAGCAGTCTGTATTTGTGAAACGTCAATGAGCTGCTCACTGTCCTCAAACGTGACAGTAATTGGAAGTCTTTCTTCTTTTGGGACTCTGACACTTAATGCTAGTACCAGTTTGCATCCCAGTGAATAATAAGAACCGCAGGGTCATCATTCATCAAAGCTGATTTTGTTCTTTCAGATCGTTCTCTTATTTTATTTTGTCTGATTCTGTGAAGAGATGATTTATTAATACAGGTCTCTTCAGTATTGTGACCAAATGGCTCTCCGGTCGCCTAAAGCATTTATGTACAAATAATCTCTTACAGTCACCGGTCATTTGTCCAAGGCAGCCGTTATTTTTCAAAGACAAAATCTTTTCTTCGTCGACTTGCAGCATTCGCCAACGAATTACTCTCAGTGCTCAAATGGCTCCAAGCACTATGGGACTTAACATCTGAGGTCATCAGTCCCCTAGACTTTTTTTTTTGTCATCAGTCTACTGACTGGTTTGATACGGCCCGCCACGAATTCCTTTCCTGTGCTAACCTATTCATCTCAGAGTAGCACTTGCAACGTACGTCCTCAACTATTTTCTTGACGTATCCCAATCTCTGTATTCCTCTACAGTTTTTGCCCTCTACAGCTCCCTCTAGTACCATGGAAGTCATTCCCTCATGTCTTAGCAGAAGTCCTATCATCCTGTACCTTCTCCTTATCAGTGTTTTACACATATTCCTTTCCTCTCCGATTCTGCGTAGAACCTCCTCATTCCTTACCTTATCAGTCCACCTAATTTTCAACATTCGTCTATGGCAACACATCTCAAATGCTTCGATTCTCTTCAGTTCCGGTTTTCCCACAGTCCATGTTTCACTACCATACAATGCTGTACTTCAGACGTACATCCTCAGAAATTTCTTCCTCAGATTAAGGCCGGTATTTGATATTAGTAGACTTCTCTTGGCCAGAAATGCCTTTTTTGCAATAGCGAGTCTGCTTTTGATGTCCTCCTTGCTCCGTTCGTCATTGGTTATTTTACTGCCTAGGTAGTAGAATTTCTTAACTTCATCGACTTCGTGACCATCAACCCTGATGTTAAGTTTCTCGCTGTTCTCATTTCTACTACTTCTCATTACCTTCGTCTTTCTCCGATTTACTCTCAAACCATACTGTCTACTCATTAGACTGTTCATTCCGTTCAGCAGATCATTTAATTCTTCTTCACTTTCACTCAGGATAGCAATGTCATCAGCGAATCGTGTCATTGATATCCTTTCACCTCGTATTTTAATTCCACTCCTGAACGTTTCTTTTATTTCCATCATTGCTTCCTCGATGTACAGATTGCCTTACACCCTTCTTAATACTAGTACTTCGTTCTTGATCGTCCACTCTTATTATTCCCTCTTGGTTGTTGTACATATTGTATATGACCCGTCTCTCCCTATAGCTTACCCCTACTTTTTTCAGAATCTCGAATAGCTTGCACCATTTTATATTGTCGAACGCTTTGTCCAGGTCGACAAATCCTATGAACGTGTCTTGATTTTTCTTTAGCCTTGCTTCCATTATTAGCCGTAACGTCAGAATTGCCTCTCTCGTGCCTTTACTTTTTCTAAAGCAAAACTGATCGTCACCTAGTGCATTCTCAATTTTCTTTTTCATTCTTCTGTATATTATTCTTGTAAGCAGCTTCGATGCATGAGCTGTTAATCTGATTGTGCGATAATTCTCGCACTTGTCAGCTCTTGTCGTCTTCGGAATTGTGTGGATGCTCTCCCGAAAGTCAGATGGTATGTCGCCAGACTCATATATTCTACACAACAACGTGTTCTGTTGCCACTTCCCCTAATGATTTTAGAAATTCTGATAGAATGTTATCTATCCCTTCTGCCTTATTTCACCGTAAGCCCTCCAAAGCTCTTTTTAATTCCGATTCTAATACTGGATCCCCTATCTCTTCTAAATCGACTCCTGTTTCTTCTTCTATCACATCAGACAAATTTCACCCTCATAGAGGCTTTCAATGTACTCTTTCCACCTATCTCCTCTCTCCTCTGCATTTAACAGTGGAATTCCCGTTGCACTCTTAATGTTACCACCGTTGCTTTTAATGTCACCAAAGGTTGATTTGACTTTCCTGTATGCTGAGTCTGTCCTTCCAACAATCATATCTTTTTCGATGTCTTCACATTTTTCCTGTAACCATTTCGTCTTAGCTTCCCTGCACTTCCTTTTTATTTCATTCCTCAGCGACTTGTATTTCTGTATTCCTGATTTTCCCGGGACATGTTTGTACTTCCTCCTTTCATCAATCAGCTGAAGTATTTCTTCTGTTACCTATGGTTTCTTCGCAGCTACCTTCTTTTACCTATGTTTTCCTTCCCAAATTCTGTGGTGGCCCTTTTTTCAGATGTCCATTCCTCTTCAACTGTGCTGCCTACCGCGTTATTCCTTATTGCTGTATCTATAGCGTTAGAGAACTTCAAACGTATCTCGTCATTCCTTAGAACTTCCTTATCCCACTTCTTTGCGTATTGATTCTTCCTGACTAATGTCTTGAACTTCAGCCTACTCTTCATCACTACTATATTGTGATCTGAGTCTATATCTGCTCCTGGGTACGCCTTACAATCCAGCATCTGATTTCGGAATCTCTGTCTGACCATGATGTAATCTAATTGAAATCTTCCCGTATCTCCTGGCCTTTACCAAGTATACCTCCTTCTCTTGTGATTCTTAAACAGGGTATTCGCTATTACTAGCTGAAACTTGTTACATAACTCAATTAGTCTTTCTCCTCTTTCACTCCTTGTCCCAAGCCCATATTCTCCTGTAACCTTTTCTTCTACTCCTTCCCCTACAACTGCATTCCAGTCGCCCATGACTATTAGATTTTCGTCCCTCTTTACATACTGCATTACCCTTTCAATATCCTCATTCACTTTCTCTATCTGTTCATCTTCAGCTTGCGACGTCGGCATGTATACCTGAACTATCGTTGTCGCTGATGGTCTGCTGTCGATTCTGATTAGAACAACCCGGTCACTGAACCGTTCACAGTAACACACCCTCTGCCCTACCTTCCTATTCATAACGAATCCTACACCTGTGATACCATTTTCTGCTGCTGTTGATATTACCCGATACTCATCTGACCAGAAATCATTGTCTTTCTTCAACTTCACTTCACCGACACCTACTATATCTAGATTGAGCCTTTGCATTTCCCTTTTCAGATTTTCTAGTTTCCATACCACGTCCAAGCTTCTGACATTCCACGCCCCGACTCGTAGAACATTATCCTTTCGTTGATTATTCAATCTTTTTCTCCTGGTAACTTCCCCCTTGGCAGTCCCCTCCCGGAGATCCGAATGGGTAACTATTCCTGAATCTTTTGCCAATGGAGAGATCATAATGACACTTCTTCAATTACAGGCCACATGTCCTGTGGATACACGTTACGTGTCTTTAATGCAGTGGTTTCCATTGCCTTCTGCATCCTCATGTCGATCATTGCTGATTCTTCCGCCTTTAGGGGCAATTTCCCATCCCTAGGACAAGAGAGTGCCCTGAGCCTCTATCCGTTCCTCCGCCCTCTTTGACAAGGCAGTTAGCAGAATGAGGCTGACTTCTTATGCCGGAAGTGTTCGGCCGCCAATGCTGATTATTTATCAAAATTTAGGCAGTGAGGGGGATCGAACCCGGGGACGAAGACGTTTTGATTTTGAATCAAAGACGCTACCCCTTTTTTTTACGCTATATCCATCTTTTTTTTCTTTTCTTTTTTTCCGGCTCTTTTTTTCCCTTAAAAAGCCCCTTAGGAAAATGGAACTAAAAAAACCCCTGAGTGCCACCGCCACTTTTCATCCTATAACAAAAAATCTGATCCACTTCAGGCGTTGGCTCCTGAGTAAACCCACAACTGAGGGCTGCCTACATATCAGGGGAAATATGGAAAGTCAAGGTTAGGGCTATCCTTTGCCAATTCTTTTTTTTTTTTTTACATGATTGCATTCAGGGAACGTGTACAAATGAGAATTCTAGTAACTAAGTGATACAAGTAAGTGTTAAAACAACAAAGGTGGCATAAAAGAGTAATCCAAAAATAAAAAAACGTAAATCACTGATGTAATTCCATCTAAAAGGTTCTTCAATAATGTAACTGGTTCCACTTGGAGCCTCGCCATCGTTATCTGATATCTCCAATTGCGCCTTTGAAGGGCACCTGCGACGGAGGCATTCAGCTTCGCTAGTGCCTCAAGGAAAACAGCATCCTTGCAGCAGCTTGTCTCTTCCTTCGCTCATGGCTGACAAGGCAGAACGTTCAGCCGTTTGTGTGATGCGGCACAGATCATTAACCGCAGCTTGGCACTCCCCAGCTGAGTGGGGGGTTAACGAAAACGATGCGTAAATAATTTGCGAAGAGTGTACGGTATTTCGGTTTGCGTTCGAGGGCATTGTGAGCATTTTGTAGGAACCACCAGTAATCAAGCTGCTCTTTCTCTCCGTCGCTAAAGATGTAGGCGACGGTAAGTCCTTTGAACCATGTAAGCGCATGATATTTTGCAGCCGGAAAGTAAGTTTCATCGGGACAGAGTAGGGTCTGAGGGTCAATCATATCAGGTGTGACCCGGAGGTAACAAGCCAATATCTTCTGTGTTAGTCGCCAAACTCCGGACGATGATGCGCAAGTAAATCGATGTTCATCGTTATCCAAAAGGTGACAATCTGGGCAATAAGGGGAGTCTGCCAGTCCAATAGTGTGAAGTCGCTGTAGTGTGGCATATTTTTTGTTGGGCAATCTGATACCACTTCGAACGCACCGTGGAGGACAGAAAGTTGTGGTGTATCGTTTTCCACACTCTTGGCCAGTGAACCGTAGGGTATTTGTTTTCCACCACGTTATGTGGAACAGCACGCAGAAGGTTGGTATAAAAATCTTTCGCCTTTGGTGGACGCGTGGCGGAGAGGTTCGAGCTGACATAGCTGTAATCAAGAATGAAGGTCGACACATGGGAGAGCTGTGGTGCGACGTGCGCAACCGACACCGTCGGGACGTTAGAGACTGGCATCAGAACCTGTAGTAAACGACCCGTAAGAGAGGTATATTGACTTTTCCATCGTTTTCTCATGTTGCTCATGTAAAGGGCAGCTGCTCTCGCCCTGACGTTGACCAATCCCAGCCCTCCTTTGTGCACTGGGAGGGTAAGAGTGTCGTATCGTACTTTAAAGATATGACCTGCGGAAACGTAGTAACTGAAGGCCGCCTGAAGCCGGCGACCTGCCTGCATCTGTAGTGGGAGGACTTGTGCCACGTGGTTGAGTTTTGATGCCACGTAGAGGTTCAGGTATTCAACACGCTGTAGCTGATTCAAGTCCCGGAGCAGGTTCTATCGCACCATTGAGCGTATGATCTGTAATAACCGTCGGTAGTTTGCTGCACCTGTTTTACGTACATCTTTCTTGAACGTGATTCCCAAATATCGCAGATCAGGAACTGGTGGGAGGGGAGCGAGGGCTTTCGGTCCGAGACCACGCCCAATATCCAACGCCGCCGACGGCCTGTCCGTATCGCTCAATCCAGTTTAGTACGCTTTGAACTTCGTCATTGGAACGAACCAGCATTAGCAGGTCGTCAGCGTATGTCCTATAGAGAAAGGTGACGTCCCGCAGCGTGATGCCAGATAGGCGGTGGTTAAGGCCCCCTAGGAGTGGCTCTAGTCGATGGCATATAGGTAGGTAGAAAGGGGACAACCTTGTCGTAGAGACCTCTTAATGGGTACTGGTCCTACCGTCCATCCATTGACCTGGACGTGTGAGCTGGCCGCGGTCAAAAGACGCCGTAGGGTGTCGATGAGGCCAGGGGGAAATCCCATACAGTCCATCACTCGTAGGAGGAAGTTGTGGTGCATTCTATCAAAGGCGCGGTTGAAATCTACGGAAATGATCGCCGCTCTCAGACGGCACGCAGAAGCGATCGCTATTAAGTCCCTGCAGTCACCGGTGGCCATGTGTATGTTGGCTTCTCCCCCCTGCGACGTCTGTTCTGGTTCGAGGATCTTCGGCAAAGTCGTCTTAATACGGCTCGCCATAATCCTCGTGAAAATCTTGTAATCGGCGTTCAGCATTGTAAGCGGCCGATAGTCGTTAATCGATAGCCCTCCTCCTGGCTTGTGTACCGGTATGAGAAGACCTACAAACGCTGGCGGCACAACACAGTCTGGAGACATAAGTTCGCGGAACATTATAACCCAGCGAGGCATCATGATGTCACGGAAAATCCGGTAGAATTCGATGGGCAATCCATCAGGTCCAGGAGATTTATTGGCTGCACCTTTGTCCACGACGTCTTCTACTTGTTCGAGTGAGGTTTCCTCTGTTAGTGCATTCACGGTAGCCTCGTCGATAGTACGTGTTACCTGCTGTAACACTTCAGTGGTGGCCTCGTCATCGACGATTATTTCCTTGTAAAGATGACGAAAGTGATACTCCACCACCTTTACTATGGCTGCTTGGGTCGTACATAAGCGACCGTCGTGTGTCCTGAGTTGTGTGATTAAATTTTGGCGTTATCGGCGCTTATCTGCCACAACGTGGTGCATAGTGGGTTCCTCTGCAAACGTCCGGTCGTGCCGTCGCGAGCGGACGACTGCACCTTCCAGTCGGCGCTTCGTCAATGACAGTATGTGAGCCTTGGTTCTGCTTTGATCATGTTGTCTCTCCGGGGAAGGGGGTAAGGCGTCGAGTTCCCTGAGTGCCGCGTAGTAAAAATCGAGGGTCTGTCGATGCCACACAGTCACGTCCTTGCCACATTGAATAAGTGTCCTACGGATTGCTGGTTTGACACAGAGGAGCCACCACTCCAGGGTCGAGGTGTACCGTGGATGTCGGCGTTCACAGTCAGTCCACGTCGCTGCAACTTGCCTACGGCAATCCAGGTCCTGGAGATGAGTTATGTTGAGCTTCCAAATGCCATTGCTGCGCCAGACTTGTTGGGGGCGTAGGTGTATAGTGCAGATATAGGCACTGTGATCGGAATAGGCTTGAGGCCATAGTTGGGCGTCCACCACCCCTTGTGTGAGACCTTGTGACACATATATGTGGTCAAGTCGGCTGGCCGAATTACTGGTAAGATGAGTGTGGCCAGAGCGGTTACCGTGGACTTTTTACCACGTGTCGCACAAGTGAAGTTCTTGGATCATCGCACCCAGTTCCGGACAAGGCATGTAATGTGGGATTTGGTCCTTGGGGTGAAGTACGCAATTAAAATCGCCGGCGAAGACGCTCTGGTCGTATCGTCCAAGGAAAAGGGGAGCAACATCTGCGGAGTAGAATCTGGCGCGGTCGTGACGTCTTGTGGTACCCGACGGCGCGTAAACATGAATGAATCGGGTGTTGAGTGCCGTAAATGCTATTCCTCGCGTGGAGGAATCCTAGACCACGGGTTATCTCCCCTAGACTTAGAACTAATTAAACCTAACTAATATAAGGACATCACACACATCCACACCAGAGGCAGGATTCGAACCTGGGACTGTAGCACCAGCGTGATTCTAGACTGAAGCGCCTAGAACCGCTCGGCCACATTGGCCGGCAACTACTCTCAGAAATACGATCCAAAACTCACCATCAACAACATCAATATCTGATTTTCAAATGATGAAGAAGGAAGTACAGCAAAGATGTAGAAGTAGATACTGTGCACTTTTGTTTCTCTTACCTTTTCTCTACATCCAATTTTCTCTGTCTCCCTTCTCCTCTTTATTCCCAGATATCTTACAACTTATTTGTAGGGCATTGCCACGAGCGCTATAAAATAAACTGTACAAATTACGTATGAACTGCTGTCACAGTGCTAAAATATATCATGACACTTCTTACTTTTTTTGCGTGTTAGCAAGTTTTTGTAAACAGTGCTGAATAGCTCTTCTCGGAATTCTTGCTTTCTCCCAAAATACAATGCATTACGACCCTGCGCACCACAAGATGAGCACTTTTACCATCGGTTATTTTTACTTCCCGTATACTGTAAAAAATTATTAGTATTCAGTTATTTGGAAATTTATATCTCCTACCCAAAAACACACGTTTCTAGGCGCTGCATATTTGAAGTGACATCTTAGCTACCATCTGGAAAATGCGTGCGACACGATCGTAACAGATAAACAACTGACTGCACTGCACCTGCATGTATCGATATACTGAAATAGTGTCAGCACAACGTCTGCGAACATCGTGAAAGATTATGTTCCTCAAGCGAGTTCGCGCTCAAGCCCGTCTGAATTATAGTGCTTAGATTGAAAATACAGAATATTCTACATGTATGTTTCAGAGTCATTCAAATGATATTGGAAGGTGAGTGGTCAAAAATTTTGAGTACGGAAAATAAGGACACCCTAACATACGGTAAAGGCGGGCTGTGATCATTACCTCTACGGAGAGAATGTCTTCGTAAGTGTGGAAAGGAACACGCTCAGGAGTCAATAACTTGTAGTTATACCGTTCAGGATTTATTGCTGAACAATGATAATAGATTAACGACGTTGCGCACTGAAGGTGATCTGATGGCCCACAATGGTGAATGAAGGAGAAAGGTTTCGGATACGATATTTACTAAGTTAAAGAAGCCATTGCAAGAAATTTTGAATCAGTACACCAATATATCATTAGATTCTGTGGACCATATAGTGGACGTTCTTCCTATTCTTCAATATAGAGCCAGTTCTATGGAAATGACTGATTTGGGTGCATTGAAGTTAATTGCACTAACGGTAAAAGACGAGCTCCTAGAAGAAGCTTTGTGACCGATTCAGCAAAATGATACTTCTAAGTTATGTGGGACTGAGTCAACCAAACGTTTCAGTTAGAGCGCTGCAGGAGTTCTTTATCAATATTAAACGGAGCAATACGTCAAAGAATAATTAATGGAGTATGTAGCTGGTATTAAAAGGACTGTCGCGACGTAGGTACTAAACTGTATGAAAGAACAGGTAGTTACTCAGGTACTGAAAGGGTTGAATCCTCAAAATAGGAAAAAACCATATTTTCCCAGACCTACAGGACATTCCAGGTGAATACAGGGTTATAAATAAAAAATCAAATAGGGGTAATGCAGGAGTAGGTTTCATAATGAACAAAAAATAGGAGTGCGGGTAAGCTACTACAAACAGCATAGTGAACGTGTTATTATGGCCAAGATAGACACAAAGCCCATGCCTACTACAGTAGTACAACTAGCTCTGCAGACGATGAAGAAATTGATGAAATGTATGATGAGATAAAAGAAATTATTCAGGTAGTGAAGGGAGACGAAAATTTAATAGTCATGGGTGACTGGAATTCGTCATTGACAGTAGGAAAAGGGAGAGAAGGAAACATAGTAGGTGATTATGGATTGGGGCTAAGGAATGAAAGAGGAAGCCGTCTGGTAGAATTTTGCACAGAGCATAACTTAATCACGGCTAACACTTGGTTCAAGAATCATAAAAGAAGGTTGTATACATGGAAGAACCCTGGAGATACTAAAAGGTTGTTGTTGTTGTTGTTGTTGTTGTTGTTGTTGTCTTCAGTCCTGAGACTGGTTTGATGCAGCTCTCCATGGTACTCTATCCTGTGCAAGCTTCTTCATCTCCCAGTACCTACTGCAACCTACATCCTTCTGAATCTGCTTAGTGTATTCATCTCTTGGTCTCCCTCTACGATTTTTACCATCCGCGCTGCCATCCAATGCTAAATTTGTGATCCCTTGATGCCTCAAAAAATGTCCTACCAACCGATCCCTTCTTCTAGTCAAGTTGTGCCACAATCTTCTCTTCTCCCCAATCATATTCAATACCTCCTCATTAGTTACGTGATCTATCCACCTTATCTTCAGCATTCGTCTGTAGCACCACATTTCGAAAGCTTTTATTCTCTTCTTGTCCAAATTAGTTATCGTCCAAGTTTCACTTCCATACATGGCTACACTCCAAATAAATACTTTCAGAACGACTTCCTGATACATAAATCTATACTCGATGTTAAGAAATTTCTCTTCTTCAGAAACGATTTCCTTGCCACTGCCAGTCTACATTTGATATCCTATCTACTTCGACCCTCATCAGTTATTTTACTTCCTAAATAGCAAAACTCCTTTACTACTTTAAGTGTCTCATTTCCTAATCTAATTCACTTAGCAGCACCCTATTTAATTTGACTACATTCCATTACCCTCGTTTTGCTTTTGTTGATGTACATCTTATTCCTTCTTTCAAGACACTGTCCATTCCGTTCAACTGCTCTTCCAAGTCCTTTGCCGTCTCTGACAGAATTACAATGTCATCGGCGAACCTCAAAGTTTTTACTTCTTCTCCATGAATTGTAATACCTACTCCAAATTTTTCTTTTTTTTTTCCTTTACTGCTTGCTCAATATACAGATTGAATAACATCGGGTAGAGCCTACAACCCTCTGTCACTCCTTTCCCAACCACTGCTTCCCTTTCATGCCCCTCGATTCTAATAACTGCCATCTGGTTTATGTACAAATTGTAAATAGCCTTTCGCTCCCTGTATTTTACCCCTGCCACCTTCAGAATTTGAAAGAGAGTATTCCAGTCAACATTGTCAAAAGCTTTCTCTAAGTCTACAAATGCTAGAAACGTAGGTTTGCCCTTCCTTAATCTAGCTTCTAATATAAGTCGTAGGGTCAGTATAGTCTCACGTGTTCCAACATTTCTACGGAATCCAAACTGATCCTCCCCGAGGTCCGCATCTACCAGTTTTTCCATTCGTCTGTAAAGAATTCGCGTTAGTATTTTGCAGTTGTTACTTATTAAACTGATAGTTCGGTAATTATCCCATCTGTCGGCACCTGCTTTCTTTGGGATTGGAATTATTATATTCTTCTTGAAGTCTGAGGGTATTTCACCTGTCTCATACATCTTGCTCACCAACTGGTAGAGGTTTGTCATAACTGGCTCTCCCAAGGCTGTCAGTAGTTCTAATGGAATATTGTCTACTCCGGGGTCCTTGTTTCGACTAAGGTGTTTCAGTGCTCTGTCAAACTCTTCACGCAGTATCGTATCTCCCGTTTCGTCTTCATCTACATCCTCTTCCATTTCCATAATATTGTCCTCAAGTACATCGCCCTTGTATAAACCTTCTATATACTCCTTCCACCTTTCTGCCTTCTCTTCTTTGCTTAGAACTGGGTTGCCATCTGAGCTCTTGATATTCATACACGTGGTTCTCTTCTCTCCAAAGGTCTCTTTAATTTTCCTGTAGGCAGTATGTATCTTACCCCTAGTGAGATAAGCTTCTACATCCTTACATTTGTCCTCTAGCCATCCCTGCTTAGCCATTTTGCACTTGCTGTCGATCTCATTTTTAAGACGTTTGTATTCCTTTTTGCCTGCTTCATTTACTGCATTTTTATATTTTCTCCTTTCATCAATTAAATTCAATATTTCTTCTGTTACCCAAGAATTTCTAGCAGCCCTCGTCTTTTACCTACTTGATCCTGTGCTGCCTTCACTACTTCATCCCTCAGAGCTACCCATTCTTCTCCTACTGTGTTTCTTTCCTCCATTCCTGTCAATTGTTCCCTTATGCTCTCCTTGAAACTCTGTACAACCTCTGGTTCTTTCAACTTATCCAGATCCCATGTCCTTATATTCTCACCTTTTTGAAGGTTCTTCAGTTTTAACCTACAGGTCAGAGTCCACATCTACCCTGGAAATGTCCTACAATTTAAAACCTGATTCCTAAGTCTCTGTCTTACCATTATATAATCTGTCTGATACCTTTTACTACCTCCAGGATTCTTCCATGTATACAACCTTCTTTTATGATTCTTGAACCAGGTGTTAGCTATAATTAACTTATGCTCTGTGCAAAATTCTACGAGACGGCCTCCTCTTTCATTTCTTAGCTCCATTCCATAACCACCTACTATGTTTCCACCCCTCCCTTTTCCTACTGTCGAATTCCTGTCACCCATGACTATTAAATTTTCGTCTCCCGTCACTACTTCAATAATTTCATTTATCTCATCATACATTTCATCAATTTCTTCGTCATCTGCAGGGCTAGTTGGCATATTAACTTGTACTACTGTAGCAGGCATGGGCTTTGTATCTATCTTGGCCACAATAATGCGTTCACTATGCTGTTTGTAGCAGCTTACGCACACTCATATTTTTTATTCATTATTAAACCTACTCCTGCATTACCCCCATTTGATTTTGTATCTATAACTTTCTTACCTACCTGCCCGATTAAGGGATCTGACATTCCACGCTCCGATCCGTAGAACGCCAGTTTTCTTTCTCCTGATAACTAAAAGGTATCAGATAGATTATATAATGGTAAGACAGAGACTTAGGATTCAGGTTTTAAATTGTAGGACATTTCCTGGGGCAGACGTGAACTCTGATCACAATCTATTGGTTATGACCTGTAGGTTAAAACTGAAGAAAATGCAAAAAGTTGGGAATTTAAGGACATGGGATCTGGATAAGTTGAAAGAACCAGAGGTTGTACAGAGTTTCAAGGTGAGCATAAGGGAACAATTGACAGGAATGGGGGAAAGAAACACAGTAAAAGAAGAATGGGTAGCTCTGAGGGATGAAGTAGTGAAGGCAGCACAGGATCAAGTAAGTAAAGAGACGAGGGGTGCTAGAAATCCTTGGGTAACAGAAGAAATATTGAATTTAATTGATGAAAGGAGAAAATATAAAAATGCAGTAAATGAAGCAGGCAAAAAGGAATACAAACGTCTCAAAAATGAGATCGACAGGAAGTGCAAAATGGCTAAGCAGGGATGGCTAGAGAACAAATGTAAGATTGTAGAGGCTTATCTCACTAGGGGTAAGATACATACTGCCTACAGGAAAAATAAGAGACCGTTGCAGAGAAGAGAACCACGTGTATGAATATCAAGAGCTCAGATGGCAACCCAGTTCTCAGCAAAGAAGGGAAGGCAGAAAGGTGGAAGGAGTATGTAGAAGGTTTATAGAAAGGCAATGTACTTGAGGGCAATATTATGGAAATGGATGAGAATGCAGTCAAAGACGAAATGGGAGATACGATACTGCGTGAAGAGTTTGACAGAGCACTGAAAGACCTCAGTCGAAACAAGGCCCCCGGAGTAGAGAACGTTCCATTAGAACTACTGACGGCCTTGGGAGAGCCAGTCCTGACAAAAGTCTACCACCTGGTGAGCAAGATGTATGAGACAAGCGAAATACCCTCAGACTTCAAGAAGAATATAATAATTCCAATCCCAAAGAAAGCAGGTGCCGACAGATGGGATAATTACCGAACTATTAGTTTAATAAGACACAGCTGCAAAATATTAACGCGAATTCTTTACAGACGAATGGAAAAACCTTTAGATGCTGACCTCGGGGAGGATCAGTTTGGATTCCGTAGAAATGTTGGAACACGTGAGGCAATACTGACCTTACGACTTATCTTAGAAGAAAGATTAAGAAAAGGCAAACCTACATTTCTAGCATTTGTAGACTTAGAGAAAGCTTTTTACAATGTTGGCTGGAATACTCTCTTTCAAATTCTGAAGGTGGCAGGGGTAAAATACAGGGAGCGAAAGGCTATTTAGAAATTGTACAGGAACCAGATGGCAGTTATTAGAATCGAGGGACATGAAAGGGAAGCAGTGGTTGGGAAAGGAGTGAGACAGGGTTGTAGCCTCACCCCGATGTTATTCAATCTGTATATTGAGCAAGCAGTAAAGGAAAAAAAAAGAAAAATTTGGAGTAGGTATTACAATTCATGGAGAAGAAGTAAAAACTTTGAGGTTCGCCGATGACATTGTAATTCTGTCAGAGACGGCAAAGGACTTGGAAGAGCAGTTGAACGGAATGGATAGTGTCTTGAAAAGAGGATGTAAGATGGACATCAATAAAAGCAAAACGAAGATAATGGAATGTAGTCAAATTAAATCTGGTGATGCTGAGGTAATTAGATTAGAAAATGAGACACTTAAAGTAGTAAAGGAGTTTTGCTATTTAGGAAGTAACATAACTGATGATGGTCGAAGTAGAGAGGATATAGAATGTAGACTGGCAATGGCAAGGAAAGCGTTTCTGAAGAAGATAAATTTGTTAACATCTAATATGGATTTATGTATCAGGAAGTCGTTCTGAAAGTATTTGTTTGCAGTGTAGCCACGTATGGAAGTGAAACATGGACGATAACTAATTTGGACAAGAAGAGAATAGAAGCTTTCGAAATGTGGTACTACAGAAGAATGCTGAAGATAAGGTGGATAGATCACGTAACTAATGAGGAGGTATTGAATAGGATTGGGGAGAAGTTTGTGGCACAACTTGACCAGAAGAAGGGATCGGTTGGTAGGACATGTTCTGAGGCATCAAGGGATCACCAATTTAGTATTGGAGGGCAGCGTGGAGGGTAAATATCATAGAGGGAGACCAAGAGATGAATACACTAAGCAGATTCAGGATGTAGGTTGCAGTAGGTACTGGGAGATGAAGAAGCTTGCACAGGATAGAGTAGCATGGAGAACTGCATTAAACCTGTCTCAGGACTGAAGACAACAACAACAACAACAAAAACAACGTAGGACATACGCATAATTAGATGAAGTAAGACAAATCTATTGACGGGAGTTTATCATAAGGAAATCCGTATGATGAGAAATAGAGGCGTGGAAAATAAGCAGACGGAAAGAGGAGCATTTTTCAGAGGTTCGCACCCAGAAATTAGTGAGAAATCAGGTCAGCCGGAAGCAGCAGTCTCGAAACTGAGATGTTCGAATTGCGACAAAACAGGTCACGTGGGGAAGGAATGTAAGAAAAACCAGAGATAAGAGTTATAACAGTTATTAGAACAATGACAGAGTGAAGCGACTGGTGCCTTAAGGATGGATCAAATATGCAATTACCTTTTGTTCTTGCCGCTTTGAAAAACGAACAGGTTTGTGTTTTATTGGATTTAGGTAATACTATTTAGGCTACTGATTATGGCTGGTTTTTGTAATATGAAGGAACTGTAGATGAGAAAGTCTGTTGATGTAAAACGGGCAGTATATGTCTGTGAACAAATCTAATTTGATTATAAAAGTATTCTTGCCAGTTAAGATGACGCCAGGAGAGTTTTCATATAAGATTACTACGAAGGTTCTGGAAAATTTAACCACTAACTGTGTTCAAAAATCGCTGTGACAAGTGAGCACTATGGGACTTAACAGATGTCATTAGTCCCCTAGAACTTAGTACTACTTATACCTAACTAACCTAAGGACATCACACACATCCTTGCCCGAGGCAGGATTCGAACCTGCGACCGTAGCGGTCGCGCGGTTCCATACTGTAGCGCTTACAACCGTTCCGCCACACCGGCCGACCACTAACTGTGTTCTTGGGGCGAATTTCACTGGTAAGGTGCCGCTTATACCCGATTGGTCAGGGCCTGAATTTTGATTTTAAATTAAAGCCGCAAACAATGTTTAGGTTTTGTCGTCATGGGCAAGAGATTTGATGGCGCTGGGTAGCGCGAAACCTCCCAAAAGATTAGTCAGTGACGTAAGATCTGGTATATTAGGTGATAAATTAGTTCACTTACATACATTTGATAAAAATAATATTGAGGAATTTAGTTCAGAATTTTCTAACGTCCTAACTGAGGAATTGGGAGTCAGCCATATCTAGAACCGTGATACTGAACTCATATACCAAGTTCCGGTAAAGAAGGCTCCTTACAGATTATCTCTATCCAGAATCAAGGTATTAAGGGAGTACATACAAAAAAAAATGTTATAACAAGGGGTTGTTCAATAGTCTAAATCACCATATACGGCTCCCATATTTCTGGTGCCCAAATCTAATGGTAAACATCGTCTGGTAGTGGAGCACTGCGAGTTAAATAAGAAGGTTATATTAACATTAGTGCTACTGACAAACTTAACTCCCGTTTCGGTTGATTTAAGACAGTGCGAGTGTTTACTATCTTAGAGAGCGTAATCAGGCATATAACCAAACACCTTTGGAGGACAGTTCGAAGCCAGTCATCACATTCACTACTGATTGGAATTATCTAGGTTCAACCGGGTTCCTTTTTGGGATAGTAACGGGAGCATTTGAGATGTGGTGCTATAGACGAATGTTGAAAATTAGGTGGACTGATAAGGTAAGGAATGAGGAGGTTCTACGCAGAATCGGAGAGGAAAGGAATATGTGGAAAACACTGATAAGGAGAAGGGACAGGATGATACGACATGTGCTAAGACATGAGGGAATGACTTCCATGGTACTAGAGGGAGCTGTAGAGGGAAAAAACTGTAGAGGAAGGCAAAAACTGTAGAGTAAGACAGATATTGGAATACATCCAGCAAATAATTGAGGACGTAGGTTGCAAGTGCTACTCTGAGATGAAGAGGTTAGCACAGGAAAGGAATTCGTGGCGGCCCGCATCAAACCAGTCAGTAGACTGACGACCAAAAAAAAAAAAAAAGTGCTGCAATTTTATCACAGTTCATTTGTTGCTTTTAATAGAAGTGTTTGAATGGTTACAGAAGGCGAGCCTCCCTGTAAATTCCCAAAAAGTTGTCTTCGCCTGTCCCTCAATGAAATTTTTAGGACAGACAGATTCTGGTAAAGGAATCTGCACTGATCCCAGTAGAGTAGACGTTATTAATCAAGTCCAAAGATCACGTAATTTTAAAGAACTTATAAGATTTATATAAATGGAATTTTTTTCCAAAAATTTATGCTGGGGTTTGGTGAAAGGCGACGCCACTCAATGAATACGTCGTAAAGGATATAAATTCACTTGTTGTCCGTCCCAGAAAGCTGTGTTCCTGGTGATACAACAGACTTTGCTGTCAGTGGCGTTGTCAGTGGTGCCTGATTTCAATGCTGAATTTATTCTACAGATACACTGATACTTCCAGGGAATGGGAGCAGTTTTATTGCAAGAGAAAGGGAACAATAGGAAGGCATTTTCCTACTGCTCTAGGGAAATGAATGAGTTGGAGAAGAGAGTCTTGCTCCATTGCTTGGAATGGAAAAGTTCAAATATTACCTCAAACACAGAAATTTTATGTTAGAGGCAGATAATCGGACTCTCAGGTTGGTGTTCGCTATGCTCTAAAACTGGGCATGTCACAAGGTGAGCAACGAGGATCCTGACTTTTCAGTTTGATGTAAGAAATATTAGGGATTCTCAAAATCTTTTGACGAATGCATTGCGCTGCATGTTAGAGCAGAATGATGGTAATTGAACAGGGAATCCACTAATGGGAGAAGATCATCCCTCACAGTGTGTCACTTCTATCTTGACCCAAATCCCTAATTTGTTTCAAGATCGTAGAGAGTTTCAAGACCATGTCAAAGTATTTACATCAAACAAAAGCCTCAAAAAAATGAAGTAGTACAACCATATATTTTAAAATATGAGACAGTGTGTTGTAAAGTTTGTGACTGGACGGCATCTTAAAATAGTCGTGCCTGATAAACTTATCCCAGTGTTATTTTGGCATTTCCATGAATCACCATTGAAAGGCCATCTGAGGGACTACAAGACTTGGGAAAAGAATCGACAAGAATTTGTATGGCCCAAAATGGATAGCAAAATTCGTAATATGGTGGAGTCTTGTAAGATTTGTAGGTGTTAGGAAACCTGCACATAGCAGCAAGACAGGATCTTTAGCATGCAAACCCGTTGACAGACCTTTCCAAAATATGCACGTCGATTTCGTAGCCTGACTACCACGATCGAAACGAGCATCAACTACATTTTAGTTCATGTGCATCCATGCACTAGGTTTGTATAGCTGTTACCCACAAGGGGACAACAGCACCAATAATAGAGCAGAACTCAAGCGGAATTTTTAGAACCTGTGGACCACAACAATTGATTGTGAGAAATAATGTTAGTTCATTCACTATGAATAGTTTCAGGCAATCTTGTCTAGGATGGTGGTGGGTTATATAACTACGACACCACATTACCCCCACCTGCCTATGCGGAAAACATTTATCGAAATCTCACATCAGCCCTTATTGCTTTCCATACTAAGGACCAGGGTGGCTGGGATCATTCGCTTCTTTGACCGACCAAGGCATTCAACACCGCTAGCCATGAGAGTCATAAATGGACAGCTGTAAAGTAACTTCTCAGTCATCAAGTGGCCACTTCACTCTGCAATTTACGGTAAATAGAGGACCTTTTGCCTGAAAGCAAGGGTACGCATTGGGTGAATGCTCAGTGGTGGGAACCTATGATATACAATAAAGAATGTCCAGTTGGGAACGACATCTTTATTAGGAAATTTCAGGGCGTGAGTAGGTCTGAAAGAATAACTAAGAAATAGTTATCCAGATATAAAGGTGAATCGAAACGTCCTCGGAGGGGACTGCCAATGGGGAGGCGACCATGAGGGAAAAACTGAATAACCAACGGAAGGGTAATGTTCTATGAATCAGGCCGTGGAATGTCAGAAGTTTGGATGGGGTACGGAAGCTAGAAAATGTGAAAAGCGAAAAGCCAAGGCTCAGTCTAGATATAGTGGGGGTAGTGAAGTGAAATGGAAACAAGACAAATGTTTCTGGTCAGACGAATATAGGGTAATGTCAACAGTAGCATGCAAAGGGAGATGAATATCTAGTAGTCATGGGGCAATGGAATGCTGTTTCACGGACAGGAATAGAATAATTGTAAGTGGATAATATGGGCTTAAGAGTAGAGTGAGAGAGGAGAAAAACTAATTGGGTTCCAATAAGTTCCAACTAGTAATAGCGAATATTCTGTTCTAGAAACACAAGAGGATGAAGTATACTTGGAAAAGATAGGGAGACATAGGAAAATTTTGAGTTAGATTAAAACATGGCTGGAAGAGTTTCCGAAATTAGGTATTGAATTGAAAGACGTACGCAGGAGCAGACATAGACTAGGATCACAATTTGGTAATGATGAAAAGTAGGCTGAAGTATAAGAGATAGGTCGGGAATAATCAATGCACAATGAAGTGGGATACAAAAGTAATAAGGAATTATGAGATACGAGTGATGTTATCAGAGGCTATAGATACTGCGATAATGAACAACTCAGTAAACAGTTCAGCTGAAGATGAGCGGACATCTCTAAAAAGGGTAATCACAGTAGTTGGAAACAAGGAAGGTAACTGTGAAGAAAGCATGGGTAACAAAAGAAATACTTTAGCTGGTCTACGAAATACAGAAATGTTCAGGAATACAGAGGTGTAAGTCATTTAGGAATGAAATAAATAAGAAGCGTAGGGAGGCTAAAGCGAAATCGATACATGGATAACCTGACGAAATCTAAAAAGAAATTATGGTTTAGAGGACTTGTTCTGCTTGTAGATGAGCCAAATCAGCTTTAGGTGGAATTGAAACCAAGGATGACAACATTAAGAGTACAATAGGAATTCCACCGATAAATGCAGAGGAGAGAGCGGAAAGTTGAAAGAGTATGTTGAGGGTTTCTGTGAGGGGGCGACTTGTCCCGTGACGTGATACAAAAAGAAACAGGAGTCGCCACGGATGAGATAGGAAATTCACTATCAGAGTCAGAATTTAAAAGATCGTTGGACGCCGCACGATCGAATAAGGCAGCACGGATAGGTAACATTTCGTGAAAATTTATGTAACCATTGGGAGAAGTGGCAGCAAAACGACGATTGACGTAGGCCTGTAGAATGTATGAGACTGACAGACATTATCAGGCTTTCCGAAAAATATAATCCACACAAATCCAAAGATAACAAGAGCCGACAACTACGAAAATTATCGCACAAACAGCTTAAAAGCTGTTGTATCCAAGTTGCTGGCAAGACTAATGTACAGAAGACTGGAACAAGAAATTGAGGAGCTGTTACATGAAGGAACAGTTTGGCCCTAGGAAAGTTCAAGTCACCAGAAAGTCAGTTCAGACTTTGCGGTTCCTACTCAGTGGTCTGAAGATGACCACAGTAGTGGTCCAAATCAGTCACTTTGATAAATAAATCGTGATCAAGACTGTTTTTAATAGTAAATATTTGTAAGACATTGATCACTGCCTTTCCCATAATGTATTCAAAAGAAATTAGAGGTAAGTGTTGCCATATGTTGCTGGGTACGTCATTTATGAAAATTGACGTTGGTCTCACCCATAAATATCCTAAAGTGAGAGTTAGCCCGTTTTCCGGCACATTTCTTCGATTAGAGGTCTCTTGAGTGTAATGGACAGTGTAATAAGTATAGAATATAGATTGAGAGTAAATCGAAGAAACACGGCAGTAATGAGAAGTCACAGAAATGAGAACAGTGAGAAGCTTAACATCAGAATTGGGAATCACAGGGTGGATGAAGTTAAAGAATTCTGTTAGCTTGGTAGCAAAGTAACCCTTGATGGCATAAGAAAGGAAGACATAAAATGTCGGTGAGAGAAGGAATATATGGAAAACATTGAACAGAGGAAGGGTCAGGATGTCAGGACATGTATTAAGACCATAACGGAACAACATCCACGATACTAGAGAAGGAAATAGAGGTTAAAAGTGTAGAGGAAGGATAAGATAGGAATACATCAAGCAAATTGAGTACATAAGGATGCACGAGCCACTCTGAGATGAAAAGGTTGACACAGTTCAGGAATTCGTGGTAGGCTGCATCAAAACAGTCCTAAGTCAGACGGCTAAAAAGAAAAAAAAATGATTTGCGAGCAGGGAAGGAACTTACTGTTCACCTGAATGTGATTAGGCTCAAAGGGGGAGTGTGTGCCTTGTGCCCCAACTAGTAGCCTAAATTAGCAGTACTTTAGCCGTCTGACGTAAAGCAAATCTTTGGCGCGCAGGATGTTGATCTGCGTGGCAGCGAGGAAGAAGTGGAGAAAGAACAAAGCGAGCAGTAGTGGACCGTGATTGGACGGTGGGCTACTGCTCCTTTTGCCTCGCGAACGCGCTGCCAGCAGCTGCTCTGGCGAGTTATATTGACTGAGCACTGGAAAGTTGTGTATCCGGTGACAGTACACTGTTTCGGAAAAGTGTGCATATGTGGCGTGTTAACCAGCCTGATCTGCTCAAGCTCTTCATGGTAACAGTTACTATGGTGTTCGCTGGGTTCTGTCGTGGATGGCAGCTACTAGTTTAGTATCAAACATAGGCGTTGCTTGGGGGAAGAAGTTTCGGAGAATGTAGCTTCGGAGCACATCATTGTATGATAGTGAAACATGAACTGTGGAAAAACTGGTACAAAAAAGAATCGAAGGATTTGAGATGTGCTACAGACGAATGAGGAAAATTAAGTGGACTGATAAGATAAGGAATGAGTAAGTTCTCCACAGAATCGGCGAGGAACGGATGAAATGGAAAACACTGACGAGAAGGGACAGGATGAGGGGACATATGTAAAGACATCAGAGAATAATGTCCGTGGTATTAGAGGGAAGTTTAAAACGTATAAACTGTAAAAGAAGACAGAGGTTGGAATACATCGAGCAACTAATTAAAGATATTGAGTGCACAGGAGAGGAATTCGAGGCTGACAGCATCAAACCAATGAGAATATGGATGACTCAAAAAAGACGTTGAACTGTGTGAAAATGAAACCGCAGGGCGAAACCCGCTGGAGGCGATGATGAAATTTGCGTACAAGTATGTGTGAAATATGTTAAATATATGAGAAACGAATGTACAGAGTGATCAAAAAGTCAGTATAAATTTGAAAACTTAATAAACCACGGAATAATGTAGATAAGGAAGTAAAAATTGACACACATGCTTGGAATGACTTGGGGTTTTATTAGAACCACCCCATATTGCTAGACGCGTGGAAGGTCTCTTGCACGCGTCGTTTGGTGATGATCGTGTGCTCAGCCGCCACTTTCGGCATGCTTGGCCTCCCAGGTCCCCAGACCTCAGTCCGTGCGATTATTGGCTTTGGGGTTACCTGAAGACGCAAGTGTATCATGATCGACCGACCATCTCTAGGGATGTTGAAAGACAACATCCGACGCCAATGCCTCACCATAACTCCGGACATGCTTTACAGTGCTGTTCACAACATTATTCCTCGACTAAAACTATTGTTGAGGAATGATGGTAGACATATTGAGCATTTCCTGTAAAAAATATCATCTTCGCTTTGTCTTACTTTGTTATGCTAATTATTGCTATTATGATCAGATGAAGCGCCATCTGTCGGACATTTTTCGAACTTTCGTATTTTTTTTTTTTTTGTTCTAATAAAACCCCATGTCATTCCAAGCATGTGTGTCAATTTGTACCTCTCTGTGATTTATTCAGTTTTCAAATTTATATTAGCTTTTTGATCACTTGTGTGCTTACGTGGGCACAGTCACTGGTAAACAGCTCCTCCCATATCCTTGGAACGATTTCAACCAAAATTGGTACACATACTACTAACCATATGGAAAGAAATTCTGTGGGGTAAGAAGCAAGGACCTTCCACTGTGGTGGCAGTGATAAGGAGGAGAGAGGAGGGAGAGGAAGACATGGACAGACAGGCAGATGAAGGAGGAGATGGAGATAAATAGAGAGAAGAGGAGTTGGACAGAGATGGCGAATCGAAGAGAAATCGAAGAGGAGAGGATGAATGGACAGATGAGTATGTGGACAGGGAGGGAAAGAGGGTAGGAGTAGACGGACAAATAGGGGGAAGGGGATATGGAGAGAGAGAGAGAGAGAGAGAGAAGTGGGAAGAGTTGGACAGAGAGGGTTGAAGCAGGAGATGGACAGAGGTGGGGGGGGAGGAAGAGATGAGCAGAATGTATGGGAAGGAGGAGAAGAGCATGGAGGTGAGAAGGAGGAGATGAACAGAGAGGTGGAGAAGGATGAGATGAACAGAGAAGGGGGAAGGAGGAGAGGAACAGAGAGGGAAGAAGGAGGGGATGGACTGAGGGGATGAGGAGGAGATGGGCTTGGAGAAAACTGAAACAAATTCATACATTTTAACACTGGGAACTCACCTAGTAACAAAATATAATGAAGGAAACCATTGTCATTGTAACTAAACGTTAAAGACAGAATAAGATATCTAAATTACTTTTGTATCTTCGTACCCATCCTTCCAACGAAACGGCGATAAACCACCGTTTGACGCGCATAGCGAAGGACAAGGAGTAGAACATTGGTAAACGGTGCACATTCGAGAGAGTCAAAACGAAATATCGATCCTACACTGACAGCAGATGAAGGAGCATGTTGATAATTTCAGACCAAGACGAATACTTAACAACAGAGGATAAGCATACCAAGCCATTCCTTTCAAGATGAGAAAAGGTATAAGGTCGAGACTGGCATGAAACGCAAGTTCCCGACCACCAACAGCTGCGACTCAGACACTTGCTTTGACCTCGACTGTCTAATGGCCCCGGCAAACCTTGCACGGACTGTGTTGTAACGCGCAGCCTGCGTGCTGTGCGCGAAACATGGGCGCCATAAGGAAAAGACTGCGAGGTCGGCACACCCGCATCCTCCGACCAATTACGACCCAGACAGCCTAAATTACACTTCTCCCATAACGGAAAACGATTTGATGCTGCAGTCCACAGCTACGTTGGAAGTCCAGTCGTAAGCTGACACGAGTACTCCTAGGTGGCAGCTTTTGTTACTGGACAACATATACTTACAATAGAATTGTCGACTCTCTTCCACTTCTCCGATCCCATTACATATTTCAGCTCAGCCAGTTCGACGCTAGCAAGGTACTAGACTTGATATCATCATCACTTTAGGCTGTGGAAAGTGTACTTCGACCAATCAGTGAAAAAAACTCTTGCGCCTGGAAGGAATGTAGAAGAACAGCTTGATCGTTTACTTAGATGAACAGCAGTCATGCAACTTTCTAAGTGGGGTTCTTTTCCAGCTGGTTTCAATCTTATCTTGAACTCTTTCTCATCTTTTGCTAGCCTCTCCATCTCCATATATGTAATACATAAACCGAACTGCAGTATAGGCTTACATATTCTAATCTTTGACATCCACATTATCACTTCTCCACCGATCCTTCCCACAGAACAGCAATTATCCTTAGATGCAAAGGAACGTGACCCACTAATCAGCAACGTTTTCGGGTACCGTTCCACACAGACGTCTTTCTTCCTGTGTCCTTTTTAGTACATCTGCTTCCAAGTCAGTTGCATAAAAAACTCGATGGTTGTATTATTTTAAAAAATACTTACTTTGCCTCTGCTCGACAATTCTAACCCGATGCTCATTATTAAGTGTGTATGTCCACTTAATATCACAAATAGTACACTCGTTCAATTTAAATGAAACATGTTCGTCTTTCAGTGTTGGAGACACTCGGAGAGGTAAACATTACTGGTCCTGTCAGTATTCTAGAACTAAACGAAGAACCATAAGACAGCCGGGGATAAAGAACAACTAAAGTACTGGTGCTTCACAATAGTGCTGAAGTCGTATAAACACAAGGACGCTGGTTGTCCGTATGGTTGTACGACTACGGCAGACCGGTGAAGCTTGTTCCCAACAGCTGCACGCTACTCAGTCGTGACCCAGCTGAAACCAAGACACATGCTGAGACCATTCACAATGACAAAACATAGGCCAATGCAAACTACTTTCAGCAGATGTCTTTCTGCTACTCGGTAAGTGATAGAATGTGCGTCTAGAACAATCAGTAGCTAATGGAGATGGTTGCAAAAGTATATTGAGAACGATGAGACTGATAATGTTGACATTACACTCGAATGTATATGCTCGTTACCCAACTTCATAACTGAAATGGAGCGGATGATCCAACAGCTGCATCCACTTACCAGCTAACACAGTCGACAAGGAGATATGTTCTTGTCACCGAGAACCGTGGTGTCAGTGCAGTGCATTCCATTAGGCATAAATTTATGATGTACGCATGAAAGGGGTTTGAGTACTTTATAGGATGCCAGTTACATAGGGTAGTTGTTGTACGTAGAACGCCAGTTAGGATGCCCACTGTCCTCACTTCTATGCTTAACCGAACTCACATAAACCCTGTGTATGTGAATAACTTTTGTAATGTAAAAACTAAACTAAACTTCTCCCGAACAGGCCACGAAGGCCCAACGGTTCCGACCGGCCGCTGTGTCATCCTCAGCCCGTAGGCGTCACTGGAATTTTTGTGATCAGTTTATGTTAAAAATGTTTTTCTGAATAGTGCAAGTCACTTCAACTGCCGGTTGTTATCGGTGAGCACATCGCTTCACCATTGTTAAAATTCTACGAATTTCTTCTTAAAGAATTGTCTCACAAAAAATGTTGTAAACTATAAGGACTTCTAGTTGGACTTCCGAACTGTACAGCTGTAAACATTTGCGAATGTACACTACTGGCCATTAAAATTGCTACACAACGAAATGACGTGCTACAGACGTGAAATGTAACCTACAGGAAGAATATGCTGTGATATGCAAATGATTAGCTTTTCAGAGCATTCACACAAGGCTGGCGCCGGTGGCGACACCTACAACGTGCTGACATGAGGAAAGTTTCCAACCGATTTCTCATACACAAACAGCACTTGACCGGCGTTGCATGGTGAAACTTTGATAAAGGTCGGATTCTAGCCTATCGCGATTGCAAATTATCGTATCGCGACATTGCTGCTCGCGTTGGTCTAGATCCTATGAGTGTTAGCAGAATATGGAATCGGTGGGTTCAGGATGGTACTACAAAACGCAGTACTGGATCTCGACGGCCTCGTATCACTAGCAGTCGAGATGACAGGCATCTTATCCGCATGGCTGTAACGGATCGTGTAGCCACCTCTCGATCCTTGAGTCAACAGATGGGGACGTTTGCAAGACAACAGCCATCTGCACGAACAGCTCGACGACATTTGCAGCAGCATGGACTATCAGCTCATAGACCATGGCTGCAGTTACCCTGGACGCTGCAGCACAGACAGGAGCGCCTGCGATGGTGTACTCAACGACGAACCTGGGTGCACGAATGGCAAAACGTCATTTTTTTCGGATGAATCCAGGTTCTGTTTACAGCATCATGATGGTCGCATCCGTGTTTGGCGACATCGCGGTGAACGCACATTGGAAGCGCGTATTCGTCATCGCCATACTGGCGTATCACCCGGCGTGATGTTATGGGGTCCCATTGGTTACACGTCTCGGTCACCTCTTGTTCGCATTGACGGGACTTTGAACAGTGGACGTTACATTTCAGATGTGTTACGACCCGTGGCTCTACCCTTCATTCGATCGTGTGAAACCCTACATTTTTGCAGCATAATGCACGACCGCGTATTGCAGGTCCTGTACGGGCCTTTCTGGATACAGAAAATGTTCGACTGCTGCCCTGTCCAGCACATTCTCCAGATCTCTCACCAACTGAAAACGTTTGGTCAATGGTGGCCGAGCAACTGGCTGGTCACAATACGCCAGTCACTACTCTTGATGAACTGTCGTATCGTGTCGAAGCCTCATGGGCAGCTGTACCTGTACACGCCATCCACGTTCTGTTTGACTCAATGCCCAGGCGTATCAAGGCCGTTATTACGGCCAGAGGTGGTTGTTCTGGGTACTGATTTCTCAGGATCTATGCACCCAAATTGCGTGAAAATGTAATCACATGTTAGTTCTAGTATAATATATTTGTTCAATGAATACCCGTGTATCATTTGCATTTCTTCTTGGTGTAGGAATTTTAATGGCCAGCAGTGTATGCTGTGAAAAATAAAACACTCAGTTCGTCGTTAAAATTATGTTTTCGTCAAAGTCTTTATTTGATTAAGTTAGAGAAGAATTACGTTTCTGAACATTGACTTTGCTGACGTGTCTCCAACAATTTCAAGTCGAAAGGTAATATTGATGTATCGTGAAATAGATCTTTAGATCACGGGTTTCTATGTTCGATTCCCGGCCGGTTTGTAGATTTTCTCTGCCCGGGGACTGCGTTTTTGTGTTGGCCTCACCATTTCAGCACTACCGTCAACATTTGTGACGGTGGCACGATTGGTCTTTGTAAAAATTGGACTGTGTGAAAATTGGGACTTTGTACGGGCGCTGATGACCACGCAGTTGAGCGCCCTACAAACCAATCATCATCCTGAAACTGAGGCCTACTGGAATTGGTGAAGACATTTCTCATCATTAAACTGTGTTTCCTGAGAAGTTTCGTATCACGTATTTTTCATGAATTTGATTTTGGGACAGTTTTGAGGGAAAGTGCCTTAGTGATTTCATTACTGTCAGAAAGAGAAAAAGTCAAAATTCAGAATTTTAAAAATTGTCTAGTGATAAATAATTGAAAAGCTTGGTTCTCAAGAAGTGCTTGAGGTCACTTTTGAACTACGTAGTGACTAATTATTGATCTCTTATAAGCTATGTATAAGATCTTTGTCGTTCGCTTCGTTTTAACCAGTACGGCAAATCAGAAGGGACTTCGAAAACTAATTAATAGCATAAAGCTCTGTTCAGTCAAGCTACAGTGATTAAATATTTACAATAAATCGTGTTTCAACATTGGGAGTTAATCGTTGTGCTACAACGCTGTTAAGTAATATCGCTGACAGCCAGATTTTTTCTAACTCGACGCTGCATTGTTTCACATAACGTTATGTACAGTTTGAATCTCCTCGTCTATCTAGGTCAGAAAAACGATCCTGTGAAATTTAATCAACTCATTCTGGAATAAAATTACCAATTAAATTTCTCCCCAAGCAAGAATAAAACTTCGAGTGTGGCTTCGAACCACTCTGATACACACAGTCAAGAGTGTTTGCAGACGAGTGCATTACGAAAGAATATAGCTTCTTAACGTCGTATGCCAGCATTTAACAGGGAGGCGTACCTCATGTTATCAATTTAGATTCTAAATATTGTTTGGAGAATTTTGTAAACAGTCTTATTGAAAGTACATTGTACGTCATTTGTCACATATTCATCAACTCTGATCGTACTGTAATATGTGTTCTTGCTACATTTTCTTTAGCGTTTGCAGGCTCATATCCTGTGCAGTTTTCGACCATAGTTCTCTGTAAGTCGGGGTGGTGGTATCCCTCTCCTTGGTTTTTCCGCAGTGGCCTGTTCTCATTCAGAAGATGTAGAAGCTTCTCTACGTCCATAGCTGGTTATTGAGTGTGATACACAAGCAATAACAGGCGCTAGCTTACACCAAATACGTCCGCCTACGACCGACGGATCCCATTTCACAGGGATTTGTCTGTCAGTCTGCCGCGTGCGGTCGTATTTGGCCGATGTAGCCCTGTGTAGTGAACGCGTGCCATCACCGCAGTATGTCGTGGGATTAGTGGGCCGCGTGCGGTCATATATGGCCCTCCAACTAGATGGACGAGTACGATTCCAGTGGGCGCTCAGCCTAAGCCCCACGTTCATGTTTCTCCGCGGCAGTCTTCTTGCTTCTCCCACTACCGGCCAGAAGCGGAAGCCTGTAATTTGTATCATTTAAGAGGCCAGGGAGACACTCACACAATAATATCCAAGTTTATCTGACAAGATCCAAATATATTCTGCTAACCAAACACCTTAAGTTTTGGGCTGTACCATTAACAACAATAATCGATGTAATCATTCATTGACACTTCCGCTACGTAATCTGTTCGAAAGTCTGTAGTCGAAAAGTTAATCACTCAATACAAATGCCTGTAGTACAAACGCATGAAATTCGCTGCTCACACAGACTTTTATAAGTTTATATGGTAACAATTTTTGCAATTGGCCTTGATCAGTAGTTATTTATTCCAACGAGAATATGCGTGACCGATCGTGTTTAGCGGTACAATATCATGACGAAAAGTATCTACGCTGGTATTGTGTGGTCAGACAGAATATAATTACAACGAAATGAACACCCTTAGCTGCTTACAGGCGTTGACATACGTTAACGGGGACAGATGAAAATGTGTGTCCCGACCGGGACTCAAACCCGGGATCTCCTGCATACATAGCAGACCCGCTACCCATTTTTTTTTTTTAGTTTCATTTTGTTCGCTTCGGTTCTTTGCATCTGCTCAGGGCGGACGTCGTAAGACATCCGTTAAAGTTCGTTCATCGCTTAACTCAGTTTTTTTATTACGGAGGGCAGCTAACCCTCTGACCGAACACGCTGAGCTACCGTGCCGGCGTCCCCGCACCTGAGCCACCGCGGACAGAGACGATAGCGCGACTGCAGGGATTTATCTCTGGCACACCTCCCGCGAAACCCACATTCTCAACGTATTGTCCCGCACTACATTCGTAGTTCCCCCGCCCATTATACTCATTACTCGTGGCGCGTTGAAGTAAGCAATATTGATGGACATTATTTCACGCAGGATTTGCCGACGACGCACCTGTTATTAAAAAGATGGACATCTCCAATAGTCCGGAATCCCATTGAACTTAAATATCCGAGTGTTCATTGGAAGGCAGTTTGGGACAACATAAGTTTAACTGTCCACACTGCTGAAGTGGCGTCCACATGGAATAAAGTGGTAAACGATGTTATATCTCCTAAAGAACGGTTGCATAGAATCGGTTTAAGTGACAGTGATAAATGTGTCCGCTGTGGTCTGGTCGACACCTTAGGCCATCGCTTCACTTGTGGCGGTCATCTCATTAACTGGAAATGGGTGCAGCAGAGGCTGGGCCTGATTACCCGCAGCAGCCCAGCCAGGCACTGCACCAACATCCTGCTCTGGCCAGACACGAAACATTTTCCCGCTACCAAGAACAATACCGTGATGTCGATGTTAGGACAGTTTGTGACATATATCATCCTCCACAATAGTGATGATTATCTCATTAGTTTTGAGGCTTACATGAGAACGGGACGTTGGAAGATGAAACGTTACCCAAATTTCAGGAAGATGTTTGCTAACATGTTAGACATAATTTTTGAAAAACAAGGCGTAGGGTAATTCTCGATGCCGGTAAGGACACAAATCACATGCAAGACTATGTAGCGAACAAAATACACAACGAATAAGGGGTTACACCAGTTCCTCGGACTGCTACCGACTTCTCAATGGTGTTATGAACTTCATTATAACGTTTTCACTAATTTATGTTCCTGTGCATCTCTTGTTACGCGTTTGTATGCTCCAAATGACTCTGGACGGTTATGAATTAAATGACAGAATTGCAATTCTAAAAATAAATGGTTCAAATGGCTCTGAGCACTATGGGACTCAACTTCTGAGGTCACCAGTCCCCTAGAACTTAGAACTACTTAAATCTATCTAAGCACACACATCCATGCCCGAGGCAGGGTTCGAACCTGCGACCGTAGCGGTCTCGCGGTTCCAGACTGTAGCGCCGAGAACCGCTCGGCCACTCCGGCCGTCATCGATTGTTCCCCGCATTTTCCGGGTAGTGCGTCCTAATATTTTAACCACGTGAGGTGTTAGGGATCCTCTTTCACCACACAAAATATCGGACAAATCCCCACACGCACGGTCGTGCCGTGTCCTTGTGAGATAATTTTCATAAAATTGTTTCCCAAAACTTCTCAAAAATGATTACGAAATAAACTAATTCCTAACTTAAACTCGTCTAATGTGCAAAACTCTGACTATACTGAATGATGGAAAGACTTAACGGGATATGCTCAACACTGTCAACAAACTGCATCGAGTCCGCGGCGGTAGCCGAGCAGTTCTAAGCGCTACAGTCTAAAACCGAGCGCCGCTACGGTCGCAGGTTCGAATCCTGCCTCGGGAATATATGTGTGTGATGTCCTTAGGTTAGTTAGGTTTAAGCAGTTCTAAGTTCTAGGGGACTGACGACTTCACCAATTAAGTCCCATAGTGCTCAGAGCCATTTGAACCAAACTATATCGAACTGTTTCTATAAAAATGCAATGCTACCAACACGTGAGGCAACACTGACCCTACGACTTATCTTAGAAGCTAGATTAAGGAAGGGCAAACCTACGTTTCTAGCATTTGTAGACTTAGAGAAAGCTATTGACAATGTTGACTGGAATACTCTCTTTCAAATTCTGAAGGTGGCAGGGGTACAATACAGGGAGCGAAAGGCTATTTACAATTTGTACAGAAACAAGATGGCAGTTATAAGAGTCGAGGGACATGAAAGGGAAGCAGTGGTTGGGAAGGGAGTGAGACAGGGTTGTAGTCTCTCCACGATGTTATTCAATCTGTATATTGAGCAAGCAGTAAAAGAAACAAAATAAAAATTTGGAGTAGGTATTAAAATCCAAGGAGAAGAAATAAAAACTTTGAGGTTCGCCGATGACATCGTAATTCTGTTAGAGACAGCAAAGGACTTGGAAGAGCAGTAGAATGGATTGGATAGTGTCTTGAAAGGAGGATATAAAATGAACATCAACAAAAGCAAAACGAGGATAATGGAATGCAGTCAAATTCTCCTCCGAATGCGAAAATATTTTCTTGACACCAACCTATACAGGGATAAACGATCACCAAGAGAAAATAAGGGAACTCAGAGCTCGTACGGAAAGATATAGGTGTCGTTCTTTCCGCGCGCTATACGAGATTGGAATAATAGAATATTGTGAAGGTGGTTCGACGGACCGTCTGTCAGCCACTTAAATTTGTTTTGCAGAGTTTCCATGTATATGTAGATGTAGAAACTCTAGAATCAACAGTAATGCTTTAAAAATCCGAAGTACTTTCACAAAAGAAGAAGTAAATATTCCAGAATTCGAATCGAGAACAGATGCCAACATGAGTAACGTAGAAGTAAATATCCTCGGAGTAGTGAAGCAACTTAAATCACCTAATAAAAGCAAGTCGCTGGTCAAGACTGTATACCAATTAGGTTCCTTTCGGAGTATGCTCATGCATTAGCTCCATACTTAACAATCATATACAACCGTTCGCTCGACGAAAGATCCGTACCAAAGACTGGAAAGTTGCACAGGTCACACCAATATTCAATAAAGGTAGTAGGAGTAATCCACTAAATTACAGGCCCATATCGTAACGTCGATATGCAGCAGGATTTTAGAACATATATTGTGTTCGAGCGTAATGAACTACTTCGAAGAAACGGTCTATTGACACAGTCAACACGGGTTTAGAAAACATCGTTCCTGTGAGACACAACTAGTTGTTTATTCACATAAAGCGCTGGGTGCTATTGACAAGGGATTTCAAATCGATTCCGTATTTCTGTATTTCAGGGAGGCTTTTCACACTGTACTACAGAAGCGGCTCGTAGTGAAATTGCGTGCTTATGGAATATCGTCTCAGTTATGTGACTGGATCTGTGATTTCTTGTCAGAGAAGTCACAGTTCGTTGTAATTGACGGAAAATCATCGAGTAAAACAAAAGTGATTTCTGGCGTTCCCCAAGGTAGTATTATAGGCCCTTTGCTGTTCCTTATCTATGTACACGATTTGGGAGACAATCTGAGCAGCCGTCTTCGGTTGTTTGCAGATGACACTGTCATCAGAAGATCAAAACAAATTGCAAAACGATTTAGAAGAAATATCGAAATGGGCCGGCAGCGGTGGTCTCACGGTTCTAGGCGCGCAGTCCGGAACAGTGCGACTGCTATGGTCGCAGGTTCGAATCCTGCCTCGGGCATGGATGTGTGTGATGTCCTTAGGTTAGTTAGGTTTAAGTAGTTCTAAGTTCTAGGGGACTAATGACCACAGCAGTTGAGTCCCATAGTGCTCAGAGCCATTTGAACCATATCGAAATGGTGTGAAAAGTGGCAGTTGACCTTAAATAATGAAAAGTGTGAGGTCGTCCACATGAGTGCTGAAAGGAATTCGTTAAACTTCGGTTACACGATCTAAAAGCGGCAAATTCAACTAAATACCTAGGTATTACAATTACGAACAATTTAAATTCGAAGAACACATAGAAAATGTTGTGGGGAAGGCTAACCAAAGACTGCGTTTCATTGGCATGTAACAGACCTATTAAGGAGCCTGCCTTCACTACGCCTGTTCGTCTTTTAGAATACTGTTGCGCGGTGGGGTATCCTTACGAGATAGGACTGACTGAGTACATCGAAAAAGTTCAAAGAAAAGCAGCAAGTTTTGTTTTATCGCGAATTATTGGAGAGAGTGTCACAGAAATGATGCAGGATTTGGGATGGACATCATTAAAAGAAAGGCGTTTTTTGTTGCGACGGAATCTTATCACGAAATTCCATAACACCAACTTTCTCCTCCGAATGCGAACATATTTTGTTGACACCGACTTACATAGGGATGAACTATCACAAAGATAAAATAAGGGAAGTCAGAGCTCGTACGGAAAGATCTGGGTGTTCATTCTTTCCGCGCGCTATACGAGATGGGAGTAACAGAGAATTGTGAAGGTGGTTCGATGTACCCTCTGCCAGGCACTTAAATGTGATTTGCAGAGTATCCATATAGATGTAGAAAAATCAACTGAATGTTTCCATTAGTATTTACATAACATGACTTCAGGCGGTAACTTTAAGCAAGCGGAATCTCATCTTACTGTCACAACAATCCATATAACAATACTGCTATCTTAAGTTTCTTAATGATTGTCTCAACAACACAAAACAATGCTATGCGCTTAGTGTGCTTACCTCAATCTCTCAACGTTCCAGAAAAACTCACATTTGATCTCCTTAGCTTCTCTTTCCATAATTACATAAAAATATTTAAAATCCCATTCCGTCAACCTCATATCACATTTATAAAGATAATTTCCTTGCCACTCTTTAAATATGTCTGTTACTCAACACTGCTCAATTTAGAATGCACGTAAATTTGCTAGCGTTCTCACGCAAAGGCGTATAGCAACACAAAGATATTGTAGCAACAGTCAATGATTACTTAGCTATATGGCTTTTTTCTGCATATCGATATTTACGTAAGAAACAATTTACGGAGAGACCAAAGTAGTGGGCATACGTCACAACTAGGAAGTTGCGCTAACAACTACATAGGTCTGGCACAGTGACTTTGCACTGTTTTGTGCAAATTCACTGTGTCAAGGTGGCGTAGTGCTTAGCGCGTCTGCCTCGTGAGCGGGAGACCGAAGTTCTAATCCCAGCCTTGGTACAGATTTTCATTCGTCGCTTCAGTCTGACGTTGTTTGCACCAGCTTCCTCGTCATGTCTGCGCCTTCCTGTTACGGTTATGTGCAGCACTTCTTCCTTTCCAGAGGTCCTGACTGGTGTCTTCTGCTACGTGTTCTTAAGCCAGTATGCTTCGTTCTGAGGCATCTTGCGGTACCCTCCACATGATGCTGTTTTGCTGGCTCGGTCACGAGGTCGTCCTGACGCCAGCAGGTATTGTGGCGCTACAAAACTAATTAAGCTCCGACTGCAAGTTATCATTGTGATTCCCATGCTTAGAGAACAGTCCTATGTGGCTGGAGGAGATCACACATGATTACTGTTTACGGAAGGGGTAAAATATCGGCCACAAAGAATAGCAGACCACCATCAAAGGTGTCGGTCTATTCTGAGATCCTAGAACCGTGTTTCTCAACCTTCTTTCCTTTGGATCACACCAAAGTACGTTTCAAACTTTCCTAATACCCCTAAATGTTATTTTCTTCCTAGATGCGATAAAGCAAACACATAAAAGACATACAATACTTATTTCTTTTGGAATGCATATAATCAAATATAATGATTGGGGCAATAAAGGGATTGGCAATAATCGTTGTGTGTCCTAGAAGAATCTGCGGAAGAATAGAAAAAATGTATTCGCAACACATCACCGTGTCGCGACACGGCGGTTGAGTAACGCTACCCGAGAGCATGCTCTAAGCTCAAACGTTTGGAATTACCTGTATCAAAACAAGCTTTTCTCTTAAGACTGAGCACGAAATCAGGAAAACCTTCTAGTCTCAGACACAGCTTTCTTTATTTATATACATTCTGCAATTAATATACCCAGGAACAGGTAGTTCCTGTCAACACAGTTTCCCGAGAGGCGTTCGACAGTCGATTTCATTGTCGATTGATAACTGATATCCCATCACACTGAATAGCCTTGCCAATATTTTATTTTCTCGAGAAAACTCTTACAGCTTTTTAAATAAAATAAGCGTTGTTAACATTCTTCTTTCTCATAACTCCCACGTATTTATTTCTCAACCTAGTGATGAACACATTTCTCCCAACGAGGTACCAGTCAGTTGATACCGCACCTGTGGAATGTTTGATTTTGCTGACGGAGCTCACCTCCGCTTTCACCACTTCGAAGTGGAGTCCTCGAAGGTGTTACTCAGCTACTGGAAACAGATGAAAATTGCATGGAGCCAAGTCGGAACTTACAGTGGATGTTCGATGGCAGCGAACCTAAGGCGTCGCATCGTTGCAGATGTCGCAGCGATCGTGTGTAGTCTGGCGTTGTCATGATGAAGGAGAGACGGCTCGACGTGTGGACGAAATCTTCCAATTTGAATCAAGATTAAAGCAGCTATTTATCACACACGATATAGTTACGTTACATACCACCGTGTTAAAACTACAATTCGGAGCTCCCTAGCGGCAGAGGTCTGCAAATATTTAGACATGATGAATCAGGATGTAGAATGTTAATAATGATTGTTTTATTTAAAAATTTTGTTTTCTCTTATAAAAATTTTGGAGGCATTACTTTTCAGCAAACCGTAGTAGCCTGAGCGATGGTGAGTGGTGGGCTTGGATTCGTAGGGAGGTTCTGGGGAAGTGCAATTCAAGGCGCTTGTGCGCACAGTTCTATTGTTCCAGTGTTTGGAGCCCTTGTCAAATACATACGGCAACAGACATCCAATTCAGAGCGCGCTGCTGTGATAATAACAGATCCGTAGGGCCCAACCGAAAGCATAACAGAAATGCTAAGCGAATTTAAATAAGAATTCTTGGAAGGAAGACTAGGTCTTTTACTGTTGGAGAAATTTTAGAGATCCAGTATTTCAAGGAGAGAATGCAACCATTACACAGCCACAATCATATATCTCGCTTGGAAACCATGAGAATAACATTAGATGGAGTAGGGCATGTATAGACGCATGTAGTCACTTTCCTCTGGTTCATGACATGAATGGAATAGGACGGAAAATGTGTAAAACCGGTACCCGTGAAGCCACATATATTCATGTAATAAAGATAATAGATGAGCAACAAAGCGCTTTATATGAGCTTCTTCTAACTGACCAAGGAATGGATGCGGTTATCAGACGCTCACACTCGAACTCTGTTGAGTGAGATAATGATCAACGGCGTCGTTGAGATATATTCAAGGCACGGAAAGGATTCCACTATTTACATATGCTGAAAGCATTATGACTATCAATGAAATGTTACACAAAGTGAAATTTTATTGCCGAGCAGTTCTAGGCGCTACAGTCTGGAAACGCGCGACCGCTACGGTCGCAGGTTCGAATCCTGCCTCGGGCATGGATGTGTGTGATGTCCTTAGGTTAGTTAGGTTTAAGTAGTTCTAAGTTCTAGGGGACTGATGACCTCCGAAGTTAAGTCCCATAGTGCTCAGAGTTATTTGAATTTGAAATTTTATTTCTTCTTTCACAGTGTTGCTGCAAAAATTTGAGATAGGACACCGAAATTTCGACGCTTGTACACAGCATAGAATAACATGAAACGTATTTGCAGTTGTGAATATGAACCACATCCAGCTGTTTAATAACGACAGTGAAAATTTGTGCCGGACTGGACTTGAAGCCGTATTTCCCATTTTACGTGAGCAGTCGCTTTTACCGGTTTCTTTCACTTCTTTTTTAAAAAATAAGAAAATGGTGTCTTTGGATTTCGAGGGCAAGTGTTCTATCGGTTTTTTCCATCTGAAGATTGCATAATCACAAAACTGCGACGAGGAGAGCATGAGTGGCAATGGGTAGGTGTCTCAACCCGAGGCCTGGCTGCGGCGTCCCTCGGTGCCCCCTTCACCCCTTTGACGGACTAGATAAAGGTAACTGACTACAATGGATCTTTCGTTTTATTTTTATATTTATAAGCACTCAACCCTCCAGTAGTCCCTGTACTCATTTAAGTCGCCGGGCTAGAATGTTGGTAAGCCGCACCTTTCCGCAAATAATCGAACACGTGTCAAGAACATAGGACGTTGGGTACTTCCCAACTACAGGTGGGGTTGTTGATCATGCTGCGCAGATTGTTGGCAAAGATTCAACTACATGAGGGTGAGCTTCCAGTACACGGTACCAAAATCTAATTTGGAGTGTAGTGGATCACAGAAAAGGGAGGCGTTTGCCAGACCTCGGAACCACGTGATGGCGTGGTGCTTTACTGGACGAAAATGAGAAGAGCGTGGAAGGAATAGGAGAATGGGGGGGGGGGGGGGGCGCTGCTGGTGGGCGCAGAGGTAGGAGGCCAGTATACCTTGTATTACTAGCCAGACCTGCCGTTTCGTAGTTCGGCTATCCGTACACAATTCTCGGTCAGACACAAATTTCCATAAGTCTTCGAGAGACAAAAAACGGGCTGGTATTCTGCCACTTGTGTATGGGTGCTGTGGAGATCGACCATGCTGGGCTGGTACTGCGAACGATCAGGATATTCGAACTGCCTTTCTAACTGGCTGCGGACGAGGTTGTGTCTGCGCTTTTCTCTTACAGTACGGTGTATGGACATGCTGAGGAGAATCTGATTCAGTTCAACACCTACCCCGTCGTTATTGGCATGTTCAGGTCTGCATTACTTTAAATAGACAAGTTCCATGCTATATATATTTTGAAAGATGCAGAGCCGTCATGATTTACGACGTACAGACGAAGGGATTCAAAAAAATGGTTCAAATGGCTCTGAGCACTATGGGACTCAACTGCTGTGGCCATTAGTCCCCTAGAACTTAGATCTACTTAAACCTAACAAACCTAAGGACATCACACACATCCATGCCCGAGGCAGGATTCGAACCTGCGACCGTAGCAGTCGCACGGTTCCGGACTGCGCGCCTAGAACCGCGAGACCACCGCGGCCGGCGAAGGGATTCTCAGGATGTGACATAGAAGGCCACTTCCATTCTAAATGTCTGCAGAGGAGGATATCCATACTGCTACCTGTAGACCCAATACCTCCCCCCTATCTGTGACCTATGTTCCAGGGCACAAGAACGACGTCGGCACGATGTCGCTTCTGACAGGTCACAGCGAAACTCCACAGATGACTGAGGCACTACGGAGTGAAGAAGTGACTCCCACGCCCATTGCAGCCCCCGCTCCTGCCCCCACCAGCTGATGAAAATGCACAAGGAGACATAATTGTGGACACTATGGTAGTGCCCACGGCAGCTTTCATCAGGACTCTTTGCCATCATCCTACACAGAAGCCCATCATAAAAACAACGATTGCTGAAGAAGTGCTAAAAGAGGCAGAGGGAACTATCTGACGACAGCGTGACACATTCACAGGCAGATGATGCTGTTCTTTGCCCAGACGATAATGCGCTAATAGATGCCATGGAAATCCTCAACCTTTGACCGCACACTGAACCGGTCAGTGATGCGCCCTTATCAAAACTGCACAGTCTGACTGTGATCGCTAGGGTGAGCAATGCTTCCCTGCCACTGCAGCATCAATGCCGCCGTTGAGTCCCTCTGAGGTCCTAATGGCTGATGGCGCCCGCAGCTATCTCTGTGCGTTGATGATAACGACGAACATCATGCGACTGAAATTGTGACTGCGCCCGAGGCCTTGTCGACCCATGATTAACAAATTTCTGATGCAGTGGAGGAATGCGCACTGAAGAAGATGTAGAACCGCCAAAGCCACCTGTTTCAATGAGCGACCCTGCACCAGCAAAACTGCAGCACGCCTACCGGATTGGTTCCAGCAATCTCAACACCACTGGCTTGAAGTTAAACTTTAATTGCTGCCTGATATGTTACTAATATCAGGTACTGACATAACGCTCATGCAAGAAGTTCGTTTGGAGACCTTTCCTGACTACTACGGTTATGCTTCGTACGTCTGTTGCTGTGACTGGCAGCAGTTTTGGTGTGGGATGACTCAGAGGTTGACTAGGTAACGTTGTAAGTAGGCTGATTAGGTTCTTATATTGGTAACGCCACCGTCACGTAGTGCTCTGTATGAAAATCACTGGCTGTGCTGTTTGCAGTCTGTGGTTGGTTTGCATTGTTGGGGTATATGCTATTGTAGTGTTGGGCAGTTGGCTGTTAACAGCGCGTAGCATTGCGCAGTTGGAGGTGAGCCTCGGCAGCGGTGGATGTGGGGAGAGAGATGGCGGAATTTTGAGAGCGAATGATCTGGACGTGTGTCCATCAGAGGTAGTAAATACGTAAGACTGGATGTCATAAACTGCTACATATATTGTGACTTTTGAACACTATTAAGGTAAATACATTGTTTGTTCTGTCTCAAAATCTTTCATTTGCTAACTATGCCTGTCAGTAGTTAGTTGCTTCAGTAGTTAGAATCTTTTATTTAGCTGGCAGTAGTGGCGCTCGCTGTATTGCAGTAGTTCGAGTAACGAAGATTTTTGTCAGGTAAGTGATTGATGAAAGGTATAGATTATTGTTAGTCAGGGCCATTCTTTTGTAGGGATTTTTGAAAGTCAGATTCCGTTGCGCTAAAAATATTGTGTGTCAGTTTAGTGTTGATCAGAATTGGCAAAGATGTCTGAGTACGTTCAATTTTGCTCAGCTGTTTGAAAATCAAAGAATGTGAGAGGTTTATCAGCACAGTAATTCATTAATTATTCTAAGTGTATGATTTATACGTCGACCCTTAGCCGAGGATACCTCACTGGAATCTTCTGATTTTTTTCTTGTAGTTTGTGTAATTAGTGTAGCTATTGTTTATTGCTAGCGCCTAATCATAGAGAGAATTTCCTTTGCAGTTGTAGTTTTTCATTGTTCTACAGTAAAACAGTTGTGGCATGCATGTAGATTTGCACCAAGTATTTCGCAGCTGCGCTTGCAATTAACTAGATATTATTTTCAGTGCTATGTTAATGTGTTTCCTTATTTTGCCCTTCAGATTGTGCTTTTCTGTGTTATCGTGCGAAATATTGTGAGAATAATGGCCTGTGAAAAACGTAACACTAGGCTCCAATGTGAACTGAGAAATAATAGAGACGAGCGTAGCTTATCGGCACCACTGTGTAATGAATTAACATATATTCAAAGTGGTAATTTGGTAATTGTGCATAGGGCAATGGAGCGGGCGGCAAATAATGGTGTAGACAGTGAAACAATTAGTGAACAGGGAAGCATTATCGATCGTTCGGTCGGTAACAGCTCGCCTCATGAATCCGAAATAACAGGACACAATCTTGCAAATATTGTAGAGCCAGGTTTTGCCTTCTCACCGTTTTCTCAAAGTCAAGGCACATTTTCTGCTTTTCAGAATGCAAATATCGCCGGTTCAAATGCACTGCCGAATAGCACTGAGGAACATGTTTCAGGCACCAGTGCATTGTTATTACAATTAATACAACAAAGGGGCAAACACAGCAAAGGCTACAAAAGTTAGACACAATGGAACAAAATCTTCAAAAGTTAGACACAGTGGAACAAAATCTTCAAAAGTTAGGCACAATGGAACAAAATCTTTGAAAGTTAGACACCACGCTTCAACACACACCTGAAGATTTAACTACAGAGTTACATAAAATCGAATCGAAATGTCAAAAAGTCTGTAATGACTTAAAAAAAAACTTTGTGGGAATTTCCAACCCATTTTTTCGCGGCATGAAAATACATTACAGAATCATGAAGCAGCCATAAAAGAACTGCAAACTATTGTTCATGAAAATCATGAGACCTTGCAAGCTAAAATTGACTCAGTTGCATCTACCGATTTGGTTACGCAACTTGCAAAAACTCAGGAAAACTTAAAGGACACGTTAGATACGATTTCAACACAAATGGACACTCTGAAACTTGGTTCAGAAAAACACAGTGAGGAAATAAGTTCACTATCGGAGAAAGTAGCCGAACTTTCAGATCAGCTCACTAACGTATCTAGAAAGGTGGATGGTTATATGAATGACAAGACCTGTAGCCTTCACTGACACAGAATAGTATGAACAAATTAAGAAATTCAAACAAAATCAGAATCAAATTAATAAGCAACAAAAAAGAGAAATCCGGGAAGTACAAGATCAGTTGGCACAAGTAATACAAAAATTACATATTTCAGAGGACTTAGAAATACGGAAAAGCAGCAAAGTAATAACACAGGGCATTTCGGAAATTATTAAAGAAACTGGCAAGGTACACCGAATTTTGAGATGGAACCGCCGACACGACGTAACCATGACCGATATGCGACTTGCCGATACGATGATTTTGACTATAAGCTGTTCATTACTACACGTATATTCAAAACATTTAAGAATTCCGGCAACAACATTCATCCACAAGCGTGGCTTCATCGATCCTCTCATTGTTTTCCTCCCAACTGGCCATTAGAGCACAAATTAGAATTTATGTGGGGCTAGTTAGAGAATGAACCAGCTGTAATAATGCGATCGGTCATTCACGATTGCCACAGGGAAGGAGAATTTTATTATGCCTTCCTCTCAACATATTGGTCTCAAGCTACACAAGACCGAGTAAAACATAGCATCATTATGATGAAACATTTCGAACAATCTGAATTTTCCAGTCTTGTCAAATATTTCGAAGACATGCTACATAAGAATCAGTATCTTTTAAACCCTTACAGACCCTCAGAACTCATCCGCATTTGCTTAATCAAATTGCCTGAATATTTAAGACATATTATTTTGGCAGGACGTTGCAAAGACGACATTGAAGCTTTTCAGGGACTGTTACAAGAATTGGAAATTGATACTGACAATCGCGGAACGCGAAAACAGGAGCACAACAATTACAGGTCACATCCGTCACAATTCCGCGATGCCAGAAATAATAACTGGACACGACAAGGCTATTCTTACAACGTAAATCGTGAACAAAGCAGATACCACCCGTATGACAACCACTGGCAAAGTAATAGTTACAGAGAAAGATCGCATTTCCGTAGTAATGAATATGACAGAGACAATCATAGAAACAGACAATATTGCAACCAGAACTATTATTATCACGGGAGACAGAATAACTTCAGACGCAACGGTCCACCGTGCAGTGATAATTCAGGGAGAAATTCTCCACCACTTAACCGACAAGAAAGAAACTACAGGAACTACCGACATGACGACAGACGATATAATCATAACGACAGACCTGAATTGCAACAGAACTGGCGGGATTCAAACAGGGCGGGGCCCTCTCGGCAAGGTGAATTTGCAGAAGTTAGGTCTCCAAATCCCAATAACGACGCGCGCCAACAAAGAGTCAGACAATGACTCGCACCGCAGGCAGCCAGGTGCGCCGGCTGGCTCAGGGAAAAATAACATAGACGCTAACCTTGAGAAAAATTCCAGTATTCTTTACCGACGTATACCACATGATAATTGCGTTGAAGTTGAAACCCTGCTTACTAGGAAAAGTGAAGGATTGCGCCACAATTCACATGCAAAACCGTTTACTGAAAGATAATTTGCTTTTTAACTTTGTCTTTGGCATAAAACTTTTCACTTCACGTTACTAGTATGCTTTGTCAGACTTAGAAACTGTTAAGATGCAATAGTGTTTGAAGTTAAATATCCAGTCAAGAACCAAAGGAACTTATTTAAACAGAAATTACAAATGCATTGTTATAGTGAACAGACGACACAGTTTTGTTATTTGTACATTCTTGCTTGTTAGTTGCACGATCACGTAACGACTATAAGGCTTACATACTTAGAACATATACTGCTAACGAGATTTAATGCAACATTTTCATTTAGTTGAAAAGACATTCTTTATTTGAAGTACTTTCTGTCGGATTAAAGATGACTTAGTATTTGGTTTCTTTGACAGCTACACGATTATATCACGACGCTACTAATGTGTGACACAATTTACATTGTTGCTTTTGCGGTGTATCTGTTTTATATCTGCACAGTTTTTATGTATTATTCTGGAAAGTAAAACACGTTTTAGTAGTGACGTTTGTGGTGTAGCTACAATGAGACAGCCTTTTCCGTAACACAACAAAACGTTACAGTACAGTACTTTCTTCATCACGGCAATAAGCGTAATAACTACGATATCTATACGCAAAGCATTTCAATTTCTTTATGATGAGGAGAGTACATTGACTTCAGCAGGACTTTGCTTACGAAGGACGATAACTACGACACTTCCTCAGAATTATCTTATAGCAAGACGCACATTTAGCGCTAAAGGACACGTATTTGAGTGATTAATTTTGTACTTAAAACATTTATTTTTAAAGGTTTTTGAATTACAAAGAAAGTTTTCCGTGATATATTTCATTCCATTGCTGTATTTGTATTACCTGAGGGTATAATTACATTAGTCCTCAGGGGGTACACGCCTACATTGTGTACTATGTGTCTGGCAAGCACAAGGAGCCCTAGCTAATATGGTATTTACTTATACAACTTTACACATCGGTACCATATTTCTCTAACACATAAATTACACAGCTATCTGATCATTTAACTGAGAGACAAACATTTTTTGCTACTACATCAGTGACAAATGTTTACACAATTGCACAGTTGGATAACTTCACACTTATAAAACTGTATTTTGTCTGTACTTTGTGAACAGTTCATATTTTTTTTCGGAACTATTGTGATACTATGAGAGCTTTGAATGATGTATTTGGTATGGGATCATGATTTTTAAAGTACGTTTGAGGTACATGACACTATTGAAATGAGCAGAGAATTCTTTTTAGGTTTTGAAATTTTTGCAGAACGCTACGATGTTTTTGAGATTTGGCTCAAGTGTTATGATGTTATTGTTATGACGACGATGTGTATTATGCTGTTGACGTATGTTTATGACCAATAAGCTAATGCTATATGAGGAATTTGATTATGCCACATATTTATTATGATGAAATATAGAAGAAGTGTCGACGAATATGTATATGTGTAATAAGGTAAGGAATAATGAGTAGTGGTTAGGGACTCTGATTTGTGAAATAGGATTTTGGAAACCAAGAATCGTACTTTAAGAGTTATGAAATGTGTGAATGTATTACAATGCTGAGGAAATTTTGTTTCTGCACATTTGTAAAGCAAATTCTCGACCTGTGAAGTTTTTTATATGAGACTGTCACTGTAGTGCAAACTCCTGTCATATATATTTCGGTAAGGAAGCTAAGTGACCCAGGTGGGGCCCAGGTGTGCCAGTCGCCTGGAGAAAAAGCCATTAGGTAAAAAACAAAAAGGCCATTAACCTCGATATTGACATTCCTTTGTACAAAGCATCGCAAATACGACACTTTCTGATATTTACTGAAATGACTGATGAAATGATAAGAAACATTTCACGGCTATTGTCTTGCTAGATGAGAGATTTTTTACTGCCTTATGAAATGCCATATGGCTAGTGAATGACGTTTCACCCCTTGCTTTATGTATATATTTGCTCATTTCGTTTAATATCTAGTTTCTAGCTGCACTACAACATTGGTTAAAATAAAATTTTATAGATGGACTAATATAGATATTTTATGCCTACAGATCCAGTACATAATAATTTTATGATCAACTTCCAAAAAAAAAAAAAAAAAAAAAAAACACGAGGGAGCACAAAAAGACATTTCCCTTCACAGGAATTGCATAAATAATTTTTTTACGATTTGCTAACTTGTCTGATAGTGTAAGTTCTTGTGATAGGTATAAAACATGGCCATTTTTACTGTAATATTTTTTCTCCTTGAGCTTTGTCATATTTAGGTATAAGTTATTGCATTTGCTGCTGCTGTTTGCCAGGCATAGTGCTACTCCATTTCACTTTGTATTACTCTGTTAATCCAGTTTTACTACTGATTTATTTTTCTTTTTGCTGTGCATTGGCTCATATTAGTGATAATGTTGCATTTGCTTTGCTAATTTATATTTATTTCTACTAGCTTTGCCAATTTGCATTTTTTGTCATTGCTGTTTGTTTTAATTGTTTTGTGCTGCTGCATTGCCTTCTCCCTTAGTTTAGCATCTGAGCTCAGTAGATTTAAGTTAGTTTAAGAGGGGGTAGGCTATATAAGAGAACGAGTTGTGATGAATTGGAAGAAATGCATTGAGAAGCTATGAGAAAATGGTTTGGCCAAAAAGGTATTTTGAAAGAGGGTATGAACAAAAAAGTAGGGTATAGGGACAACTGGTTTAGGTAGGATTTTCTTGGAAATAAATGATCAGGTAAGATAATGGAAAACAAATAATGAGGTAAGAAATATGTGAACATATAAATACAGAAAGCATGCTTGGTCAGGCTTTTTTTGGTGGAAACAAATGTTGAAATAAGAGGAAAGATCTATGGAATGAAGTTTTGGGTTGGACTGCAGTACCAAATGTCACACTCAAAACAAACCCTGACCATTCCTTTCGCGTCATTCTGCTATGTGTTTGCATACCCTTGTTTTTTTTTTTCTTCCTGTCTTTATGTGTTTAGCTGATATGAGTTATGTTGTAGATTTTTTCTGATAATATGTTATTTACTTTTTAAAGATGTTTAAGCATTATTTACTCTCTTTTGTTGCTCATGTGTGAAGTTGACGTTTCAAAAGTTATTCTGATCTTTTATGTATGTACTTATGTCATAATTCCTGTAACACTGATGTACCTGTTTATTTCTAATTTTTTGTAAAACCTGTACCACTACAAATAATATCTGTATTGTTATATTCTTTAATGATGTATTTTGTACCTTTGTAATTGTATTCACATGTTGTAAACTTGTAATTGTATAGACACCAGTTATCCAATTAAGTTACATTTCACTGCACATGTTTCTGTTGGTCATAATATATGCACAGTATGTGAGAAGTTGGGACTGTTAGTGCTTGCACATGTGTTGGTGTGTTGATAATTCAGCAAGGGACTGGTTAACAGCATTGCTGGTCCTAAGGACAATTCTAAAAACTTTATGAGTGCACAAGTGGTGGTTTATGGACTTGCTATATTGTCCGCAAGACTATTCGATGGTGACTGCGCACCTGCACAGTCACAGCAGATGGCTGATGGCCGTCTCTACAAGGACTACAGTGGGTCTACATCTTTGATGACTCACCAATACCATTATTTCTACAAGGACTGCAGTGGGTCTGCACCTCTGGTGGCCCACCAATACCATAATCTCTACCAATACTACAGTGGGTCTACTTTGTGATGACCTACCTACCAATATTCTTCAACTTCGAAAGACTGCTGTGGGTTTGCTCTGTTGTGGCCCATTACTTGTCTGCATGTCAAGAGTCAGCACTGTCTTTCCGTGGGAAGGACAACACTACTTGTTCAAGACTGCATGGAAATCCACTACTTCCATGTGCATTCTTTTTTACTGCTCAGACTTTGAGAAAAAAAAACACTGCAATTTTACTGTGATGAGTGATCAGGACTGTCTTTATGGACTGTGAGAAAATTTTAGATTTTGACCAACATTGTATCAATAATTTGATTTCTTTGTTATTGTAATCGCGAAAAAATTTTAACAAATATGTATTATCCACTGCCCAAAACAATTTGTAAAATTTTTTTTAGGAAGCATGGGGGCTATGTTCTTATATTGGTAACGCCACCGTCACGTAGTGCTCTGTATGAAAATCACTGGCTGTGCTGTGTGCAGTCTGTGGTTGGTTTGCATTGTTGGAGTATATGCTATTGTAGTGTTGGGCAGTTGGCTGTTAACAGCGCGTAGCGTTGCACAGTTGGAGGTGAGCCGCCAGCAGTTGTGGATGTGGGGAGAGAGATGGCGGAATTTTGAGAGATGATGATCTGGACGTGTGTCCATCAGAGACAGTAAATTTGTAAGACTGGATGTCATGAACTGCTATATATATTATGACTTTTGAACACTATTAAGGTAAATACAGTGTATATTCTCTAACAAAATCTTTCATTTGCTAACTATGCCTATCAGTAGTTAGTGGCTTCAGTAGTTAGAATCTTTTATTTAGCTGGCAGTAGTGGCGCTCGCTGCATTGCGGTAGTTCGAATAACGAAGATTTTTGTGAGGTAAATGATTGATGAAAGGTATAGATTATTGTTAGTCAGGACCATTCTTTTGTAGGCATTTTTGAAAGTCAGATTGCGTTGTGCTAAAAATATTGTGTGTCAGTTTAGTGATGATCAGAATAGGCAAAGAGCGAAATGTCTGAGTACGTTCAGTTTCGCTCAGCTGTTTGAAAAACAAATAATGTAAGAGGTTCATCAGCAGAGTAATTCATTAATTTTTCTACGGAGACGTTACAACGTGTTTGCCATCGCCAGAGGGTTCATGATAACCACTCAAGGTACACGGATCGCCCGCATCTCGTGGTCGTGTGGTAGCGTTCTCGCTTGTCGCGCCCTGGTTCCCAGGTTCGATTCCCGGCGGGGTCAAGGATTTTCTCTGCCTCGTGATAGCTGGGTGTTGTGTGTTGTCCTTAGGTTAGTTAGGTTTAAGTAGTTCTAAGATCTAGGGGACTGATGACCATAGATGTTAAGTCCCATAGTGCTGAGAGCCATTTGTACACGGATCGTAAACTTTTGTGCCCCCTCTGGCAATTATAACCGACGCAACCAATTGCGTTTCTAATAGGAGGAGATCATATCTATCTTCCTGGGACGCTATGATAACTGCATCCCTAGTGGAGTCATCAACAGCGTGATTCATTGGAAAGATCAATAGCCAAGTTACGCCACACGTCCTGCGCTCCGTGTGTCGGCGCCAGATCTACGTCCTCTAGACAATGGAAAATGGTGCAAGCGACCGCCCTGTCGTTTTGCCAGTCACCTCGATTGCATTTGTGTTTCCCCTGGTCTAACGACAGAGACAATGGACGTAGGAAGTTAACCGTATGGCTCTTCCTATCGTAGTGCATACATGTGCACTGTCTCCATCCGTCATGAAAAGGTAAGGAGGAGTCGTGGATGCCGGAAAATGAATGTAACGCACCCTTAGTAGCCGGAATGTCGCCGACTTGCAGTAACTATGGCACAGGCTGCAGGTAACAATCCTCTGCTTCCCATGGTATCCCAATGGAGTTCTACTGGGCCTTTCAAGATTCAATGATTTTTAGATGGACGTCTATGGAACAGGAATTGAGGACACATACTGTCCCACTGCCTGTGTACTATGTTGAAGGCCTCATTATCCCGATAACTAAACCAACAACAGGAGGAGGGATAGAGCATTACTGCCAGCTGACCGTGCTCAAAGGTTTCTGGCATCACACCATAAGAGCATCTTGCCGCAAGTACTTTCTACAGAACAAACTTACCTGGGAGGAGCCAGTAACAAGCAGACAGCGGTTAGTGACTATCAGGAAGTGACAGTCCTCACAGCAGATTGTCGCCTCTGAGGTGACATGATCACGATGGACCTTAACCACGTTTTTGACATGGTAATCCATGATTTCCTTGCAGCGGTGATGGCCCACCTGGCTTTCTCCATGTCCCCATCAGTGTCATCTTGCAACTTTTCCTTGGTGCATCATCGGAAATACTGGTAAATGGAAGTACGGTGGCCCCCTGTGCATTTCACGATCGGTATTTTGAACCATTTATCTGCAGATTGAAACGTTGTCTGTCAGAGATCACGCTGCAGGGCGCACATTTCATTGCACGACATATGTAGTTTGTCTATTCCTTGTAGCCTGATCGAGCCACGAGATGAAGTTGGCACTGGAATGTATCGAAGGATATGGGACTATGGCGGGTTGTTGTGTGAACATGGACAAGTGTGGGGCGATGAACGTCTGTAGGGATCTCCAGCAGGTCAGTGTAGCACCCCTGAAATCGATGGACACGCTTAAACACCAGGTAAATCTCTTTACCTGATATGTCCGCACTATGGCAGCGATTAATTAGAAGTGCCTTGTACAGGCAATCCAAACGGTAGCCAGGAGGCATTTGTTACGAACATTGAATATAGCCCAAAACGTCACCAGAAACAGCCACATACTATTCAGAATACCGCACCTGGCTCGCATCTTTCTGATGACAGCTGTCATGGCACAATGACTACTGGTGGCATTCGGTTATTTAGTCAGTGCTGGACGAAACATCAAGATATGATTCGACGGTAGGTTGGGGCTTGTCAATTCCCATTCGAGGGCACAGCGCCATAGTTAACATGTGGGCTCTTCACTTCAGTGATGTCACTATCTCCTGATTTAAGCACCGTAACCTGCTTCCCGCCTTCCGCCATTTTCGTTACATACATCGAACCATCTGTCTCACACATCAGGATCCTTTATCCTTGCATATAGCTATGTGTATGCTGATTTCCCCAGAACCAGAGCACCAACGGAAGGGGAACTATGCCCAGGATGTGAACGAGAGTAGTCGTCCCATGGCTGTATGGCCTGTCGAGTGGTGCTCCATCCGCCGTGGCTATCTTGGTACGGTGTTGCGTGCCTCCCGATACCTTGTCGTTAATGAGAAACACGATACGCCGATTCGACTACACACTATCGATATACACTCCTGGAAATTGAAATAAGAACACTGTGAATTCATTGTCCCAGGAAGGGGAAACTTTATTGACACATTCCTGGGGTCAGATACATCACATGATCACACTGACAGAGCCACAGGCACATAGACACAGGCAACAGAGCATGCACAATGTCGGCACTAGTACAGTGTATATCCACCTTTCGCAGCAATGCAGGCTGCTATTCTCCCATGGAGACGATCGTAGAGATGCTGGATGTAGTCCTGTGGAACGGCTTGCCATGCCATTTCCACCTGGCGCCTCAGTTGCACCAGCGTTCGTGCTGGACGTGCAGACTGCGTGAGACGACGCTTCATCCAGTCCCAAACATGCTCAATGGGAGACAGATCCGGAGAACTTGCTGGCCAGGGTAGTTGACTTACACCTTCTAGAGCACGTTGGGTGGCACGGGATACATGCGGACGTGCATTGTCCTGTTGGAACAGCAAGTTCCCTTGCCGGTCTAAGAATGGTAGAACGATGGGTTCGATGACGGTTTGGATGTACCGTGCACTATTCAGTGTCCCCTCGACGATCACCAGAGGTGTACGGCCAGTGTAGGAGATCGCTCCCCACACCATGATGCCGGGTGTTGGCCCTGTGTGCCTCGGTCGTATGCAGTCCTGATTGTAGCGCTCACCTGTACGGCGCCAAACACGCATACGACCATCATTGGCACCAAGGCAGAAGCGACTCTCATCGCTGAAGACGACACGTCTCCATTCGTCCCTCCATGCAAGCCTGTCGCGACACCACTGGTGGCGGGTTGCATGATGTTGGGGCGTGAGCGGAAGACGGTCTAACGGTGTGCGGGACCGTAGCCCAGCTTCATGGAGACGGTTGCGAATGGTCCTCGCCGATACCCCAGGAGCAACAGTGTCCCTCATTTGCTGGGAAGTGGCGGTGCGGTCCCCTATGGCACTGCGTAGGTTCCTACGGTCTTGGCGTGCATTCGTGCGTCTCTGCGGTCCGGTCCCAGGTCGACGGGCACGTGCACCTTCCGCCGACCACTGGCGACAACATCGATGTACTGTGGAGACCTCACGCCCCACGTGTTGAGCAATTCGGCGGTACGTCCACCCGGCCTCCCGCATGCCCACTATACGCCCTCGCTCAAAGTCCGTCAACTGCACATACGGTTCGCGTCCACGCTATCGCGGCATGCTACCAGTGTTAAAGACTGCGATGGAGCTCCGTATGCCACGGCAAACTGGCTGACACTGACGACGGCGGTGCACAAATGCTGCGCAGCTAGCGCCATTCGACGGCCAACACCGCGGTTCCTGGTGTGTCCGCTGTGCCGTGCGTGTGATCATTGCTTGTACAGCCCTCTCGCAGCGTCCGGAGCAAGTATGGTGGGTCTGACACACCGGTGTCAATGTGTTCTTTTTTCCATTTCCAGGAGTGTAGTTGAGTGTCCCCTCTGCAAGCAGTGTCGCCTGATGGATACAGACGGACATCGCGTAGTGTGTGGATCCTCAGCAGACGTGTGGCTGCTGGTATGGAGGATCCCCACCTTGTATCTTCGAACTGCACCACACGCAATCGAACCTAGGAGACGTATTTTCCATCTATGAACGCACACGCTCTGAGGTGGATCAAAGGAGTATCAGTTTAATATCTTTTCCGTGACAATAGTACAAATCCTTTGCTCCACCACTGGGCAATCTTGCAGGAATGGCATGAGTCTCTGATGGAACTTTTAAGACTCTGGCAGCCTTTTGCCAATTATTTTGGCAGTGTTTTCAGGGATCGCCCTCGCACTTGGGGTGTCCCCGACAGGAGATGATGACGTGATGCTGCTCTTGTTACGGACCCTTACATGGAACATTGAAGTACAAATGTATTCGTCGACAAGACGTGCCCTTCCATTCGCCAGCCTTGCAAAGAGGATCTACTACTCGTTTATTCCTACTGTGATCGCCGAAAATGTTTAGCTATTGTTTCAGGGTAGCTTCCCTTTTTCATGGATGGCGACTGCCATTTAAAAAACAGTTATGGTACATCATCTCAGCCCTCTGATCATTTAACTTTTATTTTCTGCTTCTTACACACAGTCTTTTTAAGATATGTTTGATTATTATAGAGTAGCTTTAAATACACATTACATTTTATTGATGGTTTTGATGTACAATGGCAATGTTATGTTATAAAAGTCTTCTAATAAAATAAAAAGGGAATAATTAGAGAGGCGGTGGTGCAGCGACAGGAATGGAGAAGGGGAAAACCTGGGCTCGAGTCCCAGTCCGGCACAAATTTCCATTGTTTTGAACCCATTATTCACCTGGAGGTCGTTTATGTTTGCATACATGCAAGTATGTCCAAAGGAACATTGCATCGTACTTCTTCACAATGCAAGCACTACTCTTTCGTAAAACATCAAATGTCGCCATTTTTTCGTTTTCCGTCGTTAGTTACTTGTTTCAAAGTCCATGGAGGTCTGTCTATGCAAATAAATGAAAGACATTTTGCTTTTTGCCAAACGCTCTTCGCTTCTTCTATTTGTGAGGCACCTTCAGAGGCCCATAATACATATTTCTTTTTTGCGTATAATAAATATATAATGTAGTAGTTACAATATATTACTAAGTTATTTTTTCATGTTTTTCCTCTTGGTTTTCAGATTATAACAGCTCTCGTAGCACTAATATCGTGGTATTAAATTATAGTTTCGTGTTACTTATAACTTCCAGTGTTGGTGTTAGTTTGGAGTTGGTGTGGCCGCGATGGGGCCTCTCGGCACGTCCCGGCTCGTCAGCAGTCACTTGGTGCCGAACGTTAGCTGCGGTCCAGGCCGACCGCGTGGCTGTGAACTCCATGGGGACGCTATGTCGATGAAGGAGACATACTCGGAGTGCCAAAGATGGGGTATTTTGTGAAACCTTAATAGCAGACGTTTCTCAGTTCATATAGAAATTAATAGTAGCCAGATGAATCATGATACTGCAAAAAGAAACATGTACATTACCATTATTTGCACGATGATTCTGATGTTGTAATCAATATCTTTATTAGTTTAAATATTAATATCTGACAATAAATTACATAACTAACACCCAGCAACGAATTTCCAAAATCTAAATGGTTCATCCAATTTTGTCGATCAACATGTCTTTAGAAAGCTATTAGTGTAAACCTAAATTGGTATGAATTACAAGCAAGTAACTTGAATAGTACATGAGTTATTGCAGGTCAAAGTGGCCAATTATTATTAATCACATCAGGCCATAAGTACTCCACTGTGACACAAAGAAAAGGTGGCAGCATCTTTATAAATATATTTATTCGTCTATGTGTTCGTTTATATCCGATATATCCTATTCATGAAGAAATTGGTTAAATATCTATTGTTTTTTAGAAAGCACAGAGACATTAGGTTCCTGGCCTACCTTTGTTTCTATTCCTTTGATATATGTTTATTTGATTTGCTTATGTATTTAACAATGTGTGATAGAGAGTGTTTATCGTCCAGCCGTAGGAATATTTATTCAATGTCAAGTTATTTAGATATAAATCCAGTGTTTCGAATGTGTGTTCATTATGTTTGTGAGTGTGAGTTGGCTTGGATACATGCGGGAGCACTCCAGCCAATCACAGCGATCGTTCCAAAAACACGTGGAGAGACTGTATGGAAGTGGGGGGGGGGGGGGGGGGGGGAGCATCGTTTCGACAGAGGACAAGGCAGTTCTGAACAGTGCGGCTCGAAGTACAGTCGCACAGTACACGGGAAGTTCTGGAAAGTATGGGAGAGGACAGGAGAGAGTCCTGGACAGTACAGCGCAAAAGACGTGAAGACTTGGAGAGTGGACCGATTTGCATGTGGTCACGAGACATACAAATATTTCGTAGTGCTGACTTGGGCACTTGTGAGACTACTCTGGCTTCTGCAGAGAAGATGTAGTATGAGTTTAGAAGTGAATATCTCGTGGGCTGTGTGGTTGTTCATAACTAATTATGTGAAGTAGGACTCTATTGTCTCCCTGTTATTCAACTTATATTGTATTTCATTGCAGGACCATCGACACCAATAAGTGTTTTACAGTAGTAAAGCGCATGATTAAAGGTACTTCTGCTATCATACTCACCATTTAAAGTCATTAAAATAGTACTTGCAGAATTTATTTAATTACAATCTTTCATTTATAAATGTCCATGTTATGTTCAAAATTCGCAATTGCCGAGTGATAGGAACCTTCGGCTATTCAGTTCATGTGTATATTCATATTGTATACTGTAGACTCAGCAGTATTTGGTTTGTGATGCGGCAACTGCGTATCCCAGCCCCTAGACAACGAAACCAGCCAAAAGTCTTAATATTTCGACTCTGATTCTGAGGGTACGTATTTGAGGACCGTCTCATCACATTTTTATTTTTGAAAGCCTACAATTGGGGGCTTGTCTGGGATGGGTGTCTTGCAAAGTGCAATGTAGTAATTCCTTTGCTTTCTGTTATTCATCGTACTACGCGAAGAGTAAAAACCTCTGCAAAACCAGTAGAGATTTCTGTAGAGTGAACCTCTCACGAAACACAGTGTGAGGTCGGCATTTCGCATGGGGGCTCATAGTGTAAATAAGTTGAGTGCAGGGAACAGTAGCGGCTAGTGCGTTTAACGGACAGTGGTATCGGAGACGTTTGGCACACACGGTAACTGGCAGCAGCTACAGTTACAGCAGGCGATTTCTCCAGTGGCGGACGCACTTCAACAGCAGTATGACAGCAGCTGATTCTAGTACTCCAGGGCAGTCTTCAATGTCGATCTCTACTACAACGGACGGCATCACCATGGCAGACAGAACCATCTCAAATCAGATAAGTGCCTGCACAAATAGTGAGATAGTGTTGAACTCTGAAGTTCAAGCTCCAATTATACGTCTCGCGAATCTAGAACAGTCACCTGGTATGTGTAATTCTGAAAACGGAAGTGAGCCGGTTAGTCCGAAATCAGTGCGCGAAGGTATAACAAGTAGGAATTCAGGCAAGGGGAGTGAATGTGGGGGTGATATGATATACCAGCTAATGCAAATGATCCAGGGATGGCAAATAATATCAGTAGAATTAGAACATATATGGCCCATTGCAAACAGTTACGAATACAATTCGAACTAATATGGGTACAATGAGAACTGAAATAGGTTCCGCTGAGAAAGAATAAGTTGAAAAAATTATTGGTAACCTTAAAAAGGCAATTGATGATAAATTAAAAGGTGTCCCAGTGGATATGAGGAAAATTACAGACGAAGCTGAAACAGTAAAATCTAAAATCGAATCAGTGGACAAAGATCTTGGGGAAAATGTATAAGATACAGACAGAACTTGAGGGCAACGTAAGCGACTGGATAAAAGCGCAAGATGCTCATAAAAGCGATATAAATTTAGCAGTTAGTGACATTGCTGCCAGCCGGAGTGGGCGAGCGGTTCTAGGCGCTACAGTCTGGAACCGCGCGACCGCTACTGTCGCAGGTTCGAATCCTGCCTCGGGCATGGGTGTTTGTGATGTCCTTACGTTAGTTAGGTTTAAGTAGATTTAAGTTCTAGGGGACTGATGACCTAAGAAGTTGACTCCCATAGTGCTCAGAGCCATTTTCTTGACATTGCTAATCGTGTAGGTGAGGGCGAGAAAGACGTGGGCAGAATTCAAGATAAAATAGAGCCCAGTATCACTAGTGAAAATGAATTTAAAAAACAAATTCATCACATCAAATGTGATTTAAATTCGTTGGCCTCCCAACAGGCCATGCCGGCTATAAATATTCCTTGGCAAATACCGGCACAGATGATGGAAGCTATCACCCAGTAAATTTCTTGACTGCGTGTAGGGGCGCTTTTGTTCACGGTATGTCAGATGAAGGGAAAATAAAGTACGTTAAACGGCATTTGGAGGGAGACCCACAGTCTTGAGCAAATGTTAAATGTAGTTCCTGCGAATCGTACGAAGAGTTCGAAAACTGTTTTTTGAATAAATTTTGGAGCGAGGCAAAACAGACGCGGATCCAAAATAAATTATTAAATGGGCCGAGTTACAGGTACGGTAATGGGACTATGAGAGATTCTTGCAAACGAAAACTTGGCAAGCTTATGGATGTGAAATATCCGTTTGGGGTTTTAACGGTAATCACCATGTTAAAAAGGCGATTACCAAAAAATTTTCAGTGAGATCTTGTCCATAGTCCATGTGATTCCGTGGACGAATTTCTAGAATTTGAAGAAAAACTGGAGAGGGCTTTGAAGATCAAACCTAATCGCAAACCAGGTGGTAGTTATCAAAATGGGAATACAAATAATCATCACCAAAATAATAATTATGAGAGAAATCAAAGTAATTCTCAGGGAGGTAGTAGCTGGAATGAGCAAAATGGTCGGAGAACGGGACCCAAGTAAAGAATGCAGATTTGATGGGGGAAATTCGCGTGAAATGCGATCGCGTAACAACTGGTCAGGAAACTGATGTTTGCCACATTTCAGTTCCAGGGATTGCGATCTGAACAGGCGATGTCAAAGACTGGAGGTAATGGTAATGGCAGAAATCTTAATGGGTTTATAGAAAGGCAACAAATATGTAATATGGAGTATGTTACAAAGGAAGGCTATGTAAGTTCTGAAATGTGTGTGAAATCTTATGGGACTTACCTGCTAAGGTCATCAGTCCCTAAGCTTACACACTAAGTCACCTACATTATCCTAAGGACAAACACACACACATCCATGCCCGAGGGAGGACTCAAACCTCCGCCGGGACCAGCCACACAGTCCATGACTGCAGCGCCCCAGACAGCTTGACTAATCCCTCGCGGCGGCTATGTAGGTGGCTCTTTCAATAAAAGCAGGCGCGAATGGAGGAAGCATAGCTATGTGAGAAATTCAAGTAAAAGTAATGGGAATAAATTTGTGGAGAATGATGTAAGTTATGGATGTGTAATAAATGAGTGTTTGAATGGTGATGAATGGAAAGATTCAGTGGTTCAAAAAGAAGTTAAAGAGGAGATGAATTTTGTGAAAGCAATTTGTGTGGAGAGTTCTGAAGAGGTATTAGCAAATAGTAGCAATTGCAGTAAGGAAGGTGTTGTAGTAGCAAGTATTTGTGACTCGGCGAAAAGCGTCGATGTTAGAGAAGGCGGCGTAGCTTTTGTCTCGCCATCTGCAGGTGAGGGTGATTGTGTTTCGACGGAAAGCGTCAATGTTACTAAGGGAGGCTTGCATTGGTCTCGCCAGCAGTTGAAGTTAAAAATGTATCGTTCTAGTCACGAATGAAGGCGAAATGAAACTTATTGATGAATGTGTGGATTTAAAACATTTGTCAGAGTGTGAATGTGAGACTGTATGTAAAGTAGGACTGGGGGTTAATCTGGATAAAATATGCGTAGAAATGGCAGAGAGTGCTGATTTTTGTCTGATCACAGAGGAATGTACCAAGTCTGGAACTCCCAAATTTGTACAACAAGGTATCAGCAATTTGTGTAATGTACCGGAGGAGGATAAAGTTGTGTACGATCCACGTAATGTTACTTTGTCAACGGAGGGAATAAAGATTTCTGATGTGAATTTTTATAGTGATTTAAATGGTGTATCAGCAGATAAGGTTGCTGAGATAAATATTTATGCTAATGATGGCTTAGGCATCGATGTTTTATTTCAGGAAGTTAAAGTGTTTAACAGTGAACTGATGTGTAATTTTGTTGAAGCTGCAAGTGTCGATATTTTGGTGGGGAAAAAGAGTAACGTTGTGCATGCTGTGGGTGGAGATTCGGCGAAATGTGTGGAAGAACTAACAGAAAATTTAGAGAGGGCTTAAGTAAGTAGTTTGGATGGGGATAGTCTGTGTAATGAAGTGCCGGCCGTTGTGGCTGAGCGGTTCTAGGCGCTTCAGTCAGGAACAGCGCGGGCGCTACGGTCGCAGGTTCGAATCCTGCCTCGGGCTTGGATGTGTTTGATGTCCTTAAGTTAGTTAGGTTTAAGTAGTTCTACGTTCTAGGGGTCTGATGACCTCAAATGTTAAGTCCCATTGTGCTCAGAGCCATTTGAACCATTTTTGAAGGAGGAGTGTGATTTTAGTGTAACTGATTGGCGGTGGTATGGTAGAAACTTTTGGTCGTTACTGCCGCATATGTGAAAACGAGAGAAGTTTAAATAGCTAGAGGTTTAGAAAAGGGAAGGGGGGTGAAGAAAATATTTAATGAATTATTTTGTGATGGACATGAGATTGACGAATGGATAGAACTGGATGTGAGTACGCTAGGATTGGAAGAGATGGGACGAGACATAGGAAATGATTTATTAAGGGAAAAATATTTAGAATGGTAAATGTACAGCCAGTTATTGAAATTAAAGTTTGCAAAGAAATGGTAGATGTACTTCTAGATTTAGGTAGTAGTGTGCCAGCATTGCCAGCAAGTTTTATGAATATGATGAAAAATAGGAAACTAGCAATCTTCCCAGTCACTGGTGTTCTGGTTAAAATGGCAGTTGGTGGTATGAGTAAGTCAATAAGACAACAAATGCTTTTAGAATTTAAATGTGGAGAAAATAAATTCGAAATAGAATGTTTTGTATTGAGTGGTCTGGTAAAGGAGGTAATTTTACAAACAGACTTCCTATGCAAATACAATACTTCGCTTAATTGTGTAGAGAAATACCTAGAATTTGAATTTCAGAATGCCTAGAACTTGAATTTCGGAATGAAAAAAAGGCAAGTAAAATTTAAAGGACTTGTAACAAGTGAAAATCAGATTGCTCATACCATAGTTACTTAGGGTGTGAGTAAGGAAATCGATATGCATAACAGAATTACGGAAGTGATTGATGCAGTCAGGATCATATAGAGAAAGCTGTTGTTCCCTGACATCGAAATCGCCTTCGATCGTCTGTGGCACAACGGCCTCATACGCAAATTCAGCGACGCAGGGTTCCCCGACGGGCTCGTACGTCTCATACACTCATATCTCACGGACAGGAGTTTCAACACCGACGTGCAGGGCAAACAATCAACACAACATCGTATCCAAGCTGGAGTACGGCAAGGAAGCATCCTAGGGCCCTTATTGTTTAAACCCTACATTAATGACCTGCCAGCTACACGCAACACGACGGTGGCAATCTACACGGATGACACTGCCATCCTCGCGCAAGATTGGAAGCCGTCTAACATCAACTTACGACTACAGACTGTACTCAGAGCGGCAGAGCCTTGGCTGGAGAAACGGCGTGTTAGAGTAAACGTCGACAGCTGCAAAGCCGTTCTGCGCAAACGTCAACACTGCAACCCAATAAAACTACATGCACGCCCAATACGTTTCCGTGAGAAGGTCAAATACCTCGGTGTCTGGCTGGACAGGAAACTACTCTTGGGGGACCACATCCAACACGTAACCAACAAAGCTAACGCGAGGCTCAAACAACTCTACCCTCTGCTTAGCAGGTGTAGCACACTGAATAGGAGGGTGTCCAGGTCCACATACACGACACTTATCGGACCTCTGATGACGTATGCTGCTCCAGTCTGAGGAGACGCTGCGCCCACACGCCTGCGCCGTCTGCAGCTCATACAGAACAAAGTACTCAGAATCATAAGCAACGCTCCGCGCTACACACGCACCACAGATCTTCACTGGGAATATCGGCTAGATACCATCTTGCAGCTATTCCAAAAACTGTCCACATGACTGTACAGAAACATGAGACACTCGCGTAACCCGTTTATCCTTTCTGTGGGTAACTACGACCACAACAGCAGATGGAAACATAATAGACCAAAGACACTATTAGCAAGAAACTAAACATGTATGGTCCATAGCACGCTAACACGCCAACACAGCTACTACTGGCAACCCCAGATGCTCGACCCTCCGAAAAACAGGAAATCGCAGGGAAACCGTACTGTACACAGCAAACAAACCAGCCACCCCCCCCCCCCTTACAAAGTGCGCTGATCTATGACCGATCGCCCATTAACGTATGACGACCTTGAACTGTTATAGAGACGCAGCAGCTGCAGCAGGCCCTACAACGAGCTCCCACAACGACAAAGGTAACGATGCATAGTACCTCGCACTAACATAACCACACCTTGCATGCACTGTCGCAGCTAGCAAGCCGCTATTGCCCTTACTACCCATCCTACTGTCGCAGAGTTGTTTTTTCCCTTGGCGCTGGCCTTGGCACATTTTTCCCTCTGTCCTCACAAACCGCTACCCTTCGTCCACTTTCTGTCTCCTGATAGACCATGTCAATAAGTAATCCTACCCAGTTGCAAGGACAACATCACAGCCCGCACCCTGTGACTCACGATTTGAAAACTAACATGTTATACGGAGATGACAGTAAAACTTTTGGTTTGGTGACCACGTTGGTGTGGAAGTGGAGGGGCCCAGTCTTTGAGAAGAAAAGCTGTTCTAATTTGTAATTAGCGGTCGTAGTTTTGGAGGAATGATTTTATTTGTTTTACCTGGGAAGTCATTAGTAATTTGTTAGTTTATTGTGGCTCTGTATTTGTGCTAGATGGGGAAGATGAGGCACTGAGTGTACTTGGAGGTCAGTGACCTCGTGGATTTGAGTAAAATATGTATTGATTCATGCTTTTTATAAGAGTGTAGGGATGAAATTAGTGGTCAGTTCGAAGGGTATTAAAATTGTAAATGTATGTGCACGCATTTTTTGGTGCATGGAAGTAGGAAGGATGTATTAAGGTCAATTAAATAGATCTAGTGGGAATTTGAACTTACTGTGATTCAGTCGTTTGCCTTGTGACTTTGTTCCTAAAGTATAGTTTTCTGCGGAGTGAATCTTTAGCGAGGATCATGGTTGGGTTTGGGAAATGGTTTGTTGTTGGGTTTCTACTATTTGTTTTCGTTGTAGACAAATTTGTAAGAATAAATGGGGAAGCTCGGAATTCAGAGGCAGACATGATTCGTGCGAGGCACTTGGTTAAAAGACTGATGTGAGTGGATCAATACTTCATGATAAAATCCGTGTGAGCGTGTGTATGTTGTTGTTGTGGTCTTCAGTCCTGAGACTGGTTGGATGCAGCTCTCCACGCTACTCTATCTAAAGCAACCTTCTTCATCTCCCAGTACCTACTGCAACCTACATCCTTCTATATCTGCTTAGTGTAGTCATCTCTTGGTCTCCCTCTACGATATTTACCCTCCACGCTGCCCTCCAATACTAAATTGGTGATCTTTTGATGGCTCAAAACATGTCCTACCAACCGATCCCTTCTTCTGGTCAAGTTGTGCCACAAACTTCTCTTCTCCCCAATCCTATTCAATACTTCCTCATTAGTTATGTGATCTACCCATCTAATCTTCAGCATTCTTCTGTAGCACCACATTTCGAAAGCTTCTATTCTCTTCTTGTCCAAACTATTTATCGTCCATATTTCACTTCCATACATGGCTACACTCCATACAAATACTTTCAGAAATGACACTTAAATCTATACTCGATGTTAACAAATTTCCAAATTTCTCTTCTTCAGAAACGCTTTCCTTGCCATTTCCAGTATACATTTTATATCCTCTCTACTTCGACCATCATCAGTTATTTTGCTCCCCAAATAGCAAAACTCCTTTACTACTTTAAGTGTCTCATTTCCTAATCTAATTCCCTCAGCATTACCCGATTTAATTTGACTACATTCCATTATCCTCGTTTGCTTTTGTTTATGTTCATCTTATATCCTCCTTTCAAGACACTATCCACTCCGTTCTACTGCTCTTCCAAGTCCTTTGCTGTCTCTGACAGAATTACGATGTCATCGGCGAACCTCAACATTTTTATTTCTTCTCCATGGATTTTAATATCAACTCCGAATTTTTCTTTTGTTTCCTTCACTGCTTGTTCAATATACAGATTGAATAACATCGGGGAGAGACTACAACCCTGTCTCACTCCCTTCCCAACAACTGCTTCCCTTTCATGCCATCTGGTTTCTGTACAAATTGTAAATAGCCTTTCGCTCCCTATATTTTACCCCTACCACCTTCAGAATTTGAAAGAGAGTATTCCAATCAACATTGTCAAAAGCTTTCTCTAAGTCTAAAAATGCTAGAAACGTAGGTTTTCCCTTCCTTAATCTAGCTTCTAAGGTAAGTCGTAGGGACAGTATTGCCTCACGTGTTCCAACATTTCTACGGAATCCAAACTGATCTTCCCCGAGGTCTGCTTCTACTATTTTTTCCATTCGTCTGTAAAGAATTCGCGTTAGTATTTTGCAGCTGTGTCTTATTAAACTACCATTATATAATCTATCTGATACCTTTTAGTATCTCCAGGCTTCTTCCATGTATACAGCCTTCTTTTATGATTCTTGAACCAAGTGTTAGCTATTATTAAGTTGTGCTCTGTGCAAAATTCTACCAGGCGGCTTCCTCTTTGATTTCTTTGCCCCAGTCCATATTCACCTACTACGTTTCCTTCTCTCCCTTTTCCTACTGACGAATTCCAGTCACCCATGACTATTAAATTTTCATCTCCCTTCACTATCTGAATAATTTCTTTTATTTGATGATACATTTCTTCAATATCTTCGTCATCTGCAGAGCTAGTTGGCATATAAACATGTAGTACTGTAGTAGGTGTGGGTTTCGTATCTATCTTGGCCACAATAATGCGTTCACTATGCTGTTTGTAGTAGCTTACCCGTATTCCTATTTTCCTATTCATTATTAAACCTGCTCCTGCATTACCCCTATTTGATTTTGTGTTTATAACCCTGTAGTCACCTGACCAGAAGTCTTGTTCCTCCTGCCACCGAACTTCACTAACTCCCACTATATCTAACTTTAACCTATCCATTTCCCTTTTTATATTTTCTTACCTACCTGCCCGATTAAGGGATCTGACATTCCACGCTCCGATTCGTAGAATGCCAGTTTTCTTTCTCCTGATAACGACATCCTCTTGAGTAGTCTCCGCCCGGAGATCCGAATGGAGGACTATTTTACCTCCGGAATATTTTACCCAAGAGGACGCCATCATCATTTAATCATACAGTAAAGCTGCAAGCCCTCGGGGAAAATTACGGCAGTGGTTTCCCCTTGCTTTCAGCCGTTCGCAGTACCAACACAGCAAGCCGTTTTGGTTATTGTTACAAGGCCAGATCAGTCAATCATCCAGACTGTTGCCCCTGCAACTACTGAAAAGGCTGCTGCCCCTCTTCAGGAACCACACGTTTGTCTGGCCTCTCAACAGATACCCCTCCGTAGTGGTTGCACCTACGGTACGACTATCTGTATCGCTGAGGCACGCAACGGCAAGATTCATGGTTCATGGTGGGAGGGAGCGTGTGTAGTGCGACGGAAAAATTAGTGCAAGAAGGCGCCTTAGTGCTGAGTGGCACAAGAAGTGCTTAAAAATTGCACATAAGTGAAAGTGCGTTTAATTTTTTTTTATTTCTTGTCCAAAAAATATTGTTTTTGCTTAACTGAAATGCAGGAATTTATTTAATATAAAATAATAATAATAATAATAATAATAATAATAATAATAATATAATAGTTTATTTTCAAATTTATGCTGCTAAAACACCACCATAAAAATCTTGTAAACACTGTTGGCCTAGCGTTTTAATCATTTAATTCTGTTCTTCGTAATGTGTTTCATAAGTACTTGTATGCACTGAAGAGTGCTACTTGTGAACATTCTGGCAAGCCAGAATATTAATAAGTGAAGGTGTGTGAGGTAAGGGGCGGGCTGTGGCGCCCTGAAAATATCCTATGTTCAGAGCCTCTCGGCGGGGCGCAGCTCTTCAGCAACCGCGTGGTGCCGAACGTTATCTGGGGTCCAGGTCAACCGCTTGGCTGGGAATTCCGTGGTGACGCTGGGTCAATGAAGGAGACATACTGGGAGTGCCAAAGACGGCGGACTTTGTGAAACCTTAATGGCAGGCATTTCACAGTTCGTATAGAAATTAACAGTATCCAGATGAATCATGATACCACTAAAAGAAATATGTACATTATCATTATTTGCACAACAATTCTGATGATGTAATCAGATTTTCAATATCTTTATTAGTTGAAAGATAAGTATCTGACAATACATTATACAACCAACACCCAGCAACGAATTTCCAAAATCTAAACGGTTCATCCGATTTTGTCGATCGCTGTGTCCTTAGAAATGTATTAGTGTAAACCTAAATTGGTATGAATTACAAGCATGTAACTTGAATAGTACATGAGTTATTGGAGGTCGATTACCATCAATCGTGTCAGGCCATAAGTACTCCACAGTGACACAAAGAAACGGTGGCAGCATGCTTATAAATATATTTATTCGTATATGTGTTCGTTTGTATCCGATATGTCCTATTCTTGAAGAAATTGGTTAAATATTTAGTGTTTTAGAAAGCACAGAGACTTTAGGCTACTGGCCTACCTTTGTTTCTATTCTTTTGCTATATATTTATTTGTTTTGTTTATGCATTTAATAATGTGTTTTACAGCATGTTTATGGTTCAGCCGTATGAAGATTTATTTAATTTCAAATTATTTAAATGTAAATCCAATGTTTTGAATGTGTTTCATTATGTTTGTGAGTGTTGGCTTGGAGACAGGGCGGGAGCGCTCTAGCCAGTCACAGCGATCGTTTCCAAGAAGGGCACGTGGAGAGACTGTATGGAACGGGGGGAGGAGTATCGTTTCGAGAGAGGTCTAGGCAGTTCTGAAGAGTGCGGCGCGAGGGACAGTTGCACAGGTCTGTGTGGTTGTTCATAACTAATTATGTGAAGTAGGAATCTATTGTTTCTCAGTCATTCAACTTATATTTTAATTAATTGCTGGACAATCGACACCAATAAGTGTTTTACAATAACAAAGGGCATTCTGAAAGGTACTTCTGCTATCGATACTTCATTTAAAGTCGTTATAATAGTACCAGCAGAATTTATTTAATTGCAATCTTTCATTTATAAATGTCTATGTTACGTTCAAAATTCGCAATTCCCGAGTGATAGGAACCTTCGACCATTCGTTCCATGTGTATATTTATATAGTATACTGTAGACTCGGCAGTATTTGTTTGTAATGTGTCAACTGTGTATCTCAGTCCCTAGACAACGAAAACAGCCAAAACTTTTAATATTTCAACTCTGAGTCTGAGGGTACATAGTTGAGGACCATCACATCACATTTTTACTTTTGAAAGCCCGCGTAGTCCATATTAGTCCACATGTGTGGTCCTGGAGATGTGCTCATTCGGCCCTTATGCAACAACTGACCGATTTCCGGTTTTTTGTCACCCTCATTTAGTATAACAAATTACTTGCACTTCTCATCTTGTGATCTATATCTGTGTGTTTACGAAACGTAATGTTGCCAATTGCCGCTGTGTGTTTATCTTCCGTGTTTTGTTTGTGTTGTGTGTGTGGGTTGCCTTTCTCATTTGTTGTGTGTGTGTGTGTGTGTGTGTGTGTGTGTGTGTGTGTGTGTGACAGAGAGAGGGACAGAGAGCGAGAGAGAGTAGAGGAGAAAGAACGGGGCTAGAGGAAGATTCATTAATTATGTGCTATGAAATTCTATGAGGCCAGTATTGTGACGAAGTTGCCAAGTTTGTGGCTCAGCGTAACTGATGAGTCACTCAAAATAAAGATGTCATACAAGCCAATATCCCGGGACTGAGATTTCAATTTAAGCTAAGCTTGGGAGTGAGTGAGACAGCGTTGCAGCCTGTCCCTGATGTTATTCAATCTATATATTGAGCCAGAAGAAAAATCCATGGAGAAGAAATAAAAATTTTGAGGTCTGCCAACGCCATTGTAATTTTATCAGAGACAGCAAACGACCAGGAAGACCAGTTGAACAGAATGGATAGTGTCTTGAAAAGAGGATATAAGATGAACATCAACAAAAGCAAAACGAAGATAATGGAATGTAGCCGAATTAAATCAGGTAATGCCGAGGGAATTAGATTAGGAAATGAGACACTTAAGGTAGTAGATGAGTTTTGCATTTTGGGGACCAAAATAACGGACGATGGTACAAGTAGAGAGGGCATAAAATGTAGACTGGCAAGGAGAGTGTTTCTGAAGAAGAGAAATATTTTAACGTCGGCTATAAATTTGTCAGGAAGTCACTTTTGAAAACATTTGTATGGTGTGTAGCCATGTGTGGAAGTGAAATATGGACGATAAATATTTTAGACAAGAAGAGAATAGAAGCTTTCGAAATGCAGTGCTACAGAAGAATGAAGATAAGATGAGTGGATCATGTAACTAATGAGAAGGTACTGAATGTAATTCGGGAGGAGAGGAATTTGTGGCGCAACTTGACTAGAAAAAGGGATCGGTTGGTAGGACATGTTCTGAGACATCAAGGGATCACTATTTTAGTATTGGCAGGCAGGTTGGAGGGTAGAAATCATAGAGGGAGACCAAGAGATGACTACACTAAGGAGATTCAAGAGGATGTAGGTTGCAGTAGGTACTGGGAGATGAGGAGGCTTGCTCAGCATGGAGAGCTGCATCAAACCAGTCTCTGGACTCAAGACCACAGCAACAATAATGTTCTATGTAATGACAGTGTGGGCTGTGAAAAACAAATGAGCATCAAAATCAATCTGTTGTCGGGAATCGAACTCGTCTATAAACAGCTGCTCGACAACAACAATAGTTCAATCTGATTGCAGTCCACGAAGCAAGCACACACAACAACGCAAGGAAAAACCCTTAAGAAGATGGCTGATTAGATGGGGTAAATATCGTGCAGTAGAATAGAATTAACAAAACAGAGCCGGCCGCGGTGGTCTCGCGGTTCTAGGCGCGCAGTCCGGAACCGTGCGACTGCTACGGTCGCAGGTTTGAATCTTGCCTCGGGCATGGATGTGTGTGATGTCCTTAGGTTAGTTAGGTTTAAGTAGTTCTAAGTTCTAGGGGACTAATGACCACAGTAGTTGAGTCCCAAAGTGCTCAGAGCCATTTTTGAACAAAACAGAATTACACTAGAAAGCACAACATCGATCATTCACGCCAGATAAAGCGCTGGGTAAGTTTTTTTCTTCCTTTAGCCTAACTAAAATCAAATACTATAATGCTAACATTTACTGTATGTTTGTGTGTATGTAACGATTAGTGAAATTGCTCTACTTCAAGTATATTTGCATGATGACTAGCAAGGAGCATGAGATGACCTGCATCTGTTATAAACAGTAATTGTAAGTTTACTCTTCTGACTGGTAACTAATTTATCACCAGTTGTCTTGATATCGAAGACTCCATAATTCGTGGGTTTCGAGGTTGGTTCTAAACTTGGAAAGGTAGATAACTTTTTATCGAGGCAATAGAAAATATAATTGGCGCGTTAAATACGGAATTTCTTATTTTAGTTTTTACCCCATGAACCACGGACCTTCCCGCTGGTGGGGAGGCTTGCGTGCCCCAGTGATGCAGATAGCTGTACCGAAGGTGCTACCACAACAGAGGGATGTCTCTTGAGAGGCCAGACAAAACTATGATTCATGAAAAGGGACAGCAGCCTTTTTAGTAGTTGCAGGGGCAATAATCTGGATGATTGGCCGAAAAGGCCTTGTAACATCAACCAAAACGGCATTGTTGTGCTGGTACTGCGAGGGGCTGATGGCAAGGGGAAACTAAAGCTGTAATTTTTCTCGAGTTTTACTGTATGGTTAAATGATGATGGCGTCCTCGTGGGTATAATATTCCAGAGTTAAAATAGCCCCACATTTGGATCTCCAGGCAGAGACTACCCAGGAGGACGTCGTTATCAGGAGAAACAAAACTGGCATTCTAGGTAGCGTAGAAAATTTAAAAAGGGAAATGGATAGGTTAAAGTTACATATAGTAGGAATTAGTGAAGTTCGGTGGCATAAGGAACATGATCAGGTGAATAATGGGTGAAAAATACAAAATCAAATAGGGGAACAACAGGAGTGAGTTTAAAATTTTAAAAAAACAGGAACGCGGATATGCTACTGCGAACAGCATAGTGAACGCTTTATTGTACCCAAGATAGACACGAAGCCCACGCCTTCCACAGTTGTACAAGTTTATAGCCAATTAATTCCGTAGATGATGAAGAGATTGGCAAAATGTATCACGTGACAAAAGAAATTATTCAAATAGTTCATGGTGACGAAAACTTAATAGTCATTGGGACTGGAGTTCAATAGAAGTAAAAGGGAGAGAAGGAAAAGCAGTAGTATAAGGAGTGAAAGAGCAAACCGCCAAGTATAATTTTGCACAGGTTATAACATAATCATTTCTGACACTTGGTTTAACGATCAAGAAATAAGATCGCATATGTCGAAGAGACCTGGAGACACCGGTAGGTTTCAGACTTATATAATGGTAATATAGAGATTTGGGAGTCAGGTTTTAAATTGTAATATAATCCTGGTGCAGCTGTGGACTCTAATCACGATGCATTGACTATGAGCTGTATATTAAAACTAAAGAAACTGCATAAAGGTAGGAACTTAATGATATGAGACCTTGATAAACTGAAAGAACAAGAGGTTGTAGAGAGTTTTACAGGAGGCGTTAGGGAATGATGGACAAAAACAGGGGAAAGGAATAGAGTAGGAGAAGAATGGGTAGCTTCGAGAGATGAATTAGTGAAGGCAGCAGATGATCGTCAAAAGACGGGGGCTAGTAGAAATTCTTGGATAAAACAACAGATATTGAATTTAACTGATGAAAGGAGAAAACATAAAAATACAATAAATGAAGCAGGCGAAAAGGATTACAAACATCTCAAAAACGACATTGACAACAATTGCAAAACGGCTAAGCGGGAATGGCTAGAGGACAAATGTGCGGATGTAGAAGCATCACTGGGAGTAAGATAGATACTGCCTACAGAAAAATTAAAGAGACATTCGGAGTAAAGAGAACCACTTGTATGAACATCAAGAGCTCAGATGGTAAACCAATCCCAAAGAAAAGCAGGGAAAGATGAAAGGTGGAAGGAGTGTATGGAGGGTCTATACAGGGGCAGTATTATGGACATGGAAGAGGACCTAGATGAAGATGAGAAGTGGAATATGAGACTGCGTGTTCAAAGAAATAAAATGCTGAAAGGTGTGAAAATTACCGAACAATCAGTTTAATAAGTTACGGGAGCAAAATATTAACACGAACTCTTTATAGACGAATGGGAAAACTGGTAGATGCCGATCTCGGGGAAGATCAGTTCGAATTTCATAGAAATATAGGGACAAGCGAGTAATACCGACACGACGACTTCTCGTAGAAGCTAGGTTAACGAAAGGCAAACGTACGTTTATAGCACTTGTAGACTTACATAAAGCTTTTGAGAGTGACGACTGGGTATTCTCTTTCAAATTCTGAAGGAGGCTATTTCCAATTTGTACAGAAACCAAAAGGCAGTTATAAGAGTCGAGAGGCACGAAAGCGAAGCAATGGTTGAAGGGGGATTAACACATGGTTGTAGCCTATCCCCGAAGTAGTTCAATTGGTACTTTGAACGAGCAGTAGAGGAAACCAAAGAAAAATTTGGAATAGGAACTAAAATCTAGGGAGCGGAAATAAAAACCTTGAAGTTTGCCCATTATAATTCTGTCAGAGACAGCAAAGGACTTGGAAGAACAGTTGAACGGAATGGACAGTGTCTTGAAAGGAGAATATAAGATGAAAATCAACAAAAGCTAAAAGAGGATAATGGAATGTAGTCGAATTAAATCAGTTGATACTGAAGGAATTAGATTAAGAAATGAGTCACGTAATGTAGTAGATGAGTTTTGCTATTTGGGCAGCAGAATAACTGAGGATGGCCGAAAAAGAAAGCATATAAAATGTAGACTGGCGATGGTAAGAAAAGAAATTTGTTAAAATCGACTATAGATTTAAGTGTCAGGAAGACTTTTTTGAGAGTATTTGGAAGGAGTGTAGCCATGTATGGAAGTGAAACATGGGCGATAAATAGTTTAAACAAGAAGAGAATAGAAGCTTTCGAAATGTGGTGCTACAGAAGAACGCTGAAGATTAGATGGGTGGATCACGTAGCTAATGAAGAGGTACTGAACAGAATTGGGGAGAGGAGAAATTTGTGGCACAACTTGAGTAGAAAAAGGGATCAGTTGGTAGCACACGTTCTGAGGTATCAATGAATCACCAATTTAGTACCGGAGGGAAGTGTGGAGGGTAAAAATCATAGAGGGAGACCAAGAGATGAATACACTAAGGAGATTCGGAAGGATGTTAATTTGCAAATGTTACTCGGAGGTGAGGGGGCTTGCCCAGGGCAGTGTAGCATGGAGAGCTGCATCATATCAGTCTTTGGATTTAATACCACAACAACAGTTTTTATGTTGTCTTGCGTAATGTATGAAGACTTATCTGAAGAATTTTTCAGTAATTGTACATAGCGGTCATTGCTATGGTCTAAGAAACTGAACTCTGGACTACATGAAAAGGGTCAGTCGTTACCCCTGAGAACGAGATTTTAATGTGCCCCCAACATTTCTCATTTCGTATGACTTTTGACACGGGCCTTACTAATTAAGATCACACGTAAGCTTTGAGTAATGGTTTCCCTGTGAAAGCCACGGGTAGCTTCCTTACAAAGCCCTTGTTCACGAACAACGCACAGGAGAGCTAAAGGCTGATTTCACGCAGCAGTTAAAGGGCCTTCAGCTTAAATTTATGACCACCGGTCCACCATTAATCACACTGCGCGTTTCAGGACGGAAATGTACGCTTAGACTGTGTTTACAGAGCGCCCCTGCATAAGACTTTATCAGATTACGGTCATCGGCCCACCAATGCTGTGTTGCGCATTTCGTGAGCAGTAGTTAATTACGATGAGCTGAAACGCGTGATTTATAGGTGTTGAACAATTATTCTTTACCTCCCCGCAAAATCTCTTACGCTGTGTGTCATAAAGCTGTTTGGTTCTTACATTATCCAATCTGCTATGGGGTACACCAAACACTCACACTCAATTTTGCTGGTAGTAAATTTCTTCGCAGACGGTTATCACCTTTTCTTTATCCAGTCATTGTTACGTTTGCTGAGGCATTCTATCTACATGTGAGATGTAAAGACTATATCGTGATTTGAACTCTTAGCAGGTTAGTTATTGCTAAACGCAATGTTAAACTGAGTTCTCCATTATTGATCACGGAATGCAGTGAATCACGTTTGACTGTCTTGATGCTTGCTATTGCTGCCACTCTGCTACACTGGGTGTCTACATAGCGCTAAGACCCATCATTCTTTTCTTCTGCATCTAAAAGTATATAAATACTCGTCACGTGATTACACAGTGCCTGCAACACCTTACTTGACCGGTTTTCTTTTCTCCTCGCGACATGGTTACTGCTACATATGCCTCTGGCTGTGCCTAACTAACCTTCGTTAAAAAAAATCAAAGTTGACCTTCATATCTCTCACGCGATCCTACCTAGCTACTAAACACCAACGTCATATTGTGGCCCCCGTTTTCCCATGTAATATTTGTTCCACAAACGTTTCAGCTACTGTCATACTTCCAGAGTTATTCTTTCCGATCGCTGTTCGCGAAGTTAGTTAGTTTCGTGGCTATGCAGTACCACGCTTCCGTGTTTATGGACTTGTTGTAATGTGCGGGAACTGGTGAAAAGCCTTAATCCGACCTGGCTACTAAATGACTTTAACAGCCTCCTTGTATCTCTTCTGTATTCTACTCCCACTATTTTTGGTATGCTGCTTCAGTTACAGTGATGTATGAATAGATCTTGTAGCTTACGATAGGCTGCTATATGGTCTTATTTGGACATTAGCCATCGGAAGAAACCATGACAGGTATTAAAACGATTTTTAATTCTTCCTTGCTCCTTTACATTCGTGAGAGTATCCCTCTGCCACTTGACCTGCAAGTTACCGCCAAGTCGCGACGCCCAAAGAACAAGCGCTTCGCCACAGCAGGTGGACGTTTATTCGCTATTACGCCTTCCCAATGTCCGGAGCTGACCTGATTTAGTACACTGCATGTACACAGACAAACACGAGAGCGCACACAATGAGACGCTTTACCTTGCCAGATGCATAACTGCGTTTTCAGTTCTCAAGAACATTCGTCGTCGGCCTAAGAGGATAAGAGTGGATCTTGTTATTCTGAAGAATCCCATGTTATACTACAATTGTTGCTCACCAAATACGACTGGAATTTGGGGTACAAAACGCGTTGCAAGAGAGGAGTTGTTGTTGCAAGAGAGGAGTTGTTGTTGCTGCATAGTGACCCGTGCCTCGTCACAAGAAGTCAGACAGCCGCGGCAGTTAGAAAAGCCGTGCTATAACAGAGTTGCAGCTGCAGCTGCAGCGGCGCGACTCCATGACGTCACAGGCAGCGAGAGCGTTGCGACACTGGCGCTAGTGCGAGTCGGCGTGTGAGACAAGCTGGGCACACCAGGAGAACTGAGTGTATGACCGAGCGAGTAACATGAGATAGAACCCTGGAATGCCACCGGGCAGCCGAACAAGACGGATTTACAGAAGTAAATTTTCACTCTGCAGTGGAGGATGCGCTGATATGAAACTTCCTGGCAGATATAAACTGTGTCACAGGAGAACTTCTGCGAAGTTTGGAAGGAGACGAGGTACTAGCGGAAGTAAAGCTGGGAGTACGGGTCGTGAATCTGACTAGGGCAACTCGGTTGGTACAGCACCTCCTCACGAAAGGCAAAGGTTCTGAGTTCGAGTCTCGGTCCGGCAGACAGTTCTGACGGATTTGACCGGATGCCTGAGTAGCCGCGGTGCAGTCAACTGCCGTGGACGTACGGCATATCCGGTGCTTTCTGCTATAGAGTTGTCTGTTCAGTGCGGGTCCTGGAAAGCACGAATCGGAACAGCGTCAGGAACTATTTGGTATTGTGTTGTCATATAACGCTTCCTTAGTTTCTAGTAAAAGTTCTTCGTAACTCTCTCACTTACACAATGCGTATCGTGCTTATACGAAAGAGCAGGCAGTTTAAATGGTGTCTGCATAGATTCTTAGTCTATGCAAGGGTGATTATTTAATATTTTGTGGCCGTTAAACGGTTTGTAATAGATGACCCCTGATTCTGAGTACTGATAGTGCAGTCTTTCCGGCCAGTTGTGCAGTAATACCCAGTGAACCACTGGGTTTGCGGTGGCGCGAGCTTCGCTGCTGTTCGTATTGTTATACATTTACATAATTCATGTCACCTACCTTGACAGGTTTCTTGTCTGTTCGTCGTCCCTTCACTCTGTCATAGCGGGTAAAAAGTAGGGCTGTTAATAAGACATCAATATGTCGATAAATCGATATTTGTCCAATAAAATATCGATACATATGACACTTTTTCCTGATATGTCGACATATTATATTCTTCCGCAATTTGCGGTAAACATTTAAAATTGTGCTAGAACGTAAGTTTACTTTCACCTTCGGAAGGACTCTTACTACTTTTTGAGATTTCATCACTTCCAGTCTTTCTCCTTGACTCTGTCAATCAGTTATAGGTGGCACAAAGAAGAAGTCCGATTGCACTGTTGGGTGGCGGCGTGAATGGAATAACAAGATATCCGATGGAAACAATTTTTAACGAAACTAGTGTGCTATCTCTTCACATCAGCATTCTTCAGAAACACTTGCTGAAAATGATGAACAAAAATCTGAATGACAAAACTGATCCTTGTGGTGGGCGGAGAAGTGTGAGAAGAATGCTGACGTAATCGACGCTCGGTGCTACTAAAAGAAACTGCAACGTTTCACTTCTCCACGTAATTCTGACATTGCAACTGCTAGGTCGCCGGCGTTTGGAGAAATGAAAAAACAGGGAGATCAAAATGAAGTGCTCCGGGCAAATCCTACATATGGCGAAACCGAACGATGGACCCATCGTACACCTTTCATTGTGCCACTTACATGCAGTTACCATTATTGGCAAAGTAGTTATCGCCAAATGTGAACCTGCGTTGTCTACTTTTCAATTCTTGCTCTAAGAAGGATAAGCAGGCTGCTAGCTTGTTCATTACAGAATATCTGATAATAAATCAATACTTAATAATACAGGTCTAAAACCGGCAGTATATTTACAATGCGCAGCCGATGTTTTTATAGACCGGTTCGTCAGTATTTTATCCACTGAAATATCTTTAAATTGATCTCCATTCAATATATCGAAAGGAGATGATGATATCATTTTAAGAATCGATGTATCGGATTCCCGATATTTTTAAAAATATCAAGAGTCCTAGTGCAAAACAGCATTAAAGAAATCACCACCTGTTACCTGTCAGATAGAGGCTGCAAAAAACTACACTACTGGCCATTAAAATTGCTACACCATGATGAAATGAAGATGATAAACGGGTATTCATTGGGAAAATATCTTATACTAGAACTGACGTGTGATTAAATTTTCACGCAATTTGTGTGCATATATTCTGATAAATCAGTACGCAGAATAACCACCTCTGGCCGTAATAAGGGCCTTCATACGCCTGGGCATTGAGTCAAACAGAGCTTGGATGACGTGTACAGGTACAGCTGCCCATGCAGCTTCAACACGATACGACAGTTCATCAAGAGTAGTGACTGGTGTATTGTGACGAGCCAGTTGATCGGCCACCATTGATCAGACGTTTTCAATTGGTGAGAGATCTGGAGAATGTGCAGGCCAGGGCAGCAGTCGAACATTTCCTGTATCCAGAAAAGCCCGTACGGGACCTGAAACATGATGTCGTGCATTATCCTGCTGAAAGTTAGGGTATCACAGGGATCGAAAGAAGGGTGGAGCCACGGGTCGTAACAAATCTGAAATGTATCGTCCACTGTTCAAAGTGCCGTCAATGCGAACAAGAGGTGACCGATACGTGTAACCAATGGCACCCCATACCATCACGCCGCGTGATACGCCAGTATGGCGATGACGAATACACGCTTTCAATGTGCATTCACCGCGATGTCGCCAAACACGGATGCGACCATCATGATGCTGTAAACATAACATGGATTCATCCGAAAAATGACGTTTCGCTATTCGTGCACCGAGTTTCGTCGTTGAGAACACCATCGCAGGCGCTCCTGGCTGTGATGCAGCGTCAAGGGTAACCGCAGCCATGGTCTTCCAGCTGATAGTCCATGCTGTTGCAAACGTCGTCGAACTGTTCGTGCAGATGGTTGTTGACTTGCAAACGTCCCTATCTGTTGACTCAGGGATCGAGACCTGTCTGCACGATTCGTTAAGCCATGCGGATAAGATGCCTGTCATCTAGAGTGCTAGTGGTACGAGGCCGTTGGGATCCAGCACGGCGTTCCGTATTACCCTCCTCAACCCACCGATTCCATATTCTGCTAACATTCATTGGACCTCGACGAACGCGAGCAGCAATATCGCGATACGATAAAACGCAATCGCGATAGGCAACAATCCGACCTTTATCAAAGTCGGAAATGTGATGGTACGTATTTCTCCTCCTTACACGAGGCGTCACAACAACGTTTCACCAGACAACGCCGGTCAACTGCTGTTTGTGTATGAGAAATCGGTTGGAAACGTTTCTCATGTCAGCACGTTGTAGGTGTCGCCACCCGCGCCAACCTTGTGTGACTGTTCTGAAAAGCTAACTATTTGCATATCAGAGCATCTTCTTCCTGTCGGTTAAATTTCGCGTTTGTAGCATGGTATCTTCGTGGTGTAGTAATTTTGATGGCCTGTAGTGTAGTTAAAAAACGGTTGCTGAAAGTTGACAATAAATATCGGGCGTTCGGGTTCTACCTTCTTGTAGCAAAATGTTTAAAGTTCTATTGACTATTTCTTGCCACTAAGACTCGTGAAATGACTATCTAGTCCCTATTTACGTCTGCGCTAATATGGTATCTGCAAGTTTACAGCTATAAAGCTGTCCTACACATTGCCACAGAAAAGCAGACAAAATATCTGCAAGTTCTCCTCGAATATTACTCACTATCTAATCAGTCACTGACCCATAACTTTAAGCAAGTTAAAAGTTCGATCGATTTCATAATAGCCCCATACGATGTAGAAATTTATCTGTTGCCATTGCTAGACCATTTTTTAAATACCAGAATGGTTTTTTTATTTGTGAGCTTATAGATATATTTTTTTTTTATCTTCGACGTTTTAATAAATAACGACATGAAATTTGATCAGTATCATTTTAGCAATAACAAAAAGCAATGTGTAAACTTTGAACAAAATTGGAGAATAAATACTGTAGTGTACTTAGATTCATATGGAGCATAAATATTCGTAGCGTTGTACTCGCAAGCTAAGTGACTGACCCCGGTGGCATGTGATACAGGTGTGTCAGCAGCGTTCTGACTAAAATAAAAATAAAAAAAAAAAAAAATAGTGCTACGGTCGCAGGTTCGAATCCTGCCTCGGGCATGGATGTGTGTGATGTCCTTAGGTTAGTTAGGTTTAAGTAGTTCTAAGTTCTAGGGGACTGATGACCACAGCAGTTGAGTCCCATAGTGCTCAGAGCCATTTTTTTTAAAAAAATAGGAACTGATCTCCTGCAGCTACTCTACCGGATGCGTTAAGTGCTCTGTGCTTTACTTCACCTATGATAACACGCAAAAACTTGCTACGTTGTCTGCTACATTATTATAGTTTGTGACAAGTGATGTAAGCATGTCTAATTAAAGAAAACCCTTCGCGTATCTCAGTGCTTTCGATCTAATGTTGTAGAAATACTGTTAATGTTGTTGCCCGTAACGCTGGTTTTAAGTACAAGACCTAAAACTATTCCGGAAACTTATTTGTATACATTCTTTCAGCCTGTTGTCATTTTGAATTATAACGAAATTCCTTGCACCTTGTTACAATTATGATTTCTTGTCACTTCACTACTTGGCTCAAACTTCGAGCACGACTGTTCAAAACAATATGCAGGACGAGTCAAAACTATAGCATCCCATTTAAGAAAACATAGTTGACCTTCATATCAACCGGCCGATGTGGCCGAGCGGTTCTGGGCGCTTCAGTCTGGAACCGCGCGACCGGTACGGTAGCAGGTTTGAATCCTGCCTCGGGCATGGATGTGTGTGATGTCCTTAGGTTAGTTAGGTTTAAGTAGTTCTAAGTTCTATGGGACTGATGACCACAGATGTTAAGTCCCATAGTGCTCAGAGCCATTTGAACCATTTGAACTTCGTGTTTCCAGGTTTCAGATTCATCTGCACAACGACAACGGTAAGTGTTGAAGTGATAAAGAATACCAATCAATCCATGATAAGAAGATTGCAGAGCTTCATTGATACCAGTGATCATCACTGCCAACACCTTCTGTAAATGGACGTTCATGTCAACTTTGCGACCTTCGTTGACCTTCAAAGACCTTACTGTAACACATCATTGGATTCGTCTCGATAGCCGCTGTCAGAAAATAAGTACCAATCTATTGCAACCCATTTGAAAAAAGCTAAGTTAACCTTCATATCTCTGACGCGACACCAGCTAGCAACAAAAAGCCAACGTTATATTATGGTCCCATTGTCCCATGCAATTTTTGTACCACAAACTTTTCAGCTCCAGTTATACTTTCGGAATTATTCTTGGTGGCAACAGTAAGTGACTCACCTTGGATATGAGGTAAAATTTACGTACACACATTAGGGTGATAGATTGTACATGGCGTTTAACCACCAGTCCAACGCATGAAGGAGAAACAAGTCACAATGTTGTGAAATATTTAAAGTTGATACCACATCGATAGACTTTGGCACTAAACACTAAAATTGTGTATGTGAAGTATGAGAAGAATAAAGAGAACAAACAAATGGAAGGAACGTCAATTTTATTTAATTATGGGGATGGCTTCAATACTGAAGTGCTGTTGGGCTGCTCCCCGTTTAAATTGCAACACCAGAGAAGATACCAAATAACAGCATTTTTACTCACTGTGCATACACAGTGTAGTAGAAAGAGGAAATACAGGATGACACAGAGTAACGGGAATGTTTGAAATGAGTAGAGGCAGCCATGGGCAAGTGGCAACACTGCAAAATGGTTCAAATGGCTCTGAGCACTATGTGACTTAGAGGTCATCAGTCCCCTTGAACTTGGAACTGCTTAAACCTAACTAACCTAAGGAAATCACACATATCCATGCCCGAGGCAGCATTCGAACCTGCGATCGTAGCAGTCGCGCGGTTCCGGACTGAAGTGCCAAGAATAGCTCGGCCGTCGTTGATAGCACTGACAGTTAGCGAGTAACATTCCACCATTTCAGTAATCATGGATCAGTGGAAGGGATCAGTGCGTTAGTCATAAAAATGTTTTATAAAAACAACTATAGTTTGGCAGTGGCGCGTAGGGAGTTTCGATGTTTTATAATTTAGGAAGCCGTTCCGTCGAAACAAGGGATAATATGTTGCATTAGTAGCTTTGAAGAGACTCGATCTGCCCTCAAGAAGAAACCAAGAGGACGACCAAGAAGTGTGAGTTCTCCAGCGGACATTGATGTACGCGAGTCTGTCTTATGGAGCCCTCGGCGTTCAGTTTGTAAGCAAGCAGCAGTGGATGGAATGTCCCGGGAAAGTGTTCGCAGAATTCTTCATCTTGATTTAAAATTTCATCGTACAAACAACAGATGGTACAACAATTGAAGGACAACGATTAGCAGTTACGATTGGGATTCCGTCAACAAATGATAATAAAAATAAACAATGACCATGAATTTCTAAACAAGTTGTAGATATGAGATGAGCACACTTTCATCTCAAAGGTCATGTGAATAAACAGAACTACCGTTACCGACCAAACACGAATCCTAATGAAGTTCATGAGCGGCCTTTACACGCTAGCAAAGTGACAGTATGGTGTGGTGTTTCATCACATGGGATTATCGAAGCGTATTTTTTTTTTTTTTTTTTTTTTGCAAATGAACAGGGAAAGACAATAAGTGTCAATGCCATCGTTACGTGGAGATGTTACGAATTTACGTTACACCTGTACTGAATGACTTTCCAAGCGTTCGAGAAGTCTAGTCTCAACACGACAGAGCACCATCACACACTCCACGGCAATCAATGGCGTATGTGCGAGAATTGTTTGGCAACCGAGTGATCTCACAAATCGGTAACATTCCCTGGTCCCCTAGGTCACCAGATTTATCCGTTTGTGATTTTTTCTCCTTTGTGCTAGCTCAAGAGTAAAGTCTACATGACTCCACCAGGAACCCAAGATGAGTTAAACTAGAGACTTTGAAATGCAATTCGCAGTATCCCAGCCGTGATGTTGTAGCGGTCAATGAGGAATCTCAACAGCAGATTTCACGTATATATTCGTACAGGAGGATGCCATCTAAAGGGCGTAATATTAAAAAAATGATAAATGACATCAATATTTTGTAAATGGCAAAGCTGTAAGGTTTCAATTACTATGAATGCAATTTCTTTCCTTCATCACTTCTAGTTTTATAGGATTGTAGAAATGTTCCCTCCGGCAGAAGTGGCTGTGAGATTCTAGGCGCTGCAGTCTGGAACCGCGAGACCACCACGGTCGCAGGTTCGAATCCTGCCTCGGGAATGGATGTGTGTGATGTCCTTCGGTTAGTTAGGTTTAACTAGTTCTAAGTTCTAGGGGACTAATGACCTCAGAAGTTGAGTCCCATAGTGCTCAGAGCCATTAGAACCATTTTTAACCAAATGTTCCCGTTTCCCTGTCTCACCCTGTACATTATTAAATGTGTGTATCATTTGGGAGAACACAGCCTGCGAAATTTTGTACAAAGAGCTGCTCCCAACAGCAGCATCAACGTCTCTAAACCGGCAGCGCATCCACTCGCATTGAACTTGGATGACAGGTACCGGAACGTCATTCCACGTTGCTACAACACTATGCGAGAGTTCATCAATTTTAGTGACTCCTGATTGCTAGGACTTACCGATAGCAGTGGCTGACCAGTGATGTCTGCTCTTAATTCGTACGGCTTTATAACCAACCCAAATCTCAACACCTGCCAGAATGTTGTTGTAGGCATTTTGTAATTCCTACTGGCACGACGAGTTGATTTTGTAGGAATTCGTAAGAAAGCGGTTTGAATTCGTGCGACTACTTCGCTGGAATCTCTAGCGCTACTAAGACTCTTTCCTGTACATACACATCCTGTGTCTCCGAACGATCGATACCGTTTGCGAATGTTCCAGCCATTCGGAGGACCGGTTTGGCATCTCAACCTGAATCGTTTTTCCACTGCAATCACGGAACTTCTCAAACTCAAGAACACAAAACCATTTATGCTGCGGAGTAGCCATTTTGCAATATGTGACTGTAGTCAAGCAAACAGAAGACAAACGACACCCAGTGGCAATGAATACGAACTAGATAGTGTATTCGTTCCTCAAGTAAACGAGCGTGGCGCAGCGATCGATTGTTTTCATAACATAATACTTTTCAAATACTGCAGTGCCTGTATTGTTAAGAACAATGTATGCATGCATAACCGAAAGCACAGGCACTGCGACAACTACAGCCGCTGTGGAATTTGTGAAATGTATCCACAGCTGCGAATACGAACAACCATCAGTTGCATAAGGGAACAACAACAGTGAAAGCTGGTTTCGGACCACGACTCTTTCTCTCTTTATGAGAACACTTGCCTTAGCCGCTTTAGCTATCTATGTACGACTCTCGGCCAAACCCAAACTTCCTCATGTCGCCGTTCCTATGTCACAGTCTGTACTTGTAAGTACATTATGTAATTCCTAGGCAGGGGAGGACATTTTAGTTGAAAGTCACTGCCCAGAGAACTGTGAATACCTTCCATGTATATAATACCTTGTAATACCGATATTGTTTTTGAAAAACCGTTTCTATCCAGTTTACAGCATCTACAAAACATAAGTGCTGATATTATCTAGGGAATGTCAACCTGTACCTTCTTGTAAGGCGTTGGGCCCATATACCAATGATGACTGCAGTCTGACGAAGTCTGTACACATGGGTGCCTCCATCATGATGCCGTAAGCACAACGGCGACTCTTCCGAAAATATGAATAGCGCCACTCCTGTGTCCATCATCGATGATGTGCACACCACTGTCTGCACACCTCACTCCGCTGCCACTTCAATTTAAGCCACAATAAAAGGCATCGAGCTGGCAGTCCGCCGTGCTCAAAATGTCTTCGTAGTGTTTGTGTGGGTACTTTTCTTACTGTTAAGAAACCATTTCTTGGCTCCGAGTAGGCTCAAGGTTATACGATCCTGCTGTGCTGAACAATGATTTCCTCTCGAACATTTGTCATTTGGAAACTTTGATATCTGACATGTCTTCACGTATGGTCCTACTGACGACATCGATTAGACATGCGCGTGACAATCGTGGGATGTACAGAAAAGTGTGCAGCAATATTGTAAAACAGTTAACTCTAGTCCCAGCGTGCTGCGATACTATCTCTGTCGAATTGCGACGCATGGTGGCGCTAGTTTCTCCTTCTTGCGTCAGACGTTACACAATATTCTCAGTTTCGCGATGAAAAAACCTGCTGCCTTATTTTTCCTTGTATGAAGTATATAGACAGCGTTATATCCACTTAGTTTGCGCGTCTGTGCTAAAACGCCTAGCATTTGCAAATCGAAGAAGGACTCGTGGCAGTATCACGTTTCTTGCAATCTCGCTTCATGTTGTACGTTTTTGCAGTTGTAATGATCAGGAGTGTAGTTCAGTCGACATTGCGTTCGTAGCTGTTCGAAAATGACGACATCCCGCACCAAGGGATTGCCGAGAGAGGAGCAAGGGGCAAGGGTCGACTCTCTCCATCCGCCCTACCCCCTCCCTCCACCCATCCAACCACCACCACAACTCCTCGCAAACCGAACTTGCATATTGTATCGCCAATCAGACAAATGTATCAGTCCAGTTTGAATTAAGCCAGAACATGCAATGAGTAGTGACTAGTACCTCGTGAACTCATAGCCATTTGACATGAGATCTCAAAACTGCTTTCGCATTCACAACGTAGCTAACGTGATGTTTCCCTATGCGAGATTCTGGATACGCGCTTCTTACGAGAGGATACGTAAACGGATGCCTCCGGGTAGAAGGCGATACTGATTACTGGAAGTAGACAATGCAACTCACACTCAGGGCAAGGTCCAAAGCATATATTTACTCTTTGCGTACGATGAGTCTGTTATAATGGCTGTTAGCTCATTGTTTTACCGTAGTTTATGCTTCACTTCCGGATCATTACTAGCTCTGTTATCTTTTATGGACCATTGTCGTTGTTCACTCACCGAAGTCTTGGAATTATATCTCGTAATAGCAGCTAGGTGGATGAACGGAAATTTTCGCTTGTCATGCACCGATTATTTCTCTCCATTCGACTGCCGCAGACTGCAGGGGACGCAACGCGGCACGTAGTTCATCCAGCGTGTCAGGAAAGCTGAGGTGCGCTTCCCGCTGATCTAGTCAGGATTTTCGACGAACTTTCGCTGTCTGGAGTCGACTGGTCCGCGCTTGGTGCGATGTTAAACATCCCTATGAAATTTTGATGCGTGGTCTTTCACGGCCAGATGCGCTGTGCATAATAAATGGCTGTGTGGTGGGTGATGGATGTTCTGGCGGTGGGAAGTTGACTTAAATGAACTGACATATAATTACATTTTCACGCAATTTGGGTGCATAGGTCCTGAGAAATCAGTACCTAGAACAACCAGCTCTGGCCGTAATAACGGCCTTCATACGCCTGGGCATTGAGTCAAACAGAGATTGGATGACGTGTACAGGTACAGCTGCCCATGCAGCTTCAACACTATATCACAGTCCATCAAGAGTAGTGACTGGCGTATTGTGACGAGCCAGTTGATCGGCCATCATTGATCAGATGTTTTCAGTTGGTGAGAGATCTGGAGAATGTCCTGGCCAGAACAGCACTCGAACATTTTCTGTATCCAGAAAGGCCCGTACAGGACCTGCAACATACGGTCGTGCATTATCCTGCTGAAATGTAAGGTTTCGCAGGGATCGAATGAAGGGTAGAGCCACGGGTCGCAACACATCTGAAATGTAATGTCCACTGTTCAAAGTGCGGTCAATGCGAACAAGAGGTGACCGATACGTGTAACCAATGGCACCCCATACCATCACCCCGAGTGATACTCCAGTAAGGTGATGACGAATACACGCTTCCAATGTGCGTTCACCGTGATGTCATCAAACACGGATGCGACCACCATGATGCTTTAAACAGAACCTGGATTCATCCGAAAAAATGACGTTTTGCCATTCGTGCACCTAGGTTCGTCGTTGAGAACACCATTGCAGGCGCTCCTGTCTGTCATGCAGCGTCAAAGGTAACCGCAGCCATGGTCTCCGAGCTGATGGTCCATGCTGCTGCAAACATCGTCGAACTGTTCGTGCAGATGGTTGTTGTCTGTTGTCTGTTGATTCAGGGATCGAGACGTGGCTGCACGATCCGTTACAGCCATGCGTATAAGATGCGTGTCATCTCGACTGCTAGTGATACGGGGCCGTTGGGATCGAGCACGGCGTTCCGTATTGCCCTCCTCAACCCACCGATTCCATATTCTGCTAACAGTCATTGGATCTCGACCAACGCGAGCAGCAATATCGCGATACGATAAACCGCAATCGCGATAGGCTACAATCCGACCTTTATCAAAGTCGGAAACTTGATGGTACGCATTTCTCCTCCTTACACGAGGCTTCACAACAACGTTTCACCAGGCAACACCGGTCAACTGCTGTTGCTGTATGAGAAATCGGTTGGAAATTTTCCTCATGTCAGCACGTTGTAGGTGTCGCCACCGGCGTCAGCCTTGTGTGAATGTTCTGAAAAGTTAATCATTTGCATATCACAGCATCTTCTGCTGTCGGTTAAATTTCGCGTCTGTAGCACGTCATCTTCGTGGTGTAGCAATTTTATTGGCCAGTAGTGTCACATCGCTGGTGTCGCGGAGCAACATACGTCCTCGATGCGCCCGTTTAGATTATCTGTGTATGTGGCCTCACTGACATAAACACGATCCTTTAGACATCCCCACAAAAAGAAATCTAATGCTGTTAAATCGGGCGGCCTTGCGGGCCATGAATGAGGACCATGGCGCCCCAGCCACCTTCCTGCAAACCTGTAGTTTAGGTCTTGCACAACAGCATGCACAGAATGAGCTGGGTGACCATCGTGCTGCAACCACACATGGACTCTCGTGTGTCGACACACATGTTTGAGGAGACCATCCAAACTATTAAAAACGCGCGATATAACTCACCTGTCGGTGTACCTGGGAAGTAGTGTAGACCGATGATTTCACCCCCAAGGATTGCACACCATACATTAATAGACCACCTACGTTGACTGTCGACAGGTCGTACCCACCGAGGATTGTCTGTGGCTCAGTAGTGCACGTTATGGCGATTCACTGCACCATAATTTGTGGACTCATCAACGACATAACACCTTGTAAAGACCCCAGCGTGAAATTACCCATGGCCCATCGGCAGAATGTAACTCTTGCACGGAAATCGTTCCCATGCAGATCCTGGGTCAGTGACGGGCGGTACGGGTGAAACGTGTGGCCCTATACTATACGCCACACAGACGTATGCTGACATGAGGATAGCGGTGTACTGCAGCTAAAACAAACATCTCCGTCTCCTCACTTCTTGCAGTTCTTCGTCTGTCACTGCGGCACATTTTATTATGTGTGTGAAATCTTATGGGACTTAACTGCCAAGGTCATCAGTCCCTAAGCTTACACACTAGTTAACCTAAATTATCCTAAGGACAAACACACACACCCATGCCCGAGGGAGGACTCGAACCTCCGCCGGGACCAGCCGTAAAGTTCATGACTGCAGCGCCTCAGACCGCTCGGCTCTGCCTCACATTACCAAGCTGCCTGTTTCCCGAAGTCGTTGTTCGGCACGTAAGAACGTAACGGCTGCCGGAGCTCTTCACCTAGGACATCTCAAGGAGTACGCCATGGCAGCTTTAGTGGCAACGTGTCGGCACTCGCCGAGCATCAGCAACATGTCAGCGTACTCGTTGTTCGTGTATGCCATCTTCATACGATGTCAGTAACTGTAGTGTATTGAGCCCCGTTATTTGTGTGGTTCGAACTATCGGGTATACAGCCGTGTGCAGCGACAGTCGGCAGTCTAAAAATGTACGAAGACACACTGAAGAGTAATTCCAGCTTATTTTTCACTCTCTTCTCAATATTGGATCATGTATTACATGTCACGCCCATTACTCGACCGGCTCTCCCGCATCGGTGACGAAAGCTGTATCCTTCCGCTGCTTGACGACTCAGAATTGTAGCGTACCATATCGCGGTGTGTAACATAGCTACATTGCGTGATCAAAAATATCCGGACACCTGGCTGAAAATGTCTTACAAGTTCGTGGCGCCCTCCGTCGGTAATGCTGAAATTCAATATGGTGTTGGCCCTTAGCCTTGATGACAGCTTCGACTGTCGCCGGCATACGTTCAGTCAGGTGCTGCAGGGTTATGTGGGGAATGGCAGCCCATTCTTCACGGAGTGCTGCACTGAGGAGAGGTATCGAGAGGTATCGTGCATTATGAACAGATGTTCGATTGTGCTGAAAGATGCAGTCGCCATCTCCGAATTGCTCTTTAACAGTGGGAAGCAAGAAAGTGCGTAAAACTTCAATGAAAGCCTGTGCTGTGATAATGGCGCGCAAAACAAAAAGGGGTGCACGCCCCCTCCATGAAAAACATGACCACACCCTAGCACCACCGCCTCGGAATTTTACTGTTGGCACTACACACTTTGGCAGATGTTCACCGGGAATTCGCCATACCCACACTTTGTCATCTGATCGCCACATTGTGTACTGTGATTCGTCACTCTACACAACGTTTTCCCACTGTTCAAACGTCCAATATTTACTCTCCTTACACCAAGCAAGGCGTCGTTTGACATTTACCGGCGTGATGTGTGGCTTATGAGCAGCCGCTCGACCATGAAAACCAAGATTTATCTACTCCCGCCTAACTATCATAGTACTTGCAGTGGATCCTGATGCAGTTTGGAGTTCCTGTGTGATGGTCTGGATAGATGTCTGCCTATTACACAATATGATCCTCTTCAACTGTCGGCAGTCTCTGTCAGTCAACGGACGAGGTCGGCCTGCACGCTTTTGTGCTGTACGTATCCCTTAACGTTTCCACTTCACTATCATATCGGAAATAGTGGACCTAGGGATGTTTAAGAGTGTGGAAATCTCGCGTACAGGTTTATGGCGCAAGTGACACCCAATCACCTGACCACGTTCGAAGTCCGTGAGTTCCGCGGAGTGCCCCATTCTGCTCTCTCACGATGTCTAATGACTGCTGAGGTCGTTCATATGGAGTACCTGGCAGTAGGTGGCAGCACAATGCACCTAATATGAAAAACGTATGTTTTTGGGGTGTCCGGATACTTTTGATCACATAGTGCATGTCTGTGCGCAAGAAACAGCGTGCTGCAATCGAGTTTCTAATTATAGAAAACGAGCCTCCAAATGAAATCCTCAGAAGAACTACAGCTCTGTTCCGTGAAGATTGTATCGACATCAGTAATGTACAACGTTGAGTTTTTCGTTCGTGTATTGAAGGAAACGGTGGTGCTAACCACAGCCTGGACAACAGAGTAGGGAGTGTTTCGAAAACTTAAGGAACACTTTCAAGGGCTTAGCTTTGACAGTGTTGAAGTGGTGAAAGCAATTGTCAGGTTGTGGCTTCGTCAAGAAAGGTAAACATTCTACAATGACAGTATCGAAAATTCTCGTCGACCAAAATTTGTTCGTCGACAGGGTGATTATGTTGAGATATGAATACATAAACATGAAGAATGAACGTGCAAGATATTATTAGAACTTGTTTTACTTAAAACGTTTTAATAGTTTTCACATAAAAAATTCGGAGGCGTTATCTTTCAGCACACCGTCATATAATGTAGAGTGTCAGAAATTTGGAGCAAGTTGTGTTCTAGGTATGCCAACAGCGTTGCCGCAGTGGTAACACCGGTTCCCGCCACACCACCGAAGTTAAGCGCTGTTGGGCTGGGCTGGCACTTGATTGGGTGACTGTCCGATCGGCCGAGGGCTGTTGGCAAGTGGGGTGCAGACAGCCCTTGTCAGGCAAACTGAGGAGCTACTTGATTGAGAAGTAGCGGCTCCGGTAAGCTGATAAACGGGCGGGAGAGCGGTGTGCTGACCACATGCCCTTCATATCCGCATCCAGTTACGCCTGTGAGATGAGGATGACATGGCGGCCGTTCGGCCTTCCAAGGCCTGTTCGGCCCTAGTTTAGTTTTTTGTGTTCTAGATATCTTATCATTTTCTAAATATTTACGAGCACTGTAAAGGGTTGTAACAGATTCTAGATCTACATCTACATGGATACTCTGCAAATGACATTTAAATGCCTGGCAGAAGGTTCATCGAACCACTTTCACAATAATTCTCTATTATTTCAATCTGGTTCAGCACCCGAGAGAAACTAACACCTATATCTTTCCGAAAGGGCTCTGATTTTCCTTATTTTACTAAGATGATCGTTTCTCCCCATGTAGGTTGGCGTCAACAAATAATTTTCTCAATCAGAGGAAAAAGTTGGTAATTGAAATTTCGTGAGAAGATTCCGCACCAACGAAAAACACCTTTTTTTTTAATGATGTCCACCCCAAATCCATTTCAGTGACACTCTCTCCCCTATTTCGCGATAATACAAAACAAGCTGCCCTTCTTTGAGCTTTCTCGATGTACTCCGACAAACCTATCTGGTAAGGATAGCAAACCACGCAGCAGTATTCTAAAAGAGGATGGAAAAGTGTAATGAAGGCTGTCTCTTTAGTAGCCCTGTTACATTTTCTAAATTTCCTGGCGTGTGTGGTGGAGGTCCATTCCAAGCGGAGAGCTGTCATTAAGTTACTTTTGGCGGAAAACCAGAGCATTGCAGGTATTCACAAGTGCTTTGAGAGTATCTATGGAGACTTGCAGTGAACAAAACCACGGTGAGTCGTTGGGAGAAGGGCCTAAAATCATAGCAACAAGGTCGCATAAACCTGTCTGATCTCCCACATGCCGGCCAGCTGCACACACCTTTGTCTCATACAACGTTGGAACGTGGGAACTATCTTACTCTAGGTGATCGACTGATCACAATGAAACATCTTGCTGGACGTCTATGTTGGTAGTGCTGAAACACTCGGCCACCAGTTTGGGTACTCAAAGGTGTACGCCTGCTGGGCTCCCCGTCGCGTAACACCAGACCACAAAGAAGCGCGAAGGACCATATGTACAGAGGTTCTCGCAAGTTGTGTGGCTGATCGTGACAATTTTCTCTAGAACATCGTCACAGCAAAAGTAACATGGGTTCATCACTTCAAACTGGAAACAAAATGGCAACCAGTGGAGTTCAAAGCCACAGCCTCGGCCAACTAAGTTGTGGCGACGGTCTTCTGGGACTCTGGAGCTTTTATTCTGTTTGAGGTCCTCCCCCAGAGTGCAACTCTGATGAAGTGTGTTGTGCTACTCTCAGGAAATGTAAGACACGACTTCAGTGAGTTCACGTCACAAAAATGCAAATACACTTTTCCTTCGCTATGAAAATCCAAGAGCTCACAAAAGGCTGTAAACCCAACAGAAAACTTCATTGGGCTCTTCTTCCTCATCCACCCTACAGGTCAGATCTGGCATCTTTAGGCTTCCACCTGTTTCGCCCAATGAAGGATGCCCTCCACAGGAAGCGGTACGGGGATAATGGGGAGGTTTTGATGCAGCAAGACGTTGGCTCCAACGTCGAGCAGTAAAGTGGTAGCATGTGGGCACACAGGGCGCTCTAGTGGTGTGGTGTAAGGCTATTGCACTGAATGGGGATAATGTTGAAAAACGTATCACTGTTCAGATATCTTACAATGGCCACGGACACATTAGACATTAGTACTCATTTGCCACTATGGTTCCTTTCTTGTGCCCCCTCCAGATTCTGTTCATGGAAAATGAATGTAAACAAGATGTGAATCAACTGAAATACATACAGCGTCAGAACAAAGTGAAAACAGGAGCTACATTCATGGTCAGTACATGATCTAAACAGAATCGTAGCTGTATAGAAAAAACTTTACAAAACTTAGCCTGAAATAATTCTTTCAATGCACCACGAAAATAAAGCAGACAAAGGGAAAAGAAATTACATGAAAAAGAAGAAAAATCTACACTGAGGTGAAAAAAGTCGTGGCACACCTCCTAATGTCGCATCGGACCTTCTTTCGACTGGCATAGCGCCCTGACTCGATTTAGTAACGTCATGTAGCGCTCTGTATGAAAATCACTGACTGTGCTGTGTCCAGTCTGTGGCTGGGCGGCATTGTTGGAATAGTCGCTATTGTAGAGTTGGGCAGGTGGATGTTAACAGCGCGTAGCGTTGCGCAGTTGGAGGTGAGCCGCCAGCAGGGGTGGATGTGGGGAGAGAGATGGGGGAGTTTTGAGAGCGGATGATCTCGACGTGTGTCCATCAGAGACAGTAAATTTGTAAGACTGGATGTCATGAACTGATATACAGGGTGTCCCAGCTCTCTTGTTCACCCAAAATATCTCTGGAACAATAACAGCTATTGGAAAACGACTTTCACCGGTATCAGTATAGGGCTGGGACCCATGAATGTACATATTTGGAAACATTCTAAAACGAAAGCATATGTGTTTTTTAACACAAACTTATGTTTTTTAAATGGACCTCCTATATTTTTTATTCAGCAATCCATAGCATGACAAAGCACATACAACATATTGTTGTAACTCTCCAGTAGAATTATTGAGCAACATTGTCTGTATATACATCCATAATTTCTAAAATGCTGCTGGTGAAGAACTCTATGCATGAACTGACCTCTCGATTATAGCGCTTAAATATTCGATGGGATTCATGTCATGCCATCTGGGTGGCCAAATCATTCATTCGAATTAACCAGAATGTTTTTTTACACCGAACAATTTTGACCCAGTGATATGATTCATTGTCATCCACAAATATTCCATCGTTGTTTGGCAACGTGAAGTCCATTAATGGCTGCAAATGGTGTCCAAGTAGCTGAACATAATCACTTCCAGTCAGCGAGCGGTTTAGTTAGACCAGAGAACCAAGTCCACTCTATGTGAACACAGCCCACATCGTTATGGAGCCACCACCAGCTTGCACAGTAATGTTGACAACTTGGGTCTACAGCATTGACGGGTGTGAGTCACAGTCCAATCCTAAATCAGGTCATACCAACTGAAATCGGGACCCACCTGATCAAGTCTCGCTTTTCCAGTAGTGCAAGGTCCAATCGATAGGATAGGCGCTGCAGGCGATTTCGTGCTGTTGGCCAGGGCACTCACGTCGGTTGTCTGCTGCCACAGCCCATTGTCCTAATAGATACATTCATCGTACGTCCCACATTGATTTCAGAGACTACTTCATGCAGCGTTTCGTGTGTATTAGCACTGACAACTCTACACAAACACCACTGGTCTCGGTCGTTAAGTGAAGGTAATCGGGCACTGCGTTTTCTGTGATGAGAGGTAATGCCTGAAAGTTGATATTCTCGGCTCACTCTCAACACTGGTTTTTGGAATAGTGATTTCCCTAACGATTTCCGGAATGGAATGTCTCATGTGTCTAGCTCCAAATACCATTCTGCATTCAATATCTGTTACTTTCCGTTGTTCTGCCTTAATCACCACGGAAACGCTTTCACATGAATCATCTGTCTAAAAAAAAACAGCTCTGCCAATGGACTGTCCTATTATACCTTGTGTATGTGATACTGTAGCTATCTGTGCACATTCATATCGCAATCCCATGATGTTTGTCCCTTCAATGTACATCGTTCTGTAGTATTAACTTCAAACATTCTCCCCAATTTACCACGTGATGTTCTCTCGAACCTCTCATGATGAAATGTCTCAAATGCAGATGAAGTATGTTGTCTGTGCACTGCTTCTACTCATGTAGGTTATCATAACTTAAAATATTATCATCACCTTTTCAGCATACACAGAGTTACATACAGATTATGATTACAACAAAGTTACGTACAAATTGTTACTAAACAGATAGAGATAAGAATAACCTTTTCATCTCTCCTAAATTCCTAATTTATTCTACCTATAATGCAAATAACACAACACAGTCGTCAAAAGAATCAGTTTCATCCGTCTTAGTTTTGTGTCCAACAGACCATAATCAATTGATATTTCATGTGGAACCCCAATAATTATTTTTAGCTTCTACTGTTTTTCATCATTTTGTGTAAGTTTTCCCTTTTCCAGCTCCTAAAATACAAAGCACCTGTTTCTATAGATTCACACAGTTAGCTGTAAGTGTTGCAAAATTTTTGCTTGTTGCTTTGTTTCACAATACAAGTAGTCTTCAAATATTATTACTGACCTATGTAATCAGTTGAAAGTTATAAACTTTTACAAATTCCAGTTCTATTTACAATATGACGTAAGTCTTTTCTGTTCCTATCTTTCCCAGTGTTATTTCTTCATTTTCATGTTGCAGGCATATTTAGAGAGAACATTGGACTTCTAGTACTTCGTCATTCATCATCCTATGCATTATGCTCTGCCTTAAATGACCTTTCAAAAATAATAATCATCAGCATTTATTATGAAAGAACAACATTACTACATTCCTACACCTCTGTTCATTTTCTGCATGCAGTGTTAATGAGAAAATAAATTTATTTACGGGAACATTTGAAAAACCCAGTCTTATTTGTATTCACCAGTTATCCTGTTGATATTTACTACTGATGTGTATCTTTTCCATGTTTCATTTCAACTACATCACTTTCAGTTTTACACAAGGCACACAGTTACAGTAATCACCACTTTCCATAGTGTTTGCTGGTCCACGAAAACATAGAAAACATAATGTTACTTTGCTTCAACTTTTTACTGAATTCGATTCATTTCTCCTGACAACATTATGGCAAGCTCCCATTACAACTTCTACCTATAATATTCTTTATTGTTCCTGACATTTTATCTTACTTTTCTCTGTTTCTTTTTGTCTCCTACTCCTCACATAATCATTTCTCGCATCATCAAATATTACTCTCGCCTATTTCTTATCGATGTCACTAATTACCTTATACTTTTCCTTACCATTACCCATCAAAACTCATGGGTTCATCCAGCAATAACTTCTTACTCTCTCACTCATTCACACCGGCTAAACGATTGCTTCCCTCCACATACCTATCATTAATTCCTTCCTATCCTCTACACAGCAACAACTAACTCAAAATTCGTTGTTATTACTGTTCAAATTACACTGCCTAAAACAAATACTGTTAATAAATCTCCACACTACCATACCATTTTTCCTTTTTATCGGTACCCTCAGATTTCCTACACAAAATTTTCACATTTAATTATCTTAATCTTGTTGATATCGAGATCTTTCATCTGTCACTAACTTAACATTTCTTTATTATCAGGAATTATGTCATGTTTGGAAAATATAATCATATCCATTTACATCTAATTGATCCTTACTCTAGATAGTTTGATAGCTGAAGAGTGAAAGAGTAGCAAACACTGCAGAAACCTAAATAAAGAAACCACACTTCAACACTTTGGGGACCTATGCACTCTACTGCACGTATTCACTAGACAATAATAAAACCATTGGTATTTATTTTGTCATGGCTGATCACTTCTCTATTAATCCCCTGGAATCTCACAATACACAACCTTTATCAAAATTTTCATTTCTGTGCAGACAAAAGTTAGATTATTGTTTACAAATATCCCCCACTTTCTTCAAAAAATTCATTAGTTTATAATTCCGACCTACCGGCTTACATCTCTTGTGATATGGCAAATCTCTTCCAACACACCCACAAAATAATATTTTTTTTCATATAATGTCTGAATATTTTAATTTGCTAATCACTGCCTCGTTATATTCTTTCAGCTCTCCTTAGACCTCCTTACGTACTCCAGACATGCCCTACAGACTTTCATTACTTTATTCTGTCTGATTCCAGACCAGTATATATCCAAGAATTCTGAGATAAAAGTTATTGTTACTCTGTACTTGAACTACTGACAATGCACTCAATAAATTTATGTCCTCAACGTTCCCTACATGCCGGCCGTTGTGGCCGAGCGATTCTAGGCACTTCAGTCTGGAACCGCACTGCTGCTACAGTCGCAGGCTCGAATCCTGCATCGGGTATCGATGAGTGTGCTGTCCTTAGGTCAGGTTTAAGTAGTTCTAAGTCTAGGGGACTGACGACCTTAGATGTTAAGTCCCATAGTACATAGAGCCATTTTAGTTCCCTACTAAATCGTTTTCCTTATCCTCATTTTCAGAAATTCTCTCTTTATTTTCTTCCACTTCTGACTCATTCTTCTTACTACATTCCTGGAAAATCTGATCACAGTCAGACTCTGCCTCAGCATTCTCCTGTTCACGTTCAACAGCTTGTACATCAAAGTTTTCATCCCAGCACTGTACTTCTTCATTTGCAATACTTTATGACCCATCTTCTTTTGTAGATGTTATACTGATAACGTCTTCCGAAATTTAATCCATGTGTTTATCTAGCTGATCTAACATTCCACATATTTTCTTTTTTGATTGATTTACTTTTTTCAAACAGTTTTTCCTTCTGTGCCAGCGGCTTCTTCCTTACAACCCACGTCTTCCATTTTTGTTAACAGCAATTGCTACGTACTCTTTTCATTTATTTCTCTTTCAGTGTCTGGCTCTCACTCAACGCCTTTCTCTACATTTTCCGTAACAGGTTATCTGTCTTTATCTTCGCCGGCCGGAGTGGCCGTGCGGTTCTAGGCGCTACAGTCTGGAGCCGAGCGACCGCTACGGTCGCAGGTTCGCATCCTGCCTCGGGCATGGATGTGTGTGATGTCGTTAGGTCAGTTAAGTTTAATTAGTTCTAAGTTCTAGGCGACTGATGACCTCAGATGTTAAGTCGCATAGTGCTCAGAGTCATTTGAGCCATTTATCTTTATCTTCCACCTGTTCACTTCCCCATAGCCATTAGCTACAACTCCCAATAAATTTCTAACTTCTCCCTGAAAATTAACAGATCCCGTTAGCAGAGCATTAATACAACACTATTCTGTCGCTACATGGTCGAAATACGTGAAGATAGTGGATTACGGATGTCAGAAAATTTAGTTTCATCTTCCGAAACAGTAACTCCTCTAAAATTGGTTGAGATAGAACCGATTATGTTCAGTTACTAAGACTAACGAAACCCTGATCCATCTCCTTTAACTCCCACCACAAAAGTTTTAGGTAAGTGAAACCATAAATATTTAACAAAAGTAAGGCTTGTAAAAGTAAAATATGATGAATATTGACAGATACGTCAAAATCAAAAAGGTTTCCCCCTACATATTTATTCACTAAACACAGTTGGTTAATTGTGGAGAGCTACTGTTTGCTAGCGTAATGACGAACAATGCGCAATAGCTCAACAGACCATAACCCGCATGAAAATTGCCGCAAAATCAAAGGAACAGGCGAAGAAATAAAATAAGACTAGCTTGCAACACCAATAAATGTGCTTATAAAGTTAAGAAGTGAATGATAAATAAAGACTCAATAAATTTTGTATCGGAATATAAAGGACTTCTGTAAAACCAGTTCAATTGCTGAATGTGAGTGATTTTAATCATTAATTTTGAAAGATAATGAAAAATGGAATTCATCAGTAAGTGCAACTTCAGTTATTCGAAAGAAAGCGACTATGGAAAAGTGATATAATTTTATACAATTCACAAACTGAATATACAGTTCTTTTAGCAGTAGTTTGCGTGAGTTGAGCGTTTACATAATAAGCCGCTTCTCACTTAGCTGGTGCTACCGGTCAGTCGTAGACGTCCTCATTGATGGTCCATAATCCTTGGGTACGTAATCCAGTAATACGGGCGTCTTGCTTATCCTCTTGATTGTAGCCACCCATTGCTAATGTTGCTGTAACGAACTATGTTTTTAGAATTATCGTAATTAGGGCATCTACAAGCACCGGCGTATGGATGCAAGACGTTTTATGACGTCATAATATTTGTTAGACGTCACTAATCACACTTCCAAGGATACAGTTTTCCTTTCGACCTCGGCTTCGCACATTTCACTGTTCTATCGTTTTCAATAAGTACATTAAATTACTTGAATTAACAGTCCACGGTACACATCGAACAATCTGCACCGTACACAACAGTCGCCATGGTCACATCAACTGCGTGGCGATTGGCACACCGTACATTCAGAATTACACTTCTTAGTATCAGTTCATGACAAAGAAAAGCATTGCTATATTTCTGTTTACTTTTACAGGTTAAGCAGTATGTGCTGTCTACAGTCAAACCAGTGCACTTCTAGCTTTTCACACAGAGTAGAAGTCTGCACATCACAGTTTTTAAGCTTAACATACCGAATAGCAGTTCCGTCTAATAAACAACGCTTCACGTAGCTACTTTTCTGTCCGTGGTGCACGCCAATTTCACAAGACGTACCTCTGTTCAGACATTATTACATCAGCTGCGGACACGGCACAGACTATAGCACTCACACAGCATGACAGTCCCCTCACTGTACTCCCTCCGTGCTCTCAGTAGACGGTCTCACTGACGACCTATCGGTACCCTCCTGCGCCGCCCTCACACGTCCCGCCGGATACGGTGGCCGGCGCGCAGTGACCAGCTTTCGTCCAAAGCGCTGGGCGAGTTCATTTGTTTGTTCAGAGGGGGAGGTCAACAGGTGTTTGCCGCCTTTCGACCGGTCGGCGATGACAGAAGCGACGCACACCCCGTGCAATCTTTCTCAAACGATTTTACAGAAACTATTCTGTAAAAAAAATGCATTTGTGCTTTTCTTGTAGCTTTATACGTTAGGTTCATTATGATGTACCCATCATTTCGATAATGATCATAGTTATGGTGATATTTACGTGGAAGTAAGAATGGGGCGAAATTAGAAGAAGGTGGCAATGGAAAATAGGGGTCGTTACGATTTTGCGTTTGATGCATATTACATAATATGTTGCTGTGTATGAAATTTAGGTAACATTGAATTTTGATTTTGACTTAGATGGAGATCTCTGTCACCAATCTCGGGAAAATTGATCTGACAGAGTGCACACGTTTGCGATCGCACAGCGCCAGCAATAAAGGCAGAGTGAAATATTCGCAACACGCCTCATATTTCGTAAACGGTTTGAGATATCGAAATGAGGTTTTGGCAAATGATAACACAAGACGAGAGTATTTTTCCATAGGGTTATTATGCAAAATTTCATTGTTTACCACGTTATTCTACTAACTACAGATTTTTAGGACGAAAGAATGTAATTTTTTAAGGGGCATCGATAGCTGGTGAAACGAGAAATGCCATGGGTTTTGGAACAACATAAGTGAAGCAGTTACACGTTTGTTTGGTATCGAGGATGTGCTTTGTCGTAAGATGCTGGCCTTACTTTTCCTCAGTTCCTCACTTAATAAACTCAAGGAATCTTTGTTTCAGAATTCTCTAGCAATTTCATCTGCACAGATATTAGTGAGGCGGGACTGTGTAATCTCCACTGAGTTTTGACAAAAGAAGATAAATATTAACATCGCAACAAGAGAAATGTGTAGGTTTTACTCAAAATTACCCACTCATGGCACTCCATTGAAAGTAATAAATGGTTAACAAGCCATGTGAAAATAAATCACCGCATTCTTGGCGGAACTCTCTTTAGATACTAACGAAAGAAAGGGTGACATAGATTTTTGAAGGTCACCATGCAAGTGCGATCGTGAAGGGGTTCTGTGTAATGTTTACAAAAAAGTGTGAGTGCACCCTTCAGTTTATAACGGCCCTTTCCTTCCATCGCTCGCCATTGCTCCCACAGCCCCCACCACTACCGCTCTCTCCATGCGTGCACTGCCTTCCGCGCATCTACTGGCCACGGTATTCTACGTGCACTATATCGTATCACTTCACATTACACTTTCAAAAATTCCAATTACGTTGATTCAAAGTTTCAGACACAATTAGTATATCGCATTAGTCTGCTCATGGAAAGAATTTAAACAACATGTTAACAAACGAAAGAATATACAGTCAGAACAAAATGAAAAAAGCAGTTGCATACAGAACAACTGCATGACGTAAACAGAAATGTAGATGTACGAAAATGTAAGTTTACCGCACTTATACTGAAATAATTCTTTCGATGTATTACAAAAATATAGCATAATAAACGAAAATGAAATTTGAGACTAAAGGAAAAAAATCTATATTGTTCTCATGTGTTATCTTCACACAGACCACAGTTCAGTCTTATCTGGTGTGGCAAAGAGTCAGAGACAACAATCTTACAGCGGTAGTACGCGCAAGGAAACAGGCGATCACTTTACCGTAAATGAAGAGGACTCCTTCAACGTTACGCTAAGGGAGAAGCTTTTCTGGAATGCTACTTCAGTGGCGTGGAGGCTGACAGTATCTTACCCACCGATAAAGCGAATGCTGCGTGCTTTAAAAACGGTAAGGCGTCGGCCTCGCTCATACTCGCTTGCTGTAGTGTTCGTCCAGATTTACTCATGTCGCTGCCACTCCATTCTTGTAGTCCAAGACTGTTGTCGATCGTATTGAGTGCTCCTTTGGTGGCTGCTATGCTAACTCATCAGTGTTAACGACATCCCTCTGCAAGCTAGACTCGGAGAGGCAGAACGCCTACATGGGTTTCTAGTAATTCGACTGTAAGAATGCTAAGGGTAGCTCCGTGTATCCGGTGAACAGGCTTTCGGCAGGTGAGACGTCTGCAGCGCTACAGCACACCGGCAGGTTGCGACGCAAATCTCACTTTCTCCCGATACTTGAACATTTTCCGAACTGTCGTTGGGTGAATATAAAACTCCAGACTTAACTCGCTGTCACCAGCAAACAGCTAGCTCTGTTTGAAGCGATGACATTTATTTTCCATGCTTTTTTACTTTTTCAGTTTCTTGGTGTGCAAGCTTAAGGTCATCTCATATGCCGAGTTTTAATGACTTTTGGCGATGCATTTATAGCAATACATCTGTGTTAGTCTGTCAAAATTTCATCTCCTTCGACATTTCATTGAGTGTGATATTCAGTCCAAGAAATAAGCTGTAATATTGATCTATGGTCCATTTCCAACGTAGGGACGAATTAAAACCATCCACTAGGACGAGAAACCGTGTTCATACCCCACAATGTAGTATTGTACTGTTTCCTCTCCTGATGGATACTGAAGACAGAACGGAAAATTAAATCAAAGAGAGGGTCTACACCTCAAATTTACAAAACTCATACGTCAATTTCGTAACACTGAAGGAACGAGAGTGTGAAGCGGCTCGTAGTAAAATTGCGTGCTTATGGAATATCGTCTCAGTTGTGTGACTGGATTTGCGATTTCCTGTCAGAGAGGTCACAGTTCGTAGTAACTGACGGAAAGTCATCGAGTAAAACACAAGTGATTTCAGAAGTTCCCCTAGGTAGTGTTATAGGCCCTTTGGTGTTCCTTATCTATATAAACGATTTAGGAGACAATATGAGCAGCCGTCTTCGGTTGTCTGCATATGACGCTGTCGTTTATCGACTAATAAAGTCATCAGAAGATCAAAACAAACTGCAAAACGATTTAGAAAAAATATGTGAATGGTGCGAAAAGTGGCAGTTGACCCCAGAAAATGAAAAGTGTGAGGTCATCCACGTGAGTACTTAAAGGTACTCGTTAAACACGATACACGATAAATCAGGCTAATCTAAAAGCCGCAAATTCAGCTAAATACCTAGGTATTACAGTTACGAACAAATTAAATTGGAAAGAACACGTAGAAAATGTTGTGGGGAAGGCTAACCAAAGGCTGCGTTTTATTGGCAAGAGACAATTAGAAAATGTAACAGACCTACTGAGGAGACTGCCAACACTACACTTGTCCGGTCTCTTTTAGAATACTGCTGCGCGGTGTGGGATCCATACCATGTAGAACTGACGGAGTACATCGAAAACGTTCAAAGAAACGCAGCACGTTTTGTATTATCACGAAATGTGGGAGAGAGTGTCACAGAAATGACACAGGGTATGGGTTGAAAATCATTAAAAGAAAGGCGTTTTTCGTTGCGACGGAATCTTCTCAAGAAATTCCAATCACCAACGTTCTTATCCGAATGTGAAAATATTTTGCTGACACCGACCTACATAGGGCCGAACGATTACCACGATAAAATGAGGGAACTCAGAGCTCGTAGAGAAAGATATAGGTGTTCATTCAAAATGGTTCAAATGGCTCTGAGCACTATGGGACTTAACATCTATGGTTATCAGTCCCCTAGAACTTAGAACTACGTAAACCTAACTAACCTAAGGACATCACACAACATCCAGTCGTCACCAGGCAGAGAAAATCAGTAACCCCGCCGGGAATCGAACCCGGGAACCCGGCCGCAGGAAGCGAGAACGCTACCGCACGACCACGAGCTGCAGGCGGTGTTCATTCTTCCCGCTCGCTATACAAGATTGGAATAATAGAGAATTATTGTGGAGGCGATTAGATGAACCCTCTACCAGGCACTTAAATGTGATTTGCAGAGTATCCATGTAGATGCAGATGTAGATGGAGAAGTATGAACCTCGAGAACCAATGCGGCAGTTATGACCACCTGGCTAATAACCGGGTTGTCCACCTTTCGCACGGGTAACAGCGGCGTTGGAGGGAGCTGGCGCGTCATCTTCACCTGATTCCCGTAAATGCCGGGGAGGATAGAGATGAGCTTTGACGCCCTGTTCAATCACGACCCAATTCGGACCTGGTAAGTAGGGGGGACAGAACATCAACTGCAACTCACCACTGCGTTTCTTGAACCACTCCATCACATTCCTGGCCTTGTGGCACGTTATCTTCTTGAAAAAGCAACTGCCGTCGGGAAACATTATCGTCATGAAGAGGTGTACTTGGTCTGCGACCAGTGTACCATTTTCCTTGGCCGTTGTGGCGCCTTCCTCGAGCTCCACTGGACTTATGGATACCCTTGTGAATGTTCCTCAGAGCACAATGGAGCCTTCGCCAGCTTGTCTCCGTCCTGCTGTACAGGTGTCAAGGACCTGTTTCTGGAAGAGAAAGGATTCGCACCCTCCATTGGCATGATGAAGAAGAGATCGGGATTAATCAGATCATGTAACAACGCTCTGCCACTTCACCAACGTCCAGTGCCGAAGGTCACGTGCCCATTTCAGTCGTAGTTGCCGGTGTCGTGCTGTTAACGTTGGCATATGGCCGCGGTGGCCCATCGTTAGGAGAGTTCAGTACACTGCGTGTTCAGACACACTTGTACTTTGCCCTGAAAGTCTGATGTTAGTTCAGCCACAGTTTGCCGCCTATCCTGCTTAGTAGTCTGCCCAGCCTATTACATCTGTAAGGCGGGGCAGCCCAACCCCAGAACGTCTGCATGTGGTTTCACCTTCCTTCCGCCTCGTGTCAAAGACACTTACCACAGCACTCGAACGCCCGAAAAGTAGTGCAGTTACCGAGAAGCTCGTGCCGAGCCTCCACACCGTCACAATCTGCCCTCGAACTAACTCAGGCAGATCGCGCGCCTTCCCCACTCTACACCCGAACAGCACTCTCACTGACACTACACGTACCATGCGTGTCTCTATCAGTCACTCCTCGCCAGGTGACGCTGCTATCGCCAGGACGGGTTTATATCGATAGTAGGTTGGTGGTCACAATGTGCTCGCTGATCAGTGTATGTTCAAAGGCCTCAGGTATGGTGTATATCAGCTCCATTACTAAATAATGTGATTAAAATGTTTTGAACTTTAAAAAAAATTATAACATACATTCTTAGTTGAAACTACATTCACCCCTCCCCAGTATATATCACGTCCACCCTCATGTTCCCACTATCGCACAGAATATATAAAACCAAATTTGTTCAACTCTCTTAAAACATGGGTTTTGTAAGAAGTCAGGTGGAATAATGAGAAAGGAATATAGAAGTCTAGTCGATCACCTTCTGCTATGGCCGAGCCAGCCATCATGATAACACTGTAAAAGCTTCAATTTTATATTTTAAGAAAAAAATTAGACATTTAATAGAATCTTAAAAATCGTGCCAATTTCGTCTGTTTGACAGCTGATATAGAGAGCAGCTCTGCTTGTGGATTTATCTCTGCCTCTTCTCGGAACATAAAACCATGAACTAAAATGTGGCGTACTGTTACCTGCTCCGGCCGCGGTGGCCTAGCAGTTCTAGGCGCTTCGCTCCGGAACGGCGCGACTGCTACGGTCGCAGGTTCGAATCCCGCCTCTGACACGGATGTGTGTGATGTCCTTAGGTTAGGTTTAAGTAGTTCTAAGTTCTAGGGAACTGATGACCTCCGATGTTAAGTCCCATAAAGCTCAGAGCCATGTTTTCTGTTACCTGCAAGCCAGTGTCAGCAGATATTGGCGCATCCTCTCGCTGGAGCAAGAAGCTACGCGTTACTGGACAATGTATTACGTGTAGACAAGTGACCTCAACTCATCTGTGTGCTCTGCAGAAGGCATGCAGCGGCCGAACTGCTAACTTTACTTCCTGCAACGTATTATCTGACATTTACAGCCACTGTTCTTCCTTTCTAAGCATGATACTATAACTCAATATTGAGGTAAGGGACAGCACACTGTGCTACGGAATATTCAATACATAATTTCTGGGCTGTTGCATCAGCTAGTTCGTTTCCCTGAATGTCCATGTACCTGGCGGAATGAGACCTAATTACCCGGCCTTTGTAGATGGATAAGGATGTGAAGGATATTCATTACTTTATCTGCTGGATACAAGCAAAATAAAGGTCGAAGGACACTCACGGAGTCAGAGCAGACTATCTGGTTCTGCGAGCGAGTAACAGGTTCATGCATCTGCAGTACCTTAATGTATATGTTTATCCTTACATGGGTCTTGTAGTCGCACATTGCCGCTTTTTAGGATGAAATCACCACCTACAGCAAGGTGTTAAGGATATTCATAAACTTCACAAATATCATCTCTGCAGATCTGCCCAGTCACAGTCGCAAGTGGGGCGACATGAGAATCTTGTGAATTACAGTCCTGTAATTTTATCTTCATTTGATGTAAAACAAATGGCTTTATATAACTAAAATGTGTGACCTCAGCTCAAAGACTTTTCCTCCATTGGATTCACATACCAGTCACATTTCTTACGTTCACTTACAGCAAACAGTTAATTTCAGGTGCTGAAATTCCGCAGGTTCGCTTACTAGGGACTCTAGGGCGTAACCTGTTGATAGCCAGCGAAGCAACTCATATTTTATTTGAATGTTAATTATAAGGCAGTAAAAGTTAATAGCATTTATAACGTCAATATATTCTCTTTGCAACGCTTGGTGCATCTGTACGTGAAATGTTTCCATCACAGTGCGTCGAGCAACATTTATCCCAAACAAGAATTTGTACAGTATTTTTACTGCTAACTATAATTTACGGGAGTGTACATCATGTTCCTGGAACTGCAATTTGTGTGAAATTCCCCGAGAGTTTATTTATATTTCGTTTTGGCTAGATATTCGGAATCATTGAATAATGCAGTACCTGTACGGGTTGTAATGAGAAGTCTACATTGAAACAAAATACTGAACTTATTGTAGCAATGTGCGTATTCATTAACAAACATAAAATACATTCTAAGCCAAAACGCGACACACTACGAAGGATTTATCAGAAGGGGGCGCAAATCGGTATATGTGATGTACGTCTACAGATAAATAAATCCTTACAATTTCAGAAATGTTTGATGATTTACACAAGAGAAAGAGCTTCGCAAATTGAGCAGCCCAGTAACGGTTTGGTCCGCCTCTGACCCCTTACACAAGAGGTTATTCGGCTAGGTATTGATTGAGAAGGGTCGCTGGACGTCCTCCTGAGGGCAAATTCTCTCCAGTGGGCGCGTTAAATTGTCAAAATACCAAGCTTGTCGGGGGGCCCTACCCGTTATGCTCCGGGCGTTCGCAGATGGGGAGAGATGCAGCGACATTGCTGCGAAAGGTAGGGTTTGGCAAGCACGAAGCCAAGCAGCAGAAACATTTGCCGCTTGAGGACGGGCGTTATCTTTTTGAAATGTAAGCCCGGAATTGCTTACATGAAGGGCAACAAAAACGGACGCAGAATACTGCCGACGTACCTCTGTGCTGTAAAGATGCTGCAGTTGACAATCAAAGAGGCACCGCTACGGAATGAAATGACAGCCTAGAATAGCTCTCCTGTTTGTTGGGCCATATGGCAGGCGGTAGTCAGGTTAGTATCCCACCACTGTACGGGGCATGTCCAGAAACGTTTTCGGGATGGATTCCCATTGAGTGAAGTAGAATTGTCTTCAGTGATGAGCCCGCTTCGAATTCATAGTGACCAGCGGAGATGTGTCTGGAGCCGCCCCGTACAGCGATGCGGTACCAACCTGAGAGTCGTCTGCCATATGGGCCGACAGCCAGGAGTGATGATCTCGGGTGCCAGTTCGCTTCATGACAGGACCCCTGTGGTTGTCAACAGCGACCTCTTTACAGTACAGAGGTACTTCGACGTTATTCTACATAATGTTTTATTGCCTTTCATGGCAAGCCATGCTGGGCTTACATTTCAGACAAATATTAATGGCCAAGAACAGAATAGCAGCTTTAGAAATGTGGTGCTACAGAAGAATGCTGAAGATTAGATGCGTAGATCACACAACTAATGAGGAGGTATTGAATAGGATTGGGGAGAAGAGAAGTTTGTGGCACAAATTGACTAGAAGAAGGGACCGGTTGGTAGGACATGTTGTGAGGCATCAAGGGATCACCAATGTAGTATTGGAGGGCAGCGTGGAGGGTAAAAATCGTAGAGGGAGACCAAGAGATCAATACACTAAGCAGATTCAGAAGGATGTAGGTTGCAGTAAGTACTGGGAGATGAAGAAGCTTGCACAGGATAGAGTAGCATGGAGAGCTGCATCAAACCAGTCTCAGGACTGAAGACCACAACAACAACACAACGTCCCTCTCCCGTCACAGGGCGAAAGGTTTTGTCCTCGTTCTTGCCAAACCCTACCCTGGCCAGCAGGGTCGTCGGATCTCCATCAGGTGAGTGCATTATAGGCAGAGCCCTCCAACCCTCTCGACATTTTGACGATCTGACGCTCTAGTTGGAGAGAATCGGGCACGATATCCATCAGCAGGACATCTAAAAACTTCGTCAATCACTGCCGAGCTGAAATACTGCAGGCATAACGGCCATAGGCGGACCAAAGCGTTAATGGCTTGCTCAATATGTGATGCTCTTTCTCCTGAAAATCATCCATTTAAAAAAAAAAGTTATCATTTGTTTGTCTGTAATTGTATATTACATCTACTGATTTCCGTTAAATTCGGATAATTCCTCCGTGGTGGTCTTTTTTTTTTTTTTTTTTTTTTTTCCTTAGAGCATATAAGTAGTGTGGTGGTTAATCCACCCCAATCAGACAATTGCTATTGAGCGGGAGGGCCGGTTCACATAAGCAACATTCACACTTGACAACAACAATTTTATTAACCTTCCTTTGGCCAAATAAAATTTTACCTTTAAAATTCAAAATCCTTAAAAGCCCTTTTCAAACAACAACATTAATGTTTAACCAAGCATTAAGTGACTTGCAAGTTAATTAAATTCTATACACAGTATAGCTCCCAAAAGGAGATTACAATAATGAGATAAAGTTTTACCAGTAATGGATAACACAATTTTTTAAAACACCTAATAAAACCCAAACAGACACGCCCCTTCGTGACATTTTCAAAACAGGTGACGTTACATAGGCACGGGCAAATTCAAGTAGCAGAAGGGGGCGCACTGGACCCAGAGCAGAGGTGGCTGGACCCAGAACCCACAGCAAGCGGACGAGCTGGACAGGGCGCCACACACAGTACACTATAACACACTGGAGAAAAAGGTCTTACAGCCCGCGCTACCATACAATTTCAGAGAAAGGGGGGGGGGGGGGGGGGGGAGAAAACGGCAAACATTAATTCCTCAAACGCAAAATAACTACGAGGTATAAAATGATAGCCTATTTCACAAACATTGAAACAAAATGGTCAAGGGAGAATCAATAACTATTGCCCTAGACGTAACCTTAAAGGACGAGGGCAAAAAGCATAATACCAAGTCAGCTTAGAAATTTAAACTACACTAGTAGGTTAACATACGCTCACTGAAACTGGAGAACTCATTTAAATTACCCCTTAACAGGATACTGATAAACTTAACATTTCACTGTTTACGAGTGAACAGGTTATGCAGTTAGATAACACAGAACGTACAGATTCAATGTCAAGCTTGTGCTTTGAACCAAGTAACCAACGTCCACACAGCTCACTGTATCAGGAAAAATATTACTGTTTGACCATACTGTCCGTCACTCCGAACAGCAATAGTACCAATTAATACACCTCGCTTGCTCGGACTGTATCATATCACCAAACTCCAGACAGAACTTTAACCAAACACAATAACACGTATTTACTTTAACAGCACTAAATAGAGGGGACCGTTTGGTTGGCAAGACAACAGTTTCCGGTCATGGTGCCGATACTTCGAAAGCAAGGATCAGTTTAATATGCGCACCAAAAACATGACAAGCAGTTCTCACCAAACCTTATCAAATCCTTTACAGATCCAAACCAGGGACGCACGACTCGATTCTGGTAATTTGGTCGAGCCCAGTTCCCACACTAAAAGCCAGGTTCGGTCTTTCAAACGAGTCAAACACACCACAACCTCTGCGTCGTGCCCCGGCCTGCTGGACCACGCTCTCCTCCGATTCTCCCGCGCCGCTCGGCTCTCCGGCTGCCCTTCTGTAGCGCCACACGCCCGTCGCGGCCAAAAGCCACGTCAAACGGCCCAGCCCAAAGATCACACCACGCCGACCCGATCGATCAATCGATACGAGCCGGCACGGCTCAAGTAGTACTGTTACTTGTAGGGAGTACTAAAACACTGATATTATCGATCAAAATTCATGTCTTATATTGAACGAAAAATTAATGGTTTGTTTGCAGAAAATGTAATATTAACATAGAAACTCATTCGTTGAGTCTTCGACATTCATCGTTTATATGTGTTTGCCACTATACCCAAAGGAAAGGCGTTATTAATACTTTTTTTGCAAGCAGCTCTAACCTGCCAACAAAAATGCAAGAATGCCTCAACATTGATAGTCAGTCATTAGCTCAAACATTTACAGTTATATGAACAGCAAATATAATGATATTTCTATCATAATTTTTTAAATCACTAGTAAGATATTTTTTCTTATATTAGGCCTTCTCTGTAGAGAATATGTATCGATTCACACGTATCCTTACCGAGAAAGTACGTATAGCAAATCAAACAATAGCACTTTGTCGGATAGTCGAGCGAGCTAAAACGCCCTCTTCCGGGACACACAGAGAGGCCCGCCGATCCCGGCCCCAATCTGCTGATGGATAAAACAATGGGGACCTGCGTGGCGGACAGCCTAGACTGGGTTTCTGGGCGGTTTCCCACTGCCTACTGTTTGAACGCGGACTGGTAGCCACTTCCCGCCTCAGTCACACGATTCACAAACACCTGGAAAATGTTCCCATGATATAACACTAAGCGCAGAGAGATGGGGTACACAGATTCTGTCGCTGGGGGAGCTAGTGACGTCAGGAAGGCTATTCACTGCCACTAACATCGCCAGATTCCAGTTAACACGCCGACCTCGTGGGGGAGTCAGAATAACGCCAGGATGACGACGAAGATGAAATGTCATAGGCTTATGTCAAAGACTGGCAATATTACACAATGCTAAACACTCGCAACTTACTGCAACATCGATAATGGTAGCTAAAATCTCAACAAGACATCAGCAATCTTTCTAAGTTCTCAAAGTCTGGCCGTTGAATCGCTATTTACTTTTCTTGCCGAAGATTACCCTTACTTTCAAAAGTGCAAAACTAAACCAATATAGACGTTATGTAATTAAGTAAATACCTCTCTGAACAAAGCAAGCTACAAATACCACATTGAGGTGACAAAAGTCATTGGATACCTCCTAACATAGTGCCGGACATACTTTTTCCGGTGTAGTGCAGCAACTTTGCGAGGTGCCGGGGTGCAGAAGAGTTTGTACCTCTTTAATTCAGACGAATTTTGCATGAGAACGAAACATGCACTCGACCCCCTCCTTATCTACATCTACCAGCTAATTCATTGTGCGCACAGCGGTAATGGAAGGAAATGATTATGGACCCTACTAGTTCGTAAAATAAAGAGTGCACACTCACAATAATTTTAAAAAAATCGTAATCTACTCAAAAAAGAGAACTTTATCATAATAAATATCAGGTAACGGGATTCTGCCTATATCTACAAAATGATATGCGGATTAAATATTACAATGAGATTTATTATATATCAGAACATAAATGCACATGACTGTCGACAAAGACAGTAGGTTAAAGGATAGGGTAGATCGAAATGCTATGAGAACAAGAGTTGGCTCGAGACAGGGGGTTCCTACTCTCTGTGACAAAATAGATTGACGATAATGACTGGAGGTCTTAATGAATCAAATATTAATCTCCCGACTATATAGCAGTATCGCAATTAGTGGTCAGAACTCAAATGGGATCACATGGAGAAACAAACAAGGTGGACTTCTAGCAAAGCGAGCGCGCGTGCTGCTGAGGGATTCAGTACAAAATTTATAAGATCCTACAATGCCGGAGTCGCAAAATACTGTACCAGTACTGAAATCTGGAGCATGTCGTTGGTAGGCAGCGTCCTGATGATGTAGGCGCCGACTTCTGAGGTGCAGCAACTCTGTGTGAACCCCTGGCCGCGAAGGCTGTCCGAGAATTCTAAGTTCTTACGAAAACGAGCGACCAAGTCGCAAGACCATCCGACTCCGAGGAAGATCAGATCCTCATTCTCCCTGTGCCCAAAGCCAACGTTGCTCTACTCCCTACTCTCCCCGAAAACTGCGAATCAGCATTCAGTTCTGATTCTAAAATTCCCCCACACTGTCTCAGAACATCATTCGCGTTAATAGCGACCGTTCCCTCCAATTTCGAGCAGGGCCTTATGACGTCAACTGGCCTCAGTTTAAGTTGACCAATCATGGATCTGCTATTCAGCTGAGGGCGCTGAACTTGCCCTTTTACCGGCTACGAAAACAACCTCCCTAGATCACTGGCCATCCGGCGCCAGACGGTCGCACCCAGCAGGGCACAGTCCACGAGTATTGTCAGAATCAGGAGGACAATGCAGTCAGTCGGTGCCAGGAGTCTTCGTTCCGGGCGCGCCAGAGCGGTAAACACATAAACTGCGGCGGCACTCAGGCGTCTCGCAGGTCGTTTCACCCTGCATACAATACGCGAAACTCGACCGACATCAGTCGTTGCGCCAGGCGCTTAAGCCTACTGTACGAACCCCTCAGAATTCAGAGGATTGCAGCCCCCAACCGGAAACGCAGTGTGCCGCGTCCTCCGATGCTTGCCTCGCACAAGCCACCAAGCGAAGTAAAACAAAATGTTTAGGAATCGAGTGATAAATATTTTTTGAGCTCTCAGTATAGATACTCTCATTACAATAACCTTATTCGGTTTTTTTACTGCCGTACAATGACATAGAACATTAATAAAATTGATGAAAATGAGAGGAGACATGCGAAAGAGGGCATGGCGCCTCTCAACTTGACGTGGCATGGACTCAACAAGTCGCTTGAAGTCCTCTGTAGAAATACTGAGCCACACTGCCCCTATAGCAGTCCATAACTGTGAAAGTGTTGCCGGCGCTGTGGTTCCCTCAGGAAATGACCTCTCGATTACGTTCCATAAATATTCGATGGGATTCATATCGAACGATCTAGGTGGCCAAATCATTCGCTCGAATTGTCCAGAACGTCCTTCGAACCAGTCGCGAACAATTGTGGCACAGTGACATGGCTCAATGTGTCCCATAAAAATTCCATTGGTTGCAGATGGTCTCCAAGCAGCCGAAAATAATCATTTACAGTCGGCGATCTGTTCGGTTGGATCAGAGGACCCTAGTCCATTCCATGTAAGCACAGCCAACCATTATGGAACCACCACCGGCTTTCACAGTGCATTGTTGACAGCTTGGGTCCATGGCTTCGCGGTGTCTGCGCCACATTCAAATCCTACCATCGATTCTGACCAGGCTACGGTTTCCAGTAGTCTAGCGACCAATCGATATGATAGCGAGCCCTCGAGAGGTGCTGCAAGAAATGTCGTCCTGTTAACAAACACGCTCGTGTCGGTCGTCTGCCTCTATAGTAAAATTTCGCCGCGCTGTCCTAACAGATACATTCTTCGTACGTCTTGAGCCGTGGTAAAAATTGCTGTTTTGAAGAGCGCACCGCAGCGCGTTGTGTGAAGCAGTCGCTCTCCGTTTCTGGCGGTGGCGCTGCTGTGGCAATCGCAGCTTTGGTGTCCCCCTCTGGTGGAAAAGGGGAAAGGTTGCCTGTTCACGTGCATTTAAGGGGCGCTATGAGCTCGCTAGGGGGCGAGTCTGGTCAGTTGGTCAGCCGGGTCACTGTGGGGCAGTCAGTGTCTGTCTGCCGTCCGGAGCAGCTAGTATGTGTTAGGCCGCCAGTGTGCTCGAGTTCGTTCAGGCAGTGGTCATTGGCGGTTGGATCTTTCGGTTGGTCGGTCGCGCACTAGGACACAAGATGACTTGCCCGTCTTGAGCGTCGGCGCATGTGAGGTCGCCACGTCAGTCCAGTGGGTCGCGCCGTATAGCGAGGGGTAGTGGCTTCCCGGCCGACACGAGAGCAACAGGAGTCAACCCACGACATCGGTCTGGCCGGTGCGAGTTGCTACGCCGAGAGACGGGAGATCAGCGCGCCTTCATGCGTCCGTTGAAGCGGCTAGCAGCGGAGAGTTCGGGAGAGCGTTCTCGGGATGCTCCGGCAGTTCTTCACCAGACATCGCATTTTAGTAGAAGTTAAATGATTCGTGATATGTTGTATCATTTACTTGTTAAATTCTACTTGTTTTCTTGGTCAGTCTCTCGTCCCCAGCTTGCTTGTCTGTCTCTCGTCCGCATTTGTTAGGCAGTTAGTGTCTGTCTGTCTGCCGTAAGTTAATAGCTGCCTCTGTCATGTTTGTCGGATTCGGTGTTAACGAATTTATGGCTTAAGGTGTAAAGGCCAAATTCCAGAAATATGTTTTTATCTTGCCTAGCATCTTGAGAGGCGGTATATATGTAATGTAGAGCATGTTTGTACATTTAATGTAAAACTGCATTGCATGGGTTTTTATTTAAATGGTCATTTTAGTATATAAAGTTGCCACCCTTCCACCGTAAGAGTTTTCTTTTAAAAACAAGTTGCACTTTCGGTGGTAAGTAATTCTTTTAATGTGAGTGTTTTGTACCATTTCCATCTCTCCTACGGGGTGCATAGTTTATGTGTTGGTGTGAGTTGTTAAAATTTTTAGTTTAAAGTAATCTGGTGTGTTGCAGATTTGCACCAGTGTACTCTTTCAGAGGTTGTTGTGAGCTGTCATGACTACGGCCGTGTTGAAAGGAAGCGACAAGGTTCTCAGCCCGAAAGCTGATACTGTCAACAACAACAACAAAAAATTTTATTTCTGCCTCTGAATAAATTGTATCTTGATATTTTGGGGGTAATTTTTAAATCTTTTTTTTTAAGGAAAGAGTTTTTAGGAACAAAATTTCCATTTGTTGAAAGAAATTTGTTTTCATCAGTTACCCACTGGCAACTACTTCCACGATCACATAGTGTGACTAAATGTGTTAATGTTCTTGATGAATTGCTAGTAAGTAAAGTAAATTCTTTAAGAAAAGATTTTGAAAGTAAAGTCACGGTTCAGGTCCCACACTGAATTCTGCGCATATTTCACGTAGCGCTGCTTGTATGTTATCTATGGCAATTCCCCGCAAACGCCGCTGCTCTCGGTCGTTAAGCGAAGGCTGTCGGCCACTGGGTTGTCGGTGGTGTGAGGTAACGCTTGAAATCTGGTATTCTCGGCACACTCTTGACACTGCGAATCTCGGAATACCGAATTCCCGAAGTATTTCCGAAATATAATGTCCCATTCGTCTATTTCCAACTACCATTCAGCGTTCAGAGTCTGTTAAGTCCCGTCGCGCGGACATAATCACGTCGGAAACTTTTTCGCACGGATCACCTGAGTACAAATGGCACCTGCGCCAGTGCACTGTCCTTTTCTACCTTGTGTTCGCAGTACTACCACGCTCTGTATACGTAAATATCGCCATCCCATGACTTTTCGCCTCGGTGTATAGTACTTAAGAGTTAATAATTAAAAACGTGTGGAATTGGTGATAGCAACAATACTATAAAAATGGCGAGACATTCTGATAAGAAAAATGAAATGAATAAAAGTTGTATTTTAAAATCGACGTAGCTGGTTTTCGTGGTCAGTTATTAATAGGGTGATGCTATACCGTGTGTAGGTAATAAAGGTTAGAATCGCCAATGCTGGCGTGCATAAAAATGCGTACAACAACTCATAATCGGACTTCGTAAACCATGAAAAAATAATGAAGACAGGTTCTCTGACTGATCAGGCAAATTTGCATATAGGCTGCTGAAATGATGGCCGATCAATTGCACCACATTATGAAGACTTCCACGTCGCATCGTCTCAAATTAATGCTGAAACATGTCAGAGTTTAACTGATATATTGACGTAAAATATGCAGACATTAAAAATATCGCACCTCCTATCGAAGATTGAGTCTGGATCCGAAGCCAAGACAGAAGAGAGTGACGATCCTCGTTAAAGAAAGTAGAGTCATTTGTTTCAACACACATTACTTCACATTTTAAGAGTCACAGATCACGTTTAAATAATTTTCTTAGTACGTTGCGTCACGGTCGGTTATCCAGTTAATACAGGAAAAAGGATATCACAAAGCCTTTCATCAGGAAACGCTTATTACGATAAACTTCTCACTATTCTGTATAAAACCATGCCATATCTCGCATTCAGAATGCTAATGTTTTATTGTCTTTTTCGTCTTAGAATTCTGATCTTTTTTTCATTCCTCCTCCACAGTGATCTTCTTCTTATAATTCTCCTTCTTCTTCAGACCAGTCATTTGTTGCTTAATTTCGCCTACGTGTGTCTCGGTCTGGTAGATTTTTTTTCCTTCTTAACATAAAATTTATAATGCTGAGTGCTAATCCTTATGGAAGCAATCACGGCAATTTTTATTTTCACATTAATTTGTTTTTCAGTGACTTTCCTTATGCAGTATCTCAAAAATGTTCTCTTCACAATTTAATATGTTTTTGTTCTTTATTTAAGTTACGTAATTCACTATTACCATTTTAACAGTTTCCCTTCAGGTTTAATGACAGGCAGAGACACGGAATGCGATAGCTCACAGAGCCGGAGGTAATGTGACGGGATGGCGCTGGACGTAGGGAAGTTGGTTTCCGCACTGGGAATGCTGCTCTGCAGTACATTAAGCGACGACAGATTTCCTCAGCGTCGTAAATAAACACATCACAGGTCCATCTTACATATAAAGAGGTACCAATAAATCTTGTGAGCAGGGCATTCAATGCAAATGTGTTGGCATCAGATTTGTGCATTGGTGGAACCCGCTGCCGTTCTCTTGTTTACCCATAGGAGCCACACAATATATACTTCTCCGCAGGTAAAACCTGTCTTCCAAGATAACGAGGACAGCAAAAATTTCAAAAATTTATCCAACTCTAAATAGAAATGTTGACAGACAGTTAAAGCCAATGCCCAGCGGATCGAAATGAGCTACATAATTCAATGCTCCTACATATCTTCCTTCACCTTAATTTGCGGTTGAATGTTCATCTACTGCTGCTGCAGTTATGGGACCCGAATCATAATAAGTGTGAATAACGTGGACAACTAGGCCCGTCATTTTTGCAATTTTTAATTAAAAAATGGAGTAGGATATACTCCGGTGAATCCGGACAGCGGCTAAATAGGAACAATTTTAGAATATTGATTCCCCAGTAGAAATGAACTGCATATAAGAAGGTACTGCCATCTCCAGGTTATCGTCCGTACTCGACGTATCAGAAAACCGTTTAACAGAGTGCTAGCCTAGCGCTGTGGTCTCAATTTGTCACACCAAGTACAAGTTTCCGAAGGTAATAGGAAAAGGAACTTTTGATTTCTAATATTATGTTTCTTTAAAATTAGAATAATCCATTAACCGTTACTCTTATTATGTATTTGTTTACATATATTTTAAATCGGAGATCTGAAATGAGGTTGTGATAGTTCTCCCATTCATGGAAAGTGGTTTAAGTGCTACCAGAATCTGTAGAGCAAAAACACCACTTTTTCGGTGAATAGTACTTTGTGTTGCATGAAATACCGCAATCCTAAACCACCGGCATTAGGAGGCTGGATTCAGTACCAACGAAGGGGAAAGCTGCAGCACTATGAAAACTGTGTAGGGGCCGAGGGAAAGAAGAACTTTGTTTGTAATAAATGTGTACTGCACAGTCAGTATACCTCCTTAACGAATATGTACCGTATATGACAATTAAAAGAAGAAGAAACATTATACACTATTCCTTTAAAACTATGTGATTTTTCCCTATTCATCCTCACTGGCAACGATAAATAAGAACATGTGATACCTGATTATTATCTTTTACACATGTTCTATGTATTTCATTAAAAAGCTAACCTGTAATTTGTTCCATATACACTATGTGATCAAAACTATCCGGACACCCCCCAACAACATATGATTTCAGTAACAGGTCCATTGTGCTGGCACCTATTGGCAGGTACTCTGTATCAGCAACCTCAGCAACCGTGAGAGAGCAGAATGGGGCGCTCCGCGGAACTCACGGACTTCGAACGTGGTCAGGTGATTAGGTGTCACTTGTGTCATACGTCTGTACTCGAGATTTCCACACTCCAAAACATCCCTAGGTGGACTGCTTCTGATGTGATAGTGAAGTGGAAACGTGAAGGGACACGTACAGCACAAAAGCGTGCAGGCCGACCTCGTCTGTTGACCGACAAGAGATCGCCGACAGTTGCATAGAGCCGCATGTGTAACAGGCAGACATCCATCCAGACCATCACACAGGAATTTTCCAAACTGAATCAGGATCCATTGCAAGTACTATGTTAGACGGGAGGTGACAAATCTTGGTTTTCATGGCCGAGCAGCTGCTCATAAGTCACACATCACGCCGAAAAATGCCAAACGACGCGTCACTTGGTGTAAACGTTGGCCAAGTGCACAGTGGAAAAACGTTTTGTGGAGTGACGAATCACGGTACACAATGTGGCAATCATATGGCGGAGTGTGGGTATGGCGAATGCCCGGTGAACATCTGCCAGCGTGTGTAGAGCCAACAGTAAAATTCCGAGGCGGTGTTGCTAGGGAGTGATGCTGCTTTTCATGGAGGGGGCTTACACCCCTTTTTGTTTTGCGTGCCACTATCACAGCACATGTCTACATTGGTGTATTGATGTTTTAAGCACCTTCTCGCTTCCCATTGTTGAAGAGCAATTCCGATGGCGAAAGCATCTTTCAACACAATCGAGCACCTGTTCGTAATGTACGGCCTGCGGTGCAGTGGCTACACGACAATAACATCCCTGCAGTGGACTGGCCTGCACAGAGTCCTCGCTTGAACCATATGGAACACCTCTGGGATGTTTTGGAAGGCCAACTTCGTTCCAGGCCTCACCGACCGACATATATACCTCTCCTCAGGCCAGAACTCGGTGAAGAATGGGCTGCCATTCTTCAAGAAACCTTCCAGCACCTGATTGAACGTATGCCCGCCAAGGGGAAACTGTCATCAAGGCTCAGGGTGAACCAACACCATTCTGAATTCCAGCATTACCGATGGAGGGCGCCACGAACTTGTAAGTCATTTTCAGCCAGGAGTCCGGATACTTTTGATCGCAGTGTATGTTATGCTAAAGAATGAAGTAGATATTTTAGATTTTCTGCTAACTTTAGAACCCGAGGTTATTCTATCAATGCTGGAATATGTCGCTTAATTTTATGAATGAAAACAGTACTACTTAAAATGGCAAGTCTGAGGCATTATTTGATACCCGTGCCACAGTACTACGATTTATCTCCGTTTTTGCCGACCTGTTCTCGAGTTCATTTGTGCTCAAGCGTATATGTCCATATGATTCCTGGTTTTGCAAAATAGCTCGAGTACACAATGTTAAAGTTTAGTATGTCAGGTTTAGACACCTCTGTTCAGAAGTTAATTTGGCACTAGTTAAAGGAACGAAGTTGGGCGAAGGATTTTATATTGTCATACCAGCCTCTCGGTGGTCAGCAGGACATCGTTGATGTACTACTGATCAGGAGGACCAATTTTCTGGGCACATATTTTCTGTTCACGTCGTCGGCTGTTCCAACATCCGCTCTCTTCCAAAAGAATACAAACACCTCGGTCTCGCCAGGACTTTGCTAGATGGTTATTATTTCTGTTGAGAATATTTGCTTTATTTACGCTGTAGAAAACAACGATGTTTATTAATTTTGCTCTTTGATGTGGTATCGACGCGTTTCGCTTATTTAAATCGCGAAGTGAATCAACTACACATTACGATTTTTCTCTTCAATTTTTAAATGTCATTTACGGTTACAGAAGCATCCAATACATAGAAATTTGAAAGATTCTTCAAATTCGCATTATACACTACTGGCAATTAAAATTGCTACACCACGAAGATGAAGTGCTACAGACGCGAAATTTAACCGACAGGAAGAAGATGCTGTGATACTCAAATGATTAGCTTTTCATAGCATTCACACAAGGTTGGCGTCAGTGGCGACACCTACAACGTGCTCACATGAGGAAGGTTTCCAACCGATTCCTCATACTCATACAGCAGTTTGACCGGGGTTGCCTGGTGAAACGTTGTTGTGATGCCCGTGTAAGGAGGAGAAATGCGTACCATCACGTTTCCGACTTTAATAAAGATCGGATTGTAGTCTATCGTGTTTACGATTTATCGTATCGCGACATAGCTGCTCGCGTTGGTAGAGATCCAATGACAGTTAGCAAAATATGGAATCGGTGGGTTCAGAAGGGTAATACGGAACGCCGTGCTGGATCCCAACGGCCTCCTATCACTAGCAGTCGAGATGACAGGCACCTATCTTATCCGCATGGCTGTAACGGATCGTGCAGCCACGTCTCGATCCATGAGTCAACACATGGGGACGTTTGCAAGACAACAACCATCCGCACGAACAGTTCGACGACGTTTGCAGCTGCATGGACTATGAGCTCAGAGACTATGGCTGGGGTTACCCTTGACGCTGCATCACAGACACCAGCGCCTATGATGGTGCACTGAACGACGAACCTGGGTGCACGAATGCCAAAACGTCATTTTTTTGGATGAATCCAGGTTCTGTTTACAGCATCATGAAGGTCGCATCCTTGTTTGGTGACAGCGCGGTGAATGCACATTGGAAGCGCGTATCCGCCATCGCCATACTGGAGTATGACCCGGCGTGATGGTATGGGGTGCCATTGGTTACACGTCTCGGTCACCTCTTGTTAGCATTGACGGCACTTTGAACAGTGGACGTTACATTTCAATGTGTTACGACTCGTGGCTCTACCCTGTATTCGATCTCTGCGAAACCATATATTTCAGCAGGATAATGCACTTTCGCATGTTACAGGTCCTGTACGGGCCTTTCTGGAAACAAAAAATGTTCGACTGCTGCCCTGGCCAGCACATACTCCTCACCAACTGAAAACGTCTGGTCAATGATCGCCGAGCAAATGGCTTGTCACAATACGCCAGTCACTACTCTTGATGAACTGTGGTATGGTGTTGAAACTATATGGGCAGCTGTACCTGTACACGCCATACAAGCTGTGTTTGACTCAAAGCCCAGGAGAATAAAGGCCGTTATTACGTCCAAAGGTGGTTGTTCTGGGTACTGATTTCTCAGAATCTATGCACCCAAATTGCGTGAAAATGTAAGCCCATGTCAGTTCTAGTATATTTTATTTGTCCAATGAATACCCGTTTAACATCTGCATTTCTTCCTGGTCTAGGATTTTAAATGGCCAGTAGTGTATATTTTAAATAGCAAATCATAAGTTGTAATCTAGGTCATTAGAATCGCATCCTACAAACAAATAGCTAGTTATTTAAACTGACGACATATAACCACAACTCTCACCATTTCAGTACATATCTTTACTATATCAGAGCGTATCACTAACAAACACTGATTAAAGCATTTCGTACAAAAATTGTGCTTTTTGTCTGTACCGTTTGCTTATCTCTCCAAAACGGATGATATCACTCTCTATTCTTTATGATTTAGGTTTGACAGTGTGTGTCATTCGTCTCAAAGAGTGGAAGTGGCCAGTTTACAGCATATGTTGCGCTTTGCGAAAATGTTAACTGTAGTACATAATTGCCTCTGCGGTAGAAAAACCAAAGGTATTTGAACGTAGCACTGGGTCGACACTGCGCTATTCCGAAAACATATGTTTATGAAATGAAACACAATAATGACTATTTATCTACACTTGTATAACCTACGAAGATTACTGGTGTTCGTTGATATACGTTGTGGTGACGAAAGTGAAGAGTACGCCACGTGCATATATGCCGACGGTGGTAGTATCGCGCTCAAAAGGAACAACAGAGCAGTGTACTGGCGGCGCTGTCATTTGTACTCACAAGTGGACCTCCCCATCGCACCTCCCTCAGATTTAGTTATAAGTTGGCACAATGGATAGGCCTTGAAAAAGTGAACACAGGTCAGTCGAGAAAACAGGAAGAAGTTGTGTGGAACTATGAAAAAAGAAGCAAAACATACAAACTGAGTAGTCCATGAGCAAGATAGGCAACATCAGGGGCAGTGTGAGCAGCTGCGCAACGAGAGGTCCTTGGTTCAAGTCTTCCCTCGAGTGAAAAGTTTACTTTCTTTATTTTTGCAAAGTTATGATCTGTCCGTTAGTTCATTGACGTCTCTGTTCACTGCAATATGTTTAGTGTCTGTGTTTTGCGACCGCACCGCAAAACCGTGCGATTAGTAGACGAAAGGACGTGCCTCTCCAGTGAGAACCGAAAACATTTGATCGCAAGGTCATAGGTCAACCGATTCCTCCACAGGAAAACACGTCTGATATATTCTATACGACAATGGTGACGGCATGTGCGTCACATAACAGGAATTTGTTGTCGACCCACCTAACTTGTACACTTGGCGAATGGGTAAAGTTCTACCTTGCCCGATTTAGGTTTTCTTGTGGATGTTACAATCACTCCCAAAAAAGTGACGAAAACATAAGAGTTTGTTACATAAACTGCAACAAATGAATGCAACAGTTTCACAGTCGCACAGTTTTCCCTGTGCTCTGTCAAAACATATTTTTCCGTTTGTAGACAAATAAATCCTGCATATGTCCAAGCAAATCTGAACATGTCATGGAATTTTGGAGAGGAAGTTGCTTATTTGTGAGTGCCTGAACTTTGATAATTGACACACGATCACGGACAGATAATAGTCAGAAAATAAAAAATTAAACTTTTCACTCGAGTCAAGACCTGAACCACGGTCCTCTCATTCCGCAGCTGCTCACGCGAACCACGGGACCACGGCGCTCCTGTGCTCATACTGCCTTGATGTTGCCTATCTTGCACATGGACTACTCAGTCTGTATATTTTGCTTATTTTTTCATAGTTCCACACAACTTCTTCCCGTTTTTTCAGTTGATCTGTGTTCAGTCTTGCAAGGCCTATCCACAGTGCCAACTTATATCTAAATCTGAGGGGGGTGCGATGGGGAGGTTCCCTTGTCAGGTGGTTCACGTGGAAAGGTTGGAGAGGTTTCCGACGTGATCGCCGGCAGTGTCTTTACTGGGCTCATGCCCACATCGGTTGGACTCTAGACGGCAGGAAAACCGTGACGTGGTCAGATGAGTCCCGATTTCAGTCGGTAAGACCTTATGATAACTATTGAGTGTGGCACAGACCTAACAAAGCCATGGATCCTAGTTGTCAACAAGGCACTGTGGTGGTGGCACAAAATGGTATGCACTGTGTTTACATGGAATAGACTGGGTCCTCTGATCCAACTGAACCTATCATTGACTGGAAATGATCATGTGCGTCTACCTCGCTGACGCTGACGCTGTAAAGACGAGCCGATCCTTGACTCGAGAATGGTGCAGTCTAGACAGATTTGTCATTCCTGCGGTTCCTGTGGAAGAGAAAAGAAAAATATATTAACACACTTGTCGATTTTTCCATGCTGGTGTGACCCGTAAAAGAAAAAGTAACACACTCTGCTGGGGGATTAGTAAAACTTAATCCCTCAGCAGGTCAGGCCAGCGCGTGGTTGGCCTGTGATGTGGTTGTTGGCCCAGTCCACGGATGAGCCGGTTACGGGAGTGTTCCGTCCTCTCGTAGAATTTCCTGGCGATGGCGCGGAACCTTTCTCGAAGAGGCAGGATTCCGGTGTCCTCGTGGAGTTGGCGCGTCGAAAAGCGCCTTGGAAGATGCATAGCAGTCTTCAGGGCGCGGTTCTGTATCCGTTACAGAGTCACAATGTGAGCATCTGCGGCTTTCCCCCAAACCATGGCCGCATACTCTAACAGTGGGCGAACCAATGTTAGGTAAAGCGTGATGCCGTGTTGCGGTGGCAAAGTTGACTGCGGGTTTAGCAGTGGATACAGGGCGCGGAGGCGTCCAACTGCTCTCCCTTTCACATCACGGATGTGATGCTTCCAGGTGAGCCTGTCGTCTATTTCGATATCTACCATTTTGTCATCTGTGCGACAATCTGGAGAAGGAACTGCAGTGCAGTCTTCCTCTGTGAAACAGCTTTGGAAGAAGACATTTAGTATTTCGGCCTTTAGTCTGTCATCCTCTGTTTCAGTACCATTTTGGTCACAGAGTGTCTGGACATTTTGTTTTGATCCACCTACCGCTTTGACATAGGACCAAAATTTCTTAGAATTTTCTGCCAAGTCAGTACATAGAACTTTACTTTCGAATTCATTGAACGCCTCTCGCATAGCCCTCCTCACACTACATTTCGCTTCGCGTAATTTTTGTTTGTCTGCAAGGCTTTGGCTATGTTTATGTTTGCTCTGAAGTTCCCTTTGCTTCCGCAGCAGTTTTCTAACTCGGTTGTTGTACCACGGTGGCTCTTACGATCTTGCTTGGCACATTCTCATCTAACGCATATTGTACGATGGTTTTGAACTTTGTCCACTGATCCTCAACACTATCTGTACTTGAGACAAAACTTTTGTGTTGAGCCATCAAGTACCCTGAAATCTGCTTTTTGTCACTTTTGCTAAACAGAAAAATATTCCTACCTTTTTAATATTTCTAATTACGGCTGAAATCATCGATGCAGTAACCGCTTTATGATCGCTGATTCCCTGTTCTTCATTAACTGATTCAAATATTTCGGGTCTGTTCGTCACCAGAAGGTCTAATACGTTATCGCCACGAGTCGGTTCTCTGTTTAACTCCTCAAGGTAGTTTTCAGATAAAGCACTTTAAAAAATTTCACTAGATTCTTTTTCCCTGCCGCCCGTTATGAACGTTTGAGTCTCCCAGTCTATATTCGGCAAATTAAAATATCCACCCAGAACTATAACATGGTGGGGAAATCTACTCGAAATATTTTCCAAATTATTCTTCAGGTGCTCAGCCACAACAGCTGCTGAGCCCAGGGGCCTATAGAGACATCCAATTACTATGTCTGAGCCTGCTTTAACTATGACCTTCACCCAAATCATTTCACAATTCGGATCTCCGTCAATTTCCTTCGATACTATTGCACTTTTTATCGCTATAAACACGTCTCCCCCTTCACTGTCCAGCCTGTCTCTGCGGTATACATTCCAATCGGAGTTTAGGATTTCATTACTGTTTACGTCTAGTTTCAGCCAACTTTCTGTCCCTAGTACTATATGGGCGTAGTGACCGTTTATTAATGAGAGCAGTTCAGGGACCTTTCTATAGACGCTCCTGCAGTTTACTATTAGCACATTAATATTGTTATTCCCTGTTGCATTTTGCCTACTCCTACATTGCTGCGTCTCAGGAGGCGTCTTGTCGGGCCTAGGGAGGGAATTCTCTAACCTAAAAAAACCCCATGTGCACTCCACACGTACTCCGCTACCCTTGTAGCCGCTTCCGGCGTGTAGTGCACGCCTGACCTATTCAGGGGGACCCTACATTTCTCCACCCGATAGCGGAGGTCAAGAAATTTGCACCCCAGCTCTCCGCAGAATCGTCTGAGCCTCTGGCTTAAGCCTTCCACTCGGCTCCAAACCCGAGGATCGCGATCGGTTCTAGGAGCGATACTACAAATAGTTAGCTCTGATTCCACCCCGCGAGCGAGGCTTTGCGCCTTCACCAATTTCGCCAACCGCCTGTACGAACTGAGGATGACCTCTGAACCCAGACTGCAGGAGTCATTGGTGCCAGCATGAGCAACAATTTGCAGTCGGGTGCACCCAGTGCCTTCTATCGCCGCCGGTAGGGCCTCCTCCACATGTCGGATGAGACCCCCCGGCAAGCAGACAGAGTCAACACTGGCCTTCTTCCCCTACCTTTCCGCTATTTCCTAAGGGGCTCCATCACCCGCCTAACGTTGGAGCTCCCAATAACTAGTAAACCCCTCCCCCCGTGTGCCTGCTCGGACCTTGCTGAAGGAGCAGCCACATGTCCACTCACAGGCAGAGCGGGCGATGCCACACGGCCAGCCTCCACATTGACCCTCCGCCTCGTGCGCCGCGAACGCCGCTGAACCCGCCACTCCCCTTGGGGAGAGGGTGGCCCAACCGCGCCCGGTACCCGCGATGATGTCTCGACAGCAGGGACAATGGGTGAAGAATGTAACACCTGGGGTGTACCTTGCGACGCACCAGACTCCCCACTGCCGCTACACTCCGAGGCAGCAGCCTGAAGACGGCTGACCGCGGCCACCAACACGCTCAGCTGTTAGCGAAGAGTGGCCAGCTCCTCCTGCGTTCGTACACAGCAGTCACACATCCTATCCATCCTAAGGAATCAATTTACTGTAGAGACCTAATCAACTTTTAAGTAGACTGCTAATTCACTAAAGGCGGCTGATTATTGACTAAACTGTAATTGCTAACCACTTCTTGTAGAAAACAATGAAAATAGCACTATCTGTCTCTGGACTGTATTGAAAACAAACACTAGCACTACTGGCACTATGGTTGACTGAAGGGACTCTCTCTGACTGTATTCAAAACAAACACGAAATCTATGGAACACTATTAATAGCATTCGACAATTAAAGCTTCCTAAAAGCAAAAACACGCAGAAGAAGAAATAACAAGTAAGAAAAATACAGTTAATACTTAAATTAAGGTAGCTCGCTGCATAGCAGACGTGAAGCAGACGGCGGTTAGGGCGATACGATATTAGAAGATATCGCATGCCATTTTTCACCTCAGCGTACAGTTCTGTAGTCAGTTACATTGCATATTATCCTCAAAAAATAGTACTGCAAAAAAATGCTTGACTTCCTAAACACCTACCACAACATGTCCATTAATTCTGTAGACTGCTAACCAAATGGCAGGACCAGAACTGGGAAGTAATCCGCGAACAAGCAATCACGTCACAATCCCCGTTACACCAGTCATACCTTCACTATCGTTCTATTTCACTAATCATAGATCTACAAAACAACTTCCAGAGTGTGGCACAGTGACGCGGTAATCGCACTCAGTTTTACCTTTAAATGAATTCAATATGGAAAGGGATACCTTCAAACCCAGTCCCTATAGTCTCGTCCCCATATCATTCCACGATTGTGAGATGGGAAAGGGAGTGTGTGCCAGAGGCAGAAGTCGTACCTGATACAAAATTAAATAGCTATCTCTCTTGTGGAAGAGAAGTGGCAGGGTAAATTGGGACCATATTATAGAAATGTCTCTGCTACTAACTCCAGTGCCACCTCATGGAGAGGTACTACCAAATTACACCACTGTTTCTATTTATACGTTACGTGATATATCACAATAGCATTGCTGGTGCCCAGTAGACCTCTCTTATGCACCTCCAACATTGGATCTGTCAAGTGCCACGCGTTGTTCCTGCTGTCTGTCCAGACAGACAGAACGTACCGTTACGAGTATGTGGGCGAATCGTTCGTCCACCTATACCTAATGCTGAGGAGAGACGAATTTGTTGCCCGGCTGAGCGCTGGCGGGCAGAAAGCGCGCCGTGGTCCGCCTGGCTAGTTGAAGGATTCAGCTAGCCACGTGCTGAGACGAGCAGCGTCATCAGATGTGGGTATGTCCCTACACGGTTCTCGCTCGCATGGCCTTTGTGCAACAGATAATGCTCCAGGAAAAGGTGGAGGGTCAGACAATCTTAAAGATGGCTAACTTACAGCTCTTCGAACTTCGACAATAAATCACAGTTACTAATTAAAAACCACGGCCTTGCCGTTGGTGAGGAGGCTCGCGTGCCTCAGCGATACAGATGGCCGTACCATAGGTGCAACCACAACTGAGGGGTATCTGTTGAGAGGCCAGACAAACGTGTGGTTCCTGAAGAGGGGCAGCAGCCTTTTCAGTAGTTGCAGGGGCAACAGTCTGGATGATTGACTGATCTGGCCTTGCAACATCAACCAAAACGGCCTTGCTGTGCTGGTACTGCGAACGGCTGAAAGCAAGGGGAAACTACAGCCGTAATTTTCCCCGAGGACAAGCAGCTTTACTGTATGATTAAATGATGATGGCGTCCTCTTGGGTAAAATATTCCGGAGGTAAAATAGTCCCCCATTCGGATCTCCGGGCGGGGAATACTCAGGAGGACGTCGTTATTAGGAGAAAGAAAACTGGCGTTCTACGGATCGGAGCATGGAATGTCAGATCCCTTAATCGGGCAGGTAGGTTAGAAAATTTAAAAAGGGAAATGGATAGGTTAAAGTTAGATATAGTGGGAATTAGTGAAGTTCGGTGGCAGGAGGAACAAGACTTTTGGTCAGGTGAATACAGCGTTATAAACACAAAATCAAGTAGGGGTAATGCAGGAGTAGGTTTAATAATGAATAAAAAAAATAGGAGTGCGGGTAAGCTACTACAAACAGCATAGTGAACGCATTATTGTGCCCAAGATAGACACAAAGCCCATGTCTACTACAGTAGTACAAGTTTATATGACAACTAGCTCTGCAGATGATGAAGAAATTGATGAAATGTATGATGAGATAAAAGAAATTATTTAGGTAGTGAAGGGAGACGAAAATTTAATAGTCATGGGTGACTAGAATTCGTCAGTAGGAAAAGGGAGAGAAGGAAACATAGTGGGTGAATATGGATTGGGGCTGAGAAATGAAGGAGAAAGCCGTCTGGTAGAATTTTGCACAGAGCATAACTTAATCATAGCTAACACTTGGTTTAAGAACCATGAAAGAAGGTTGTATACATGGAAGAACCCTGGAGATACTAAAAGGTATCAGATAGATTATATAATGGTAAAACAGAGATTTAGGAATCAGGTTTTAAAATGTAAGACATTTCCAGGGGCAGATGTGGACTCTCACCACAATCTATTGGTTATGACCTGTAGATTAAAACTGAAGAAACTGCAAAATGGTGGGAATTTAAGGAGATGGGACCTGGATAAACTGAAAGAACCAGTGGTTGTACAGAATTTCAGGGAGAGCATAAGGGAACAATTGACAGGAATGGGGTAAAGAAACACAGTAGGAGAAGAATGGGTACCTTTGAGGGATGAAGTAGTGAAGGCAGCAGAGGATCAAGTAGGTAAAAAGACGAGGGCTAGTAGAAATCCTTGGGTAACAGAAGAAATATTGAATTTCATTGATGAAGGAGAAAATATAAAAATGCAGTAAATGAAGCAGGCAAAAAGGAATACAAATGTCTCAAAAGTGAGATCGACAGGAAGTGCAAAATGGTTAAGCAGGGATGGCTAGAGGACAAATGTAAGGTTATAGAAGCTTATCTCACTAGGGGTAAGATAGATACTGCCTACAGGAAAATTAAAGAGACCTTTGGAGAGAAGAGAACCACTTCTATAAATAACAAGAGCTCAGATGGCAACCCAGTTCTAAGCAAAAGAAGGGAAAGCAGAATGGTGGAAGGAGTATATAGAGGGTTTATACAAGGACGATGTACTTGAGGACAATATTATTGAAAGGGAAGAGGATGTAGATGATGATGAAATGGGAGATACGATACTGCGTGAAGAGTTTGACAGAGCACTGAAAGACGAGAGTCGAAACAAGGCCCCCGGAGTAGACAACATTCCATTGGAACTACTGACGGCCTTGGGAGAGTCAGTCATGACAAAACTGTACCAGCTGATGAGCAAGATGTATGAGACAGACGGAATACCCTCAGACTTCAAGAAGAATATAATAATTCCAATCCCAAAGAAAGCAGGTGCTGACAGATGTGAAAATTACCGAACTATCAGCTTAATAAGTCACAGCTGCAAAATACTAATGCGAATTCTTTACAGACGAATGGAAAAACTGGTGGATGCGGACCTCGGGGAGGATCAGTTTGGATTCCGTAGAAATGTTGGAACACGTGAGACAATACTGACCCTACGACTTATATTAGAAGCTAGATTAAGGAAGGGCAAACCTACGTTTCTAGCATTTGTAGACTTAGAGAAAGCTTTTGACAATGTTGACTGGAATACTCTCTTTCAAATTCTGAAGGTGGCAGGGGTAAAATACAGGGAGCGAAAGGCTATTTACAATTTGTAGATAAACCAGATGGCAGTTTTGAGAGTCGAGGGGCATGAAAGGGAAGCAGTGGTTGGGAAGGGAGTGAGACAGGGTTGTAGTCTCTCCCCAATGGTATTCAATCTGTATATTGAGCAAGCAGTGGAGGAAACAAGAAAAATTCGGAGTAGGTAGTAAAATTCATGGAGAAGAAGTAAAAACTTTGAGGTTCGCCGATGACAATGTAATTCTGTAAGAGACAGCAATGGACCTGGAAGAGCAGTTGAACGGAATGGACAGTGTCTTGAAAGGAGGATATAAGATGAACATCAACAAAAGCAAAACGCGGATAATGGAATGTAGTCATATTTAATCGCGTGATGCTGAGAGAATTAGATTAGGAAATGAGACAATTAAAGTAGTAAAGGAGTTTTGCTATTTAGGAAGTAAAATAACTGATGATGGTCGAAGTGGAGAGGATATAAAATTTAGACTGGCAATGGCAAGGAAAGCGTTTCTGAAGAAGAGAAATTTGCTAACATTGAGTATAGATTTATGTATCAGGAAGTCGTTTCTGAAAGTTTTTGTATGGAGTGTAGCCATGTATGGAAGTGAAACTTGGACGATAAATAGTTTGGACAAGAAGAGAATAGAAGCTTTCGAAATGTGGTGTTACAGAAGAATGCTGAAGATAAGGTGGATAGATCACGTAACTAATGAGGAGGTATTGAATAGAATTGGGGAGAAGAGAAGTTTGTGGCACAACTTGACTAGTAGAAGGGATCGGTTGGTAGGACATGTTTTGAGGCATCAAGGGATTACAAATTTGGCATTGGAGGGCCGCGTGAATGGTAAAAATTGTAGAGGGAGACCAAGAGATGAATACACTAAGCAGATTCAGAAGGATGTAGGTTGCGGTAGGTACTGGGAGATGAAGAAGCTTGCACAGGACAGAGTAGCATAGAGAGCTGCATCAAACCAGTCTCAGGACTGAAGACCACAACAACAACAACAACAACAATACTAATTAAAGCGAATATGAATACATCGGCGATTTCAGCTAAATGAGGTGCAACAGTATTTCAGTATCTTGAAAACTACAGAAGTCAATATTTCACACTGAATGAACGTTTACACAATAAACCTCGCAACTCCCTTCATGCGTAGCGTTGCACTATAGCTATCATTCCCGAAACGTATGTCTATCTGTTTTATTTATTGATTTGCGATCTTTTTCATTACGCAAACGTTTATCATAACATTATGTTCACCACATTTATATGGCAAATGAAAACAGCATGAATACCTGTCAATTTGTCTTAAGCTGTGTATTTATTGAATGAACGGTTTACTACTTTGCCAGTAACTTTATTTAGACATTGATAGCAACTGCTGTTTATAAACCTGTGCTAATTTAAAAGTGGCCAGTCGCATGTGTTAGCATCATATAAAAGAGAACCAAAAGACGCTTCCGTCAATAAGGATTAAATAACTGTTTATCAATATTTAAGAACAATCTGTTCTCATGTATCGTGAGCACACTTGCAGAAGAATGCTGACTTCTATTACTCATATTTATTGTAATTTAGCCGAGTCTAACCTAATGTTTACGAAATTTCTTTATTTAAATATTGTTATAATATATTAGTTTAGTCCAAGAAGTGGAGAGTTAAAGAGGCGATGTATTTTTGGTGAGGATGGCCTTCAGCCAATGGAAAAGCAAATAGAAGTGGAACACTGCGGGAATTAAATGGAAACTGAGGCTTTTCGAGTAATGAGCTCAGGAGAGCCATTCTGGACACTTTATGTCCAGCTCTTCAAGAAGGCAAACCTTCCTGAGGTAACGTGCGTGATTCAGTCCTGTAGGTGAATAATTCTGGGTTGTGTACGGCCGCTGTCATATCTTAGCTTCTATGGGGACTTTATATTTCGAGTGGTCTGAACGTGTTCCAGAACAGGATTCCAAATTTTGCCACTTGATTTACGGAACTAATAATACACTATGAGTTACTTTTCTCTATATAACGTGCGTTAATTTGTAAACCATAATGTTGAATTCTTAACTGTTTTCAGGTGGTGAATCTGTCGTGTACTGTGGTCTCGAAAGGGACTTAGTTTTCGCATATCATTGATGAATGTTTAGTTCGGCATTTTGCGGCCATTCTCGTAACGCTCGCTACGTAACTTTACTGCATTTGATAAAGTTATTTTCTGTCTATATTTCAGTAGAATAAAGTAGGGACACTTCCCGTTTACTTAAGATGTCCTTTCATTAATCTCTGTCGTCTATATGAATTACTGACATTACAGTAGAAATCTTGGTATTGAATTATTCTTTTAACTTGTAGCCCTCCCCTCACTTATCGACCTTAATGACAGTGAATAATTAAACCGCGTGTACCTAATGGAAATTTGGGAAAAGAAATCGTCACCCAAGTTAATCTGTCGGTGAAGAGGGAAGAAGGGTTACATCTAAATGAAAGGAAAAATGCAAATGAAACTGGTGGAAATTAATTTTAAAAAGGGGTAAAGTTGATAAAGAAAGTGAATGTGCGGTCGTTATGTTAATAATTAACTGGTGTTAATTAGATATTTGAGACTTGGGGAAAATTACGGTCCCCAGTCCTATGGACAACTCTTATAATAACTGAAAAAGAAAGGTTATAACACATATAATTAGCACGAAAAGCGTGGCAACTGAAGGTTGACACGTGTTGTGTGAAAACTGAATGTTCGTCAGAAGTAATAAATTTCGCTACACTCTGAATTAATTTAGCAAAAGAATTAATGAAACCGGAAAACTGAAAGTTAATTTAGTGACTGAAATTAATAGTGAGCTTTGTTTCTGAAACACTACGAATTTCAATAATAAGGTTAGTCTTGGGCTACCTCAACAATCATTTCAAAAGCTACTTGAATCTACGCAATTTAGAAATAAAAGATTTATCTTTGAACTTGAATTAAATGATTCTGAACAATTAACAATAGTAAAATTTAGTACGTACCAAGCTGAGTTGCAGTCACAGGTAAGCTAAAATATGGTAACAAAACTCGCACTCTTGATCCGTGCTTGTGTAATCTAAATATTGTAGCCAGCTCTGAATACTTTAACTGAACTTTGAAATGAAAGCAGTTAAATGGAATGATATTACTTTAATGCTGGGGTTTGAATTTCAATGACACTCGGGTTCATTTCGGAAAAGGAAGGGATCCTGCTCGGTAATGCAATTGGGACAATGGGCAACAAAGGATCATGCTAAGTTGCTGTAATTTTGTGAGGCAAATGGAACAATTTTAAAAGCTGAGGTCTGCCATACAGTTCTAAAACTTTACGTGCTTCCAGTCTTCCATGCTGGTTGATTGGAAGTTTGAAGTCGTCGGTCGAGGAGGTGGTGTCAAACACTCATTGTCGGCCGTCTCTGTTGCAGAAGCTGGATGTTGGCGCGCCTTCTTGTCGACACGGTCACCAGCCGAAACGGACTCTTGATGTGCACCAGCTAATGTTTCCTGTCCGCGACACCGTGTCAGAAACCATCATAGCAAGTCGAGCGCAATTACATGCTGCCAAAACCCGAAAGCGCGGCAACTCGCGGGAGCGTCACACAACACACCTGCTCCACCGCCCTACTCCAGCCCGACTCCGCTCTTCCCGCGCTCCACGCGGCAGAGCCAACACTACCAAAGATCCCAAACACTTCGGTTCTCCATACGACCTATCGATGTAATCGTTTGATAGTATAGTTTTCCCTAGGCCAGAACCAGCGTAAAAATACAAATAATATTTCCAAAACAAACCAATTCTACATCGACATAAATGCATAAATATATACATACAAAAAGTAAAATAATTACAATATATAACAGAAACGTCATATCTTCAGGTAACACAATAAGGAAAAAAGTTATAGTACAATAGATAGAAATAATAGGATATGCATTTCCGGAGTTACAAACTTCTATTTTGTATCTCTGTGTATTTTATTAACTCACAGTTCGAGGAAATGCATAGATTATTTGACTAGAGGTTATTATTTGGAGTGAATTAGCTGCGGGGCATGAAATTAGACGTGCATTGCTCAACACTGTGACTACATTGAGCTGTTCTTTTTAAAAAGAGCTGTGTATAACCCAAGTAGCTGAGGAATGAGTAATCGTAGGTATAGGTCGCGCAGCGTATAGTTGCCGATACGCTCTGCCCGGTTTTGTTCCAAAGAACTAGTCGAGTTCATTCGTTCGTTCAGAACGGAAGGGAGGCCGACATTTGCTTGCCACCTTTCGGCCGGTCGGCGATGACAGAATCGACGCTCACGCCGTGCAATGTTTCTCAAACGATTTTACAGAAACTATTCGGTAAAATTATTACGGTATATTGATAATTTTTACTTATGGACCGTCTGACAGCAACTGAATAAAACACAATTTTAGTGCCATATGCGTTTCGCCTTTATTCTCTGCAAGGCATCGTCAGTGGCCTGGAATATGTACATATGTTAGCTATTTAATTTACATTTTTGTCACAGTGCCTACAGGTTATAAACAGTTCTGGTGGTTGGTATTTCCTATTAAGTAGTAATATTTTGAACTGTACTTACAGGTTTCATGGACAATTTCTTACATATTAGGCTCCTGTTGCATTTTTGGTGTTGGTCTTCTTCTTCTGAATGCCAATATGCGGTTTTTTCCCCACACTCCACACCACTATGAACTGAACGCTTGCTTCAATGCAATGTTTTGGTTTCTGTTGCTGACTGTCAAATGTTTTGCCCAAAGATCGAATGTTATTGCCAAACTTTCGAGCGTAATTATTGAAGTATCTGTGATCTGTTCCTGTATGCATTTGTGTGTGTGTGTGTGTGTGTGTGTGTGTGTGTGTGTGTGTGTGTGTGTATGTGTTGAAGATATTCGGTAAAAAGTTTCATTTCTGCTTTACTTGTAGTTCTATCTGTCAGGTTCGAGTATGATGCTCCCATAAATTCATTAACGGTAATAGTTAATGGGATATTTACGTGAAAGTAAGACGCTGCGTGAAATTTGGAAAAGTTTGCAATGGAAAATAAGGGTCGTTATGATTTTGCGTTTGATGCATATTACGTAATATACTCCTGCGTATGAAATTAGCTAACATACCGAATTTTTGTGTAGACTTGGTTGGAGGTCTCTGCCACCAATCTCAAGAAAATTGATCTAACATAATACACTCATTTGCGATCGCACAGTGCCAACGATGATCATTCTTCATATTTCATAAACGGTTTGCGATATCAAAATGAGATTTTGGAAAATGATAACACACGAGGAGGAGAGTATTTTGCCTATTGTTATTATTCTAAACTTCATTGTCTACCATGTTATTCCACTAACTACAGACTTTTCCGACGAAGGAGTGCAATTTTTGAGGAACGTCGATAGCTGGTAAAACGAGAAATGCTACGGCTTTTGGAACGACATAAGTGAGACGCGCGTGACTCGTGTTCGCACCATCTTTTATTTTACTTGCTGATTTCTTTTATCATACTGTCATCTCTTTACGTCACTTTCAGTTTCTGTTGTCATTGAGTTACGGCATTGCCTGCCCGTGAGCGGCAGCAGCAGCACTTATCGATATAGCCTGCAGTATTATCTTTGCTGACTGCTATTACGCCGGCCGGTGTGTCCGATCGGTTCTAGGCGCTTCACTCCGATACCGCGCGACCGCTATGGTCGCAGGTACGAATCCTGCCTCGGGATGCATGTGTGTGATGTCCTTAGGTTAGTTAGGTTTAAGTAGTTCTGAGTTCTAGGGGACTCATGACCTCAGATGTTGAGTCCCGTAGTGCTCAGAGCCATTTAAACTTGAACCGCTATTACTTCCCGGTTGGCGTCTGTCATGCAGGGAAGTAGAACGCAGTTGCAATGCATTTTGGACCTGGCAGTTGTAGAGTTGAGCCGCAGCAGAGGTCGGTCGGGTTGGAGCAGTAGGGAGGCTTGGACAGCCATGACTCGCCCGACCGTCGCCGGCACACATGACTTGAACTGGGGACGGTCTTGGTTGATCGTCAGTTGGTCGTCCTACCGGCGGACATGTATTTGCTCGCCAGTCGCCTATGGGTTGGCGGTGTGTTTCTCAACTCGTGGTCCGGCCATGCCATTGCTCGGTGATTGCTTTCAGAACTGGCTGCGTTCTTCGTCCTAATGTTTGTGAAATTTTGTGTAGCTTGTGATCTCGACTTCTCGCTTATTTTTGTGCTGTCTCCGTGCCAGTGTGCGAGGAGTCGGTCGGTTGGGGTAGAGCAGCGAGAAAATCTCCGCGGGGCATAGTTTGGCTGGGCCGCTGGCAGACTCTATGCAGTGTCGGAGTGTGTGGGGGCGGTTCCCATTGCTATGAGGTCCGTGGCTCACCGACCCTGGACGCGAAAGCTGAGTTTGGATTTAATTTACCAGCAAGTCAAGACTGTTCACATTGTGCCGTTAAAAATGGCTCTGAGGTCATCAATTCCCTAGAATTGACTCCCTAATCAAGCAAAGGACATCTCACAGTGCATGCCCCAGGCAGGATTCGAACCTGCGACCATAGCGGTCGGGTGGACTGAAGCGCCTGTAACCGCTCGGCCACAGCAGCCAGCTTCACATCGTACTGTTAAGTTCTTGTCGTTGGTTGTTGGGACATTCCCGGGAGCAACGACATGTTTGTTCGAGTTGGCGAAGGTTTAGCTACAGTCCAGTGGAGTCTAACTGTATTTCGTTATTTGCAATTGAAGTGCACCAGCGGAATTTCCTGCCTTGTGGCTGTTAACGTTCTGGTTCCCTGCCCTGGCCTTTGCCATAAATTCAGGCAGCGACCTTTTTCACCGTGTTGACACTGTCCAGCACAGTGTGTAGTTTGACAGCTTAATGTATGCTTGGTTGTGGGCATCCATGCCATCTTACGTTTTGCTTTGAACTCCCAGTTGTGTGCTGGGCGAGTGGAGCGCAAGTCACCTTGTCGGTGGGTCCGTTGACTGTCTGTTGGTTGGGTTGGGCCGACTGCCTGTCTCACCTAAGTGAACGTTAGTATTTCAAGTGCTGACCGATCCCCGAAACTTCTGAGCGCCGTTAGCTGCACTGCCTTTTCTTATTTTCAGCAGCTTCAAAATTAAAATTGCTTCCTTGTCAAGTGTTAGATTTTTGGGCTTGCAGCCAAATTATAGAACTTACTTAATGTGAGGCCTTCTGCATTCCAAATATACTCTTTGGCGTCTGAATTTTGGGTTAATGGCTTTTAGCCTATTTTTTAATTAATGTGGTTGTCCCCTTACGGCATAAGATAGTGTGGCGTATTCAGCCGATGAATAAGTTCTAGAATTTATACTGTAACGTTTGGTCAAGTAAATAAAGTTGCATGTGTTAGAGTGTAACTGACAGCCACTTATTTTTGCCCCTTTCCACAGTTCCAACTACCTTCCCTGTCCTGCGGATTTAGCTGGGCTTATCAGTAAGTTAAGTCTTATACATTTATTTTGCACCGAGAACGTGCTTCTTCATAAGATGCTGTCCTTACTGTTCCTCTGTTCCTCACTTAATAAACTTAATAAACAACTGGTTCGGAATTCTGTCGCAACTGTGTATGCACAACATGCTACTGAAGTGAGAGTGTGTAAACTTGGCTGAGTTTTGGCAAAAGAAGCAAATTTTAACATGACAACAGAAATGTGTAGATTTCATTTAAAACTGCCCACACGTGACTCTTACAAATAGTTAACAAACCAGGAGAAAATAAATCGCTGCATTTTCAGTGGAATTGTTTTTAGATACTCACCAAAGAGGAGGTGACAGATCTTTTTGAATGATTACCATTCAACTGTAGGCGTGGAGGGACCCTGCTTACTATTTACCAAAACTGTGGGTATAGGCTTCAGTTAAGAATGACACTTCCCCTCCAGCCCTCAGCATTTCCCCTACAGTGCAATGAGTGACCCCCCATCACTGCCACTCTCCCCACGCCTCCCCGGACCACTGCACATCTAGTGGTCATGCCATTTTGCATGCACTGTAAGGACCCATCTAGTTTGCTTGTATTGGGTGGTGTTTGGAAGAGAAACTACTCCCCAGTAGCCATTAGGTGCCGGTGCAACCAGAGAACAACAATTTTGTCAGAAGAAATGAGAATAGGGCTATGTGATAAGTGCTGAATTTAAAAATTAAACCTGTTTTCGCTCATCGGACTGTCCGTGCAACAAGCTACTTCTGATTACCGAAACTCTTGAAAGCGCTACAGATTGGTTGTTCTGCTGTCACTTGATTCCATTATTTTGCAATTGTAATTGTTGAAAATAATTGAAGCTTACATAAACCTCATTTCGGAAATGTGCCTTCCAAAAATTAAGGAAGATTAGGCTTTAACGTACCGCTGATAAACAGCGAAGTAGAGACAGAGCTAAAGGTCTAGGTTAGCAGAATTGAAAAGGAAACCACCCATAAACTTTTCTGTGGAACCATCCCAATTGTGTTTTACAAGATTTATCGAACCATGGGAAACCTAAATCACTATGCCAAGACGGGAATTTGAAACGTCCTCCACAATGCAAGTCCAATGCTTTACCAATGAGGCACCTCACTCGGCGTTTTGTTAAAAGATCTTGATGTTTTGTGTTTCCGTGCATTCAGAATAAATATCTCACAACCTCTAGACGGGTAATGCTGAAATCTCAACGAGTACTTTTTCTTCTAAAGAAGTACTATAAAATTTATTCCGGGTTTAACATTGGCCTCCAGGGTAAGAAATTTTACAAACTTGGCAGGCTGGTACAAGGGTCACGTTTCATGTGCTATACAGTTCGTGTCATTTGGATGAAACCATAGACCACACAACAGACTTATTCCTGTTGACAAAAATAATTGAAACGTCTTGAAAACAATGAAAACAGTACACTATCTTAATTTACCATTTTCGATAAGATCTAAATGTCTTCCAGCTATACTGGAGTCTCCTGAAAATGTTACAGTGACTGATGATGGCAACTGAATGCACAAAAGGTAAAGGTAGTTGTACATACACTGCGCCTACCAATTCAAACGCCTTTGTCAATCGAATGAGCCAAACTCTGTCAACACAAAATATAAGTGACTCTGGACATAAAATACACACCTGTAGACCAGGATGCCACTGTAACCATGGTCATAAATTTGGTTTCACCAGTAACAGCTTTTTATAATATGATGCAATTCCATATCTAGAACGCTTTTGTTTCAACATATTCACTGTGCTTCATTGAGCAAGAACTGATCAGCTAACAGAAGGAAATAAATGTAAATTCAGTCACAGTACAGTCTCTTTCAGAATAATTGCATTAGTGGAAAATATAGCAAAAAATTCTTTAGGTAATATACAATACTAACACAGTTAGTAGCAGTTGAATGAGTATTAGTACAGCTGGTGACTCACAGAACATCAAATTAGTATGCAGATTTGTTGAACATTGAGAGAATGAAACGTTACCTGAAAAAAACTGCAGTAAATTACTAAAGCAATCATAAGTTTCACAGTTCGAGGTCGTGGCAAGGTCTGCCATTTGTAAGAGAGCTACTCTGTTGTACCAAAAACTGTTAGTGCAAGTAGAACCGTTAAGTCCAACGTTATCTGACTTCTCCAGTGAAAAAGAAAATTACAAGAGTAGCTCATACTTACATAATTCAAATGACTTAATGAAAGGCTCGCATAGTATGAGTAATTGAACATAAATGAATACAACGGTCACATATAAGATTCCACCAAAGTTACTAAGTGTAATAGTGTCCAACTTATAGCTGATCATTACGCAAGGGGGGTCAATGTCCTCCTCTGTAACTGCAATAGTCCTACATGATAGGTGAACAACTTTTCTCTGTACATTTCAAAACCATTTCGAAAGATCTGAGTATACAGTTCGAAAGATCCAAAAATGCGTCACCTATTAAGTAATACTGGATACGTCGATGTAAAACTCTGTGTAATACTCAGACAGATAAAAGCTCGCCACACCAAAAAAAACTAATTTAGAGTAATGAAATTTTTCTAGGTAGATATTTAAGTGAGTATCATTTCAAGATCACAGGTTAATGTAAGCTCGAGATAAACCATTGCAAATGTGAAACTCTGGTACATTAATAACCGGTGTAACCACCAGAATGTTGAATACAAGCATGCAAAGCTGCATGCATTATGTTATTCAGGTGTCGGACGTCCGTTTGTGAGATGGAATTTCAGGCTTGTTGAATTTGTTAGATCTGTACAGGGACGATTAATGCTGTTTACACATGACGCTGGAGTTACCATCTGATGATGTTCCATACGTGGTCGTTTGGAGACAAATATGGTGATCAAACAGTCCAAGACAATATTTCGACTCTGTAGAGCATTTTGGATCAAACTGCAGTATTTGAACGAGCTTTATCCTATTGGAAAACGCAGTCTGGAAAGCTGTTCATGAATAGCAGCACAACAGGTCGAATCACCAGACTGACGTATAATTTGGCAGTCAAGGTGCATAACTAAGTGAGGGCTGCTGCTGTCATATGAAATCGCACCCTAGATCATAACTCCACATGTAGCTCCAGTGTGACCAGCACGCCAACAGGCTGGCTGTAGGCCCTCAGCTGGTGCTTGTTACCAACACATGACTGTCACAAGCACCGAGGCATAACCAACTTTCATCAGACCCACACCCTGCCCTTCAGTGAGCTCTCGCTTCATACCGTTGTTAACATAAATGGTCGTTTTTTGAGATCAGTGGAATGTGTCCTACGGGGCATTTGGCTCAGAGTTGCTCTTGGGGTAACTGATTTGTAACAGTCCATTGTGTCACTGTGATGCCAGCTGCTGCTCAAATTGCTGCTGCGGATGCAGTGTGATGCGCAAGAGCCATACGCCAAACACAGTACTGCCAGGTGACCATCTGGAGCCTGGTGTTCTTACGACTGTTAGATCTCGTGATCACCACTGGCAGCATTCATGCACAGTAGCTACATTTCTGCCAAGTCATTCTGCTTTACCGCAGGAGGAACATCCATCCTCCCATAGCTGTAGTACACGACCTTGTCAAACACAATGGATTGTTGATAATGGTGTCTTTGTCACCTTAAAGACATCCCTGGCTAATGTCAACTCACCACGTCCAAACCCAGAGGTAACTAACGCTCATGTTCATTACATCGTGCGTTTATTACTTTGTTAACTGTGCTTAATAGTGATGCCCATACTAAATATAGCCTTGTCGTTGTACTCTTTGTTACCTGTGCAACCTTGGTGGAAATTAAAATGGCATATTTACCCTTATTGGACCAGCTGAACTTTCCTATATTTTACTGCTTACTTGGAGTGGTTCAGCTCAGGAAAATAGATTCAAACAAAACTTGGCACATTTCTAAGTAATACCCAAAAATTGTTTCTCTGACTATATAAATTATAGCTTCAGTTTGGTAATTAATGAAGCCCATACCAATAATAATCTTTATTGTTTTTTACAGATAAAGTCAAAACATGGTGAATATGGTAACTGGGTGGAAGAGATGCCTACAGAAATGGTGATACAGGATTCAGTTGTGCAGCCTCACATGTGTAGTGTTGCAAAAGCCACTCTGAACAAGTGTATTAATAGTGTTAATATTAGTGCAATAGAAAATAAATAGTCTTTTAGGAGAAGTGTTGACCATCCTGAAGACGTAGAAGAATACATGGTAAAACATCTTCTAAAGCTGGAGAAAGATTATTTGTACTAATGAGCCATATTCTTGGATTTTTAGTGTTTGATATAGTGGGATTGAACAATTTACCCCGTAGATTCAACCTAGAGCTGAAAATGGCTGGTGCAAATGGATATTACAAATTTATTCCTCATCAAACTGAAATATAATTACACCAGCCTGATGCAGCATCTATGGCCACAACTCATCGAGATGTATGGATAAAGCATCTGATAACTTTTTTATTTACTATGAAACATTGTTGATGAAAATGAACTGGATACTACAGAAATGTTCAACATAGATAAAACTGTTCTATCCATAGTCAGTAACCTCAGAAAATATGACAGAGTAGTGTAACGAAATCAAGCCACAACATACTGTGTTACCTAATGTTGTCATGAACTGAGCCATATATGGACATAACGGATCAGAGAATACCAACAAAATGTAACTGTATTATCTGAAACAGGTCGACTGAGATAGAACCTACCATGGTCAGCTACTCTGGCTGACAATACCCCGATCTGTCTCCCATGATTCTTCACACCCAGAAATTTTAAGATAACTGAAACCACATATACCGCATTTTTCCTCAATTTATCTGTACCTTACACTCACAAAGGCGAGTAATTACCTAGAAACTATAACATTACAAGTGATCACCCATTAGTCTACATCAAACACATTGCCACTGATAAAATATTCTCCTAATCAAACTGAACAACTTATGTTGAACTACTGCCAGTTTATGTAATGACGAATATGGCATATCATGAAAACTTCATTGTTACAGCACCGTAATTACTGCAAGATCAAATAGAAAATAATAAAACATGCGAAAACAGATGAATGCGTGCAAAGTGCATATAAATAGAAACATTGACGAACAGCAAATGAAAAGAAATCTGTTGAACTTTTACTTGATTAGCATTAAAAGCAAATGTTTAATTATAAGAACTACATCATAAGTTAAGAAGTTTGTAAAATTATTATGACTATGGAAAGAAATAACTCAATTAATGAAACCAAGTCTTAACTATTGGTCTGTATATTTTTTTTAATTAGAATGACATCACAATATGACAATTTACAATTACATAAAGTGAATGACCAAGAAAAGTTATTGCTTCCATATACTGAATTTTTTCATCACTTATTAGAAAAATGTAGTTCACAGTGTCTCTTAACCAATGTTTCTTCAAACCAGTTTCTACCTCCCAGATGCTACCTGCGAATTGTCACTGTCTGTATCGTTAATCCATGATCCTTCACCCTGCCTTCCACTAACTGGTGTCGTCTTGCTGATCTCTTTGACTGTGTGTACCTGTTGCGACTGCAACAGAGAAGCTCTATGTTCGCTGAATTAATTCCACTTTCCATATCTCCATGCAATGATGAACATAAGACACTTTTCTTTTCATTAGCGTATGAAGTAACCTGACACAAGGTTTGTTACACAGCTTAGTCAAAGTGTTCATATTTATGCTTTACTACTAGCGTGGCGCACCATTTTTCATAGTATATAGGTCCACACTACCAAACTATATCAAGTTCATTACAGCATGAATTATTAGTTCACATTTTATACTGAATAATAAAATGTATGCACATGCTCTGCACAGTTGCTTACATAATCACTTCAGTCCCATAGTGGGCAGCACAACGTACATTCACAATTAGAGTACTTTTCATCATTATATGACAAGAAAAGCGTTACCATATTTTATGTTTGATTTCACAGTCCGCGGTGTACATAAAACAGTCCGTGCTGTCTACAGTCGGAAACGGTATCATTATGGAGTGCACAGTGCTTACTAGTCTGCACATCAAATTTTTAAGCTTAATGAGTCAAATTTCAGTTCTGGCTAGTGAGTAATGTTACGTGTAAAGTTACCAGTTCTTTGATCGCAGTTCATGTCGAAATCATAAATACAGCACTATTCAAACGCTGATAGTTTTCACTGCACAAGAAAATAATGGAGTGCAGTAAATCTGACGCACAACAGTCACTTTGCTCTTCTCGCTCCAGATTCCCCGCTGGCTCCTCCCTCTATCAACCTATCGATATAGTTCTACACTGGTCACACATATCGCTTCATATAACACTTTGAAAGAGTCTGGTTACATCAATTTACAGTTCTATGTAAAACTACTACTTCGTGTTATCCCGCTCGTAGAAAATTAATTCAAACAACATCTTAACAAATAAGAAAGTATACAGCATCAGAATAAATGAAAATGGCAGTCATATTCGTAACAAATACATCATGTAAGTAGAAACATATTTGTAACACAGAATAAAATTACAAATCTTTTTCTGAAATAATCTTTTCATGACGAATATAAAGCTGCATATAAGTAAAAGAAAATATAGGAAAAAAGAAAAAAAAATTAATTGTTCCATAGTGTTCTCCTCAAATGTGCCACATATTTTATCAAGTGATGTTCTCCCAAACGCCTCATGATATAATGTCTTAAATACAAACGAAGTATGTTGTTGGTGTACTGCTCGTATTCATGTGTCTCAATATAACTTAAATGCTTTTATCACATTTTCAGCTTATACCAAAAGTACATACAAACTGTCGTTACGACAGACAGACATAAGAATAAATTTTTCATTTGTTTCAAATTCGTAAATTATCCTCCAAATAATAAAAATAACATGACTTAGTCTAATTTTCTAAGCTCACTGACGTACAACAGAACATAATACGACTGATAATTTACATGGAACACCAGATAATCATCTTTTACCTGTTTTTATTCTTTTATTTAAGTTTTATTTTCATAACTCGTCACATGCGGAGTTCTTGTTTCTATTCATTCATACCTTTAGTTATATGTATTACAAAATTAGTAGTCTTTCAAGCTATTTCTTATTACTAACCTACGCAATCAACCGGAAATTGCATACTTTTACAAATCCAGTTCTATTTACAACATGGCATTATTATTTGTAGTGAAATTCAGAATCATTGAACTACTATTAAATTAACAGTCAACACTCTATGAAATAGTCTCTACCTTAAGGGATATAGCAAGCCTAAGGAATTAAAATTTCCACTTTTATGCTTCAAAAACACTCAGTCATATACTCTTCACGTCTCCATTAATTTCTTCCTCAAGATTCCAAGCTTTGGGTTGAAAATGTGTTGCCCTCATTGCATTCCAAGTTTTTGCTGGTGCCATTCTTGTTCTATTACATTGTTATGAGTAATCTTCTTCTTCGATTTTGGATAAACCAAATAGAATGCGTTTCAGTGAGGTATGTTGGGTATTTCAAATGGTCCTTTGCACACATTAAAAATACTTCAGTACTTCATTATTTAGTTACTTCTATTTCTCATATGTCTTTACCAGCATCAGATCCCTGATTTTAAAATCAACACCTTTCGTCTTGTCACCTTGTCGTTTCATCCTCTCTAACGGTATCTTCTCTACCATTTCTCCCCATCTCTTGTTTTTCTCATCCCTACTTAACTTGTCCCTAGGAGGGAAATATATTTTCGCTGTCATCATATTCAAGGACTTCCCAACTTTCATAATCTCACAAGGAGTAATCCCAAAACATCATGAACAACATTATTCGTTACATCCTCAATGTCCTCTACAACATCACCCCATGGACTATGGTTGCTGCTGCAGTATGTGTGGCATGACCTGCCAATTTCCCTGATATAACATTCTGTAGGATTCCCTTCGAGATGATAAGTTGATGTAATCACTGTTATCTGATGGTTGACAGAACATTACTCCCATTTCTTACGGTTAACTGTGATCAGTTATCAGAAAGTATGGATTTAGGTGTCCCAAGTTTAACAAAATAGTTGTTTTACAGTTATTCAGTATTGTTCTGCTGGTTGATTTCCATGAAGACAAAGATGTATAAATTTGGATAATATCTCCAGCGCCACAAAAAATAGACTGAACCTTCTGTTCTCTTCGGCAAAGGCCCATAGAACTCCATTGCTAGCAATTCTATCCAATTATTCAGTCTAACGTTTTGTGTGGCAAGTTTCCACATTTGGTTGGTAAGTCTCTCTAACATCTGTCATATGTTTTAATATGGTTATTCATCCTTTTTACCACACTGTCAAAAATTACACATTCTCTTACTTTCTATGTACACTTTTTAACACCTACATATCCAAAACTCAAATGAATGTAATCGATTAACTACTCGATGTTCTCAATGGCCAACGAACTTTCCAGTCTTACGAATTTTCATTAGTTCTCCTAAAGAAAATTCTGCCAAAACCTCATAATATTTTGGCAATTTAGTTTCACAACTCTTTTTACCCAAGACCTTTTTTTATTAATTCCCATATGTAATTCTCATTCTGATACCTTCTCAAATTTCTACAGATACTTTAAATTTTATACTCCTCTTGACTTTCCTTTAAATTAAAGAGGTTTGTATGTTTCTTCTCAATATCGTGTCCTTTCCCGTTACTCCCTTGTATTTGGCAGTCTGGATAAAACATCTGCCACCTTGTTCTGATTATCCTGTACACATTAGGCTTCAAATTGAAATTGTTGCAGAAATAATGTCTGCCTTGTTAATGTGAAAAAAACTAGTCTAAATTTTTGAAAAATGTGAGGGCTCTGTGGTAAGTATAATTGATGGTTTTATTTCTCCACAGGTAGCCTTTGCAGTTTTAGAGTCTCCAAATCGTTGTCAATGCTCTAGCTTAATCATATTGCAGTTTTCCTCACACCTAGTTAATGATTTGCTTGGAAAAGCTATTGTCCTATGATCTGCCTTTTCCTCATGTAAAAAATTTTGAACAATTCCACTCTAATGCCATATCCAATTGAGTCATTTCCTAAACCAAATGGCCAACTAAGATCAGGATGGTCTAAAATTGTTTCTTCCTTCAAAGCCTCCTGAAGTTCATCAAACGTTTCCGACACTCTTTTGTCCAAACAAAAGGTACCTTAGGAGTTAACACCTTATTTAACACTAGAAGGACTCGGGATTTAGATCTACCTAGATGGAGAAACCCGTCACTTTGACGGGTACAGTTTCATTTGCCGTTTTCAAAAAAGTAAAAACATACATCAATTTATTTCAGACAAGTTAAACACTTTACCAGGATACGGTTTTACTTTTTTATGTAGAATTACATAGTACAATGAACATTTTATACCTAAAAATTAATCAAAACATTATGTGAAAAAATGTGGAATGGATAATTGTCTGTAGAAAAGAAAACCATGTGTTTTTAACAAAATTATCTGAAAAGCACATTGTATTCTAGAGAAAATATTTGTAACCCTGCTTTTACTCATTCAAAACCACCTACTGCGTCGTGATACCTCACACAGGTGTATTCAGCATTGCCTAAACATGGTCAGCAAACATACTTGCCACCCTTTATACATAAATGCATGCTTCTATTCTTGCCTCCACGCCCTCCAATTTCACAACTCTTCCGAATGTTGCAATGTAGTGATACTGTATTAGGCAGAGTATTTTGTACTCTAGTGGCCTTATAAACTGAGGCCAACTCTTCTGCCACTCTGTATATAAACTGGCGTCTGCTTACTTTTTCTCCTGTTACTTCCTTATAGAGTATCCAAGCATTTAGATCTGCTAAGTCCAAAACTTTGAAAAATATGTGCATGGGCCATCTGCGGCATCCATTCTTCACAGTGTAAAGCCGAGCCATTTCATCGATTACGTAATTTTATTCATTTTATGTCACTTTTGTCCATGAAATCATGAAATCCTTCTATTGGGAGTAGTGAGACAGTTAATGACGGAACAACATGGACCGTTACACCTACAAAAGCTGTTCCTGGAAGACGTCCACAGCAGAACATCTTGAAAGAATTCAAATGTGTGTGAAATCTTTTGGGACTTAACTGCTTAGCATTTTACATCAACGCCATACTTGGTGTTACTGTAGTAGGCCATTGACTCTGGTAGCTTTTTAGGATGTCGTTCATCGATAGTGTTTATATTCTCGCTTACCAATACCTTTCTGACACTGACCCCAGACACTAGAACAATACTTTAGAATTGATAGTGCAGTTAATTTATGTAAAATGCTTCAAACTCTGTCTGAAGAAATCTTGTGGACTTGGATGGGTGCTGTGAAAAAGGTTGGTGCGGAAAAATTGTTAAGGACTCGCCTTGCTCTGCTGCTTCACGAGACGTGGAATGCAGTGTGAAACGTCCCCTTTGAAAAATTATACAAGACTGTGCTTAAACTGAAACACAGTATTTTTGGCGCAACGCAATCTGACTTCCAATAATCCCTACGAAAGAATGGCCCTGACTAACATTAACCTATACGTTTCACAAATCACTTACCTCACAAAAATCTTCGTTACTCAAGCTACTGCAATACATCGAGCGCCACTACTGCCAGCTAAATAAAAGATTCAAACTACTGAAGGCATTAACTACTGATAGGCACAGTTAGCAAATGAAAGATTTTAATACAGAACAAACAATGTATTTACCTTAATAGTCATAATATATATAGCAGTTCATGACACCAATTCTTACAAATTTCAAAACTCCGCCATCTCTCTCCCCACGTCCACCACTGCTGGCGGCTCACCTCCAACTGCGCACCGCTACGCGCTGTTAGCATCCAGCTGCCGCTGCCCAACACTACAATGGCAGACAACAATGCAAACCAGCCACAGACTGCACACGCCACAGCCAGTGATTTTCATACAGAGCGCTACGTGGCGGCGGCGTTACCAATAAAAAAAACCTAAACAGCCTATTTACAAGTGGTCCCCTTCTGGTCAGCCAGCATATTACACTGGTGACAGTGTTGAAGAGAGGGTCGGTCAAAGACAATGCGAGCAGTTCTATCAGACTCTAACTTTATCCTAAGAATGCGGAAATGCTCTGTGACCCCGATCCATACAAGGTAAGATGGGCAATCGTAATCGTAAGTTACGCACTATGATCGAAGTGCTAGAAATAAGTAGATCACCGTCTGGTATACTTTGGTATATATGTTCGAGAATTAACAATGAATGGACGTACTGCACTGTCATCTATCGACAGTGGTACTCGCAAAGTGGAGGACCGGCGGTGCGATGATTCAGAAATTGGGAATCATGCTGCCGCGTCATTGGTAAGCGTTAAAATTACAGAAAAAACTATAAAAATTGCTAAACTTGATCTCACTGATTAATAAAATTCTTTTCCGGGCTATTATGCCGTGGTCTGATGGATTTCGCATTGTAACCCAACGTTTCGTCCCCATCTGCGGAGGACATCTTCAAGGGGGTTCGTGGCTTCTGTTAACTTCCGAAACACACACTGTCTCACTACTGACTGCAGCAAATTTTTGTTTTCGCGTGCTCCCGCGCATAGGCGTGACGTCACATGTTGGGTTACAATGCTAAATCCATCAGACCACGGCATAATAGCCCGGAAAAGAATTTTATTAATCATGACAGTTCCGGCCGTGAAAGTTTACATTTTACCATTGATCTCACTGTCAACTGTGATGCTTATGAAAGTGCACAACGGTGTCTTTTTCATCCCATCTGTCCAATGGTGCGCTGTGATGACCACTTAATGATTGACTGACATCGCTTGTTTGAGATGGAGAAAGACTCTTGGTGGAGGGGCATCACCTTCTGGGGATGGCCAGCACGAAAACATTGATCTGGCACATGAGTGCAGTATGAAGAATCAGTCGAACTATCTGCTGTCCTATCACCGTGAAAGATGAGTTTAAATGTCGAGGCTGTCAGTCACCTTAGGGCAGCTGTTTGGAAACACTCCACAGCGCTGCAAAACTCTTCCAGTTTCCATATGTTGTGAGTGCTTTTTACTTAAAATCATCCTGTATGTGCGTTGTGGGAGCAGAAACATAATTTATACCATGCAATGTCCAGATTTTGGTCAGAGCCATTGCATCGAAACGTGTTGATGTCAGTTTAGAACCTGACATAGGCCTAAAAGTCAAGGTGGAAAAAACAAAATATATGGTAGTGTAAAAGCTGTGTTATATGCTGCTTCGACAAGTTAAAGCAGAAAAAACACGGTATCAGACAACAAAACATGGACCGATAGTCTGTGAGGTATGGTCCTGCAACAGTACAGGTGATGATACTTTACACTCGTCTGTGCAAGTGACTTCGATCACTGAATGGATCAATACTTGTATATTTAATAGAATCGCCATATATACCCAGTGCCAGCACACAGACAGTATTTGCTCTTAATATATATATATATATATATATATATATATATATATATATATATATATATATATATATATATATATAGGAAGACAGGATCACGGTAATCTCCTGTCGAGACCTCTGTTAGATAAAGTTGGCGAAACTTTTATAGTATCTAATTTTTCACTGCTGGATGATATGAAACAACCACAATAGAGAGAATGTTTGGGTTAAGGGGAATTATTGCACCCTGAGGGACGTAAATCTCCTTCGGACTGCAGTACCTATAACTACTTTGTACATGTACAGTAATACTGAGCAAAATCGTTGTCCTCCTCTCAGTTCCTGTACTGTCTTTTATAGTACCTCGTGTTACAGGAGAAAAGCATTTTACACATAGTACTCTGTTGGCGGAGCTACGACAAAATGTCCCCATTTCCACCAAGTGTTCAAAAAAGACGGTCCTGCGGCATTAGCTCAACGTGCTTCTCCATGGGGTGCAGAAGTTGGTGGATGTAGCGCTCTCCGACTTGTGTTCAGTGCTGACTTATATTGGGATGATCACATGGACGCAGCTGCAGGGAGAGTAGCGCAGAGACTGAGGAACATTTACAAGATGCAGAGAGACTGTCTAAAGCCACGTTGGAGTTTTTCTGTAGCACATATCTTCGAAAAGGTTGCTCGTTTCGATATATGAGAGTGGCATAAATATGGCTGTAATCATTAAAAGACATCTCCGTAGGGTCCAACGCAAGTATGTGGCTGACTGGATAGACTTGATTCCAAATCGCAGACAGCATTTCTACCAGAAATAGTTAAGTTATCAGCGACTCTTGTGTGTGCCTGTTGAACCAATATAATTTTTATGCAGGGTTACGGTAACATAGTAGTTGTGATCATGTATTAATAGTACGGTCCTTAAGCAAAATGTATGTTGACGGCGCTAAGTCCTTCAAGTGTCGGTTCTCAATAGTGTTCCTCGAAAAGGTCATCGTACTGCCTCCAGAGATTCCCATCTGAACTTCATGTGGACTGTAATCTGACTACTGAAAAACAAAAATGATGCACCATACAAAGCGACTGTCATGTTCGATTTAATTAATTAGCCTATAAATTTGACATCAGTGACATGCCGTGTGGTGGGTGGAGGAGACGGATAAGGCGCCATAGATATGATTCTTGACTTGGCGTCCTTTTTTCTATGCGATGATATCTTTCAACAATATTTGAATCTCTTGCCTACACAAGGAGAGACGACCATCATTAGAAAATCACAAGTATTACTGAATTTATAAATTGATACGTAGTATAAACCTTACATTTACAACTTCTCTGTGCTGTTACTGTGAGGGAGAGTCTCGAAATGAGGACACATCCTACGACAATGGCAGATCTTAGCGCTCCATCATGAGCCCAAAATGAATTTAATATTCTAGTCCTGTGATGCAGGACGTGACAGATAAGAAAATATGCTTTTCTACCTCATGAAAGAATACTTAGAGGGAATATCCCCTATCCCATATTCCTGTACGGGATATTCACAAGTAACGCTACTATAGAGATGTAAAAACGTGTGTATTGTCAGATTTCTTCTATCTTTGAATATTACTCGTATAAACTCGAAGAATCAACATTTTTTGCGAGAAATTCGAGGTCAATGGTCAACAACATCGCTGCCCCGTATGCTACTGGTTTCTCAGTGCACCGCGGCTGACTGCAGCGCTGGTCAAAAGGAGTCGCCAACCAGAAGCAAAGGATTGCCGCAGCCTGTGCCGGACACAAAGAATGCACCAACTCGTCTGATCTTGCCGACGCCAGTGAGGGCTGTGAAGTGACCACTGCGCTGGGTGAGCGCAACAGAAGTAGATGTGTGTGTGTGTCTCTTGTGTGAGAGAAGATTCAAAATGATGGGTATTTGCACCGTACGTATTGATAACATCCGAATTCCTACCACTCCGGTTATCCACAGACGCTTCCATGGCCGGGGGTGGTGCCTCTGTGTCCGTGGCTGTAATTTCCTCCGGTCGCTGGACGTTGGCACTGGTAACGTTTGAGGGGTTTGGCGCGCTGTGTGTGGAGGTCTAGGAGCTGAATGCGCGGGATGTGTGACTGTTGATGCGATCTCCAACATCTATCCACGGCCCATGGAAGAGTACTTGACCCAGAAAGACAAAGGTCACGAGTTCGAGTCTCGGTCCGGCACACAGTTTTAATCTCCCAGGAAGTTTCATTTCAGCGCACACCCCGCTGCATAATGAAAATCTGATTCTCGATCTACCCACGGCAAGTACTGCTAGGGACGTGTCATAGTTTAAGTGTGTCGTGTTTAGCGCTTCTCAAAACGTCGCTTTGGACTCTGTCCTGCAGTACTATTTGCTGTTCCCTCTACCCTGTCATGCAGTAGGGCTTCGCCTTCCGATAGAGCGGAGAGAACCAATTTAGGAATTCCATAATGCCTTGAAAACCCAATCGCGACCTCAGATTACCAATTGATAGCGATCACTGACATCTAGTAATGACAACTTGTTACTACGGAGTGGATTGTGGTTTGAGTGTGTTGTGTTCAGTGCTTCTCATTATATTGCAGTGGACTCTGTCTTGCAGTGTATTTGCTGTTGTTTCTACTCTATAATGCAGTAGGCCTTTCGTCCTGCTCCTTCTTCTAACTGCAGCGGAGAGAAGCAGTTTAGCGGTTATCTAGTGCTTTAAAACCCCAATCGCGACATCAGATTGCCGACAGATACAGATCTCTGTCATCCAGCCACGAAGAGCTTATTACTACCGATTGGATTGCGCTTTAAGTGTGTCGTGTTTAGTGCTTCTCAATACATCGGAATGGACTCTGTCTGGCAGTGGTATTTGCTGTCGTCTCTATTCTGTCACGCAGTAGAATGTTCCTCCCTCCTTCATACTGTAGCGGAGGGAACCAGTTTAGGAATTCTATAGTACTTTGAAAAACTCAATTGCGTTTCCGATAGTTGTACTGCGCGAACGCTTGCATTCGATACAGGCGGGTATGGTAGGCGTGGATGTGTGTGTATCTCTCTGCCGACTAGTGCAGACAGACAGGGCTACCCTGCAGCCGGTGGACAGCGCGATTCATGTTCACGAGTTTCTGAAATAAGCAGGAATTTTACTCATGAGGTATGTTTAGTGGAAACGTTGTGGTGGGGGAGGATGTTTGTGTTCTGAAACGTCAGTGTGTACAAGACCTCTGATATATTAGCACTTCTATTTGAACACATCAAAAAAAGTTTTGCATCCCCTCAGTTGCGAGAGTCCATCTGTCCTTTTTATTGCCCATGAAAACCACACATTGCATATTGTACCCCCATACAGCGAGACCTTCAGAGGTGGTAGTCCAGACTGCTGTACACACCGGTACCTTTAATACCCGGTGGCACGTTCTCTAGCACTGATGCATGCCTGTATTCATCGTGGCATACTATCCAAAAGTTCACCAAGGTACTGTTGGTCCAGTTTGCCCCACTCCTCAACGGCGATTCGGAGTAGATCTCATAGAGTGGTTGGTGGGTCACGTCATCCATAAACAGCCCTTTTCAATCTATCCTAGTCATGTTCGATAGGGTTCACATCTGGAGAATATGCCGGTAATATATATATATATATATATATATATATATATATATATATATATATATATATATACTCCTGGAAATTGAAATAAGAACACCGTGAATTCATTGTCCCAGGAAGGGGAAACTTTATTGACACATTCCTGGGGTCAGATACATCACATGATCACACTGACAGAACCACAGGCACATAGACACAGGCAACAGAGCATGCACAATGTCGGCACTAGTACAGTGTATATCCACCTTTCGCAGCAATGCAGGCTGCTATTCTCCCATGGAGACGATCGTAGAGATGCTGGATGTAGTCCTGTGGAATGGCTTGCCATGCCATTTCCACCTGGCGCCTCAGTTGGACCAGCGTTCGTGCTGGACGTGCAGACCGCGTGAGACGACGCTTCATCCAGTCCCAAACATGCTCAATGGGGGACAGATCCGGAGATCTTGCTGGCCAGGGTAGTTGACACACCTACTAGAGCACGTTGGGTGGCACGGGATACATGCGGACGTGCATTGTCCTGTTGGAACAGCAAGTTCCCTTGCCGGTCTAGGAATGGTAGAACGATGGGTTCGATGACGGTTTGGATGTACCGTGCACTATTCAGTGTCCCCTCGACGATCACCAGAGGTGTACGGCCAGTGTAGGAGATCGCTCCCCACACCATGATGCCGGGTGTTGGCCCTGTGTGCCTCGGTCGTATGCAGTCCTTATTGTGGCGCTCACCTGCACGGCGCCAAACACACATACGACCATCGTTGGCACCAAGGCAGAAGCGACTCTCATCGCTGAAGACGACACGTCTCCATTCGTCCCTCCATTCACGCCTGTCGCGACACCACTGGAGGCGGGCTGCACGATGTTGGGGCGTGAGCGGAAGACGGCCTAACGGTGTGCGGCACCGTAGCCCAGCTTCATGGAGACGGTTGCGAATGGTGCTCGCCGATACCCCAAGAGCAACAGTGTCCCTAATTTGCTGGGAAGTGGCGGTGCGGTCCCCTACGGCACTGCGTAGGATCCTACGGTCTTGGCGTGCATCCGTGCGTCGCTGCGGTCCGGTCTCAGGTCGACGGGCACGTGCACCTTCCGCCGACCACTGGCGACAACATCGATGTACTGTGAAGACCTCACGCCCCACGTGTTGAGCAATTCGGCGGTACGTCCACCTGGCCTCCCGCATGCCCACTATACGCCCTCGCTCAAAGTCCGTCAACTGCACATACAGTTCACGTCCACACTGTCGCGGCATGCTACCAGTGTTAAAGACTGCGATGGAGCTCCGTATGCCACGGCAAACTGGCTGACACTGACGGCGGCGGTGCACAAATGCTGCGCAGCTAGCGCCATTCGACGGCCAACACAGCGGTTCCTGGTGTGTCCGCTGTGCCGTGCGTGTGATCATTGCTTGTACAGCCCTCTCGCAGTGTCCGGAGCAAGTATGGTGGGTCTGACACACCGGTGTCAATGTGTTCTTTTTTCCATTTCCAGGAGTGTATATGTGTGTGTGTGTGTGTGTGTGGTGTTACTTTAGGAGACTGAAGATCCAGTATAAAACAATGTATTCCTAAGTGGACTAATGTAGGCTTAAACCAGGTATTTTTCGTGGTGCGTGGTGTGGAACACAATGTGTTTCTTTTGTGACGGCTCACAAAACCAAGGTCCTCGGCCGTACTTTTCGGGCAGCCACCACAAATTGTATAAAGCGTTGGTAGTGACCAGGATGTAGCTATGTCTGTTGCCCCAAAAAATAATTAATAACAAGAATTGCGCCAGCTAGAATGAAGAGATAACTTTATTTCTGACGAAACGTGCACCACCAACACAAGTCCAAGTAATATCCAATAGCAAATATCACACTGCAATGGCTCCGCTTCGAATAAGACAAAATACTAAATTCGAACAAGATAAAATACTAAACTTTGAAACAGTCCATGGCCACAGGAACGTCACGTTTTGCTGTCACTGACATCTAACGTGTCACTTGATATAGTATAAGACAGTAGTGTTGTCTCTCAAAGTACAATAGTCTACAAACTTTGGTACATGTTTCTGTGCAGTACAGCTCTCACTTTATTGGCTGTAGTGAGACGGTACTGTCTTCGGCGATGGTTGCTGACTGGGACGGAGCAGCATTCCGTTCAGACCTAAGTAAGCGGGCTGCAGCGATAGCGTCGCCCATCCGTCGCTTCGGTTGTAGGGAAGCAGCCTACTCGCGCCAAATAAAATTCATATGCTTCCCATCGTATGCCAGCCTAGTCCGCTGTAGCTAGCTATGACGTCACAAATGTTACGCAATGCCTTAAAAATAAAGTAAATAATCTGAAAAGTTGATAGCATATCAGGACTGATGCTAAAATAATAATGTGTTAAGTTTCAGTTTAGTAACTTTAACAGTTTTCGAAATTTGGACGTTTTACGTAAAAATCATCGGCGCAACCAGAAAGAACTAGAAACTTCAAAATCTATATTCAGATTCCTTTTTCATTGTAATTTAATGGATCTCACAAAGTAATATTTTGGTTGAAATTCATGATTCTCTGTTTTTGTGTCCTAAAAGTTCGGAAGCAAGATACATTAAGTAAGTGATTAGATAAAGCTAGGATGTTTATATTAGGTAGAATGAAGATACGCTATAACAATAAAGATGTGAGAAGTGTCAGAAAGGTAGCTACAATATAGCTGTAGCGTCTCTCCAAACGGCAAGTTCAGAACTCATCTATTGCGTGCAGTACAACTAAAATAATTCTCCCGCCAAATTATTTAACCTAGCCACATTAGAATTTTATTATAAATACTTACCTGTGTGCTGGGTGCACAATTAAATCGAGAGCTTCCTTGGCCTTCAGAGAATGAAGAAATTAATTATTTAGTAGTTCTGCTAGCCCCAGCGGCTAGTCAATAAGGCAATTGCGCCTTGGCGGATCGCACCGCGGCTATATAAATAACAGCGTGCGAGTTAGAGTTGGCCTCAGTTCTCTTCTAGATTCGTATCAGCGCGCACTCCGTGTTGGAAGCCGCGTCGCGTTTGTGCAGTTGCAAGGAACAGCCTTGGATGCCGTATTATGTAATTGGGCATGCACTAACAATGACTTCGCATTGGGGTTAAGAGTTAATTATGGAACGGCTCCAGTGATTTAGTCTCAGTTTGCGTACGTCGTATTTTCACGTGTCACTGCAGGACAGACTTTCTACCATTACTAGCGTGGCGTTTGATGAGTATTAACGTCAAATTTTGGCGAGCATTCACTTTGGATTTACATCGATAACGGTTATTGAACAGTTTCGTTATCTAGGGATAATAGGATCCATGCAATAGACTCTTAACAGCTCTGATAGTACAATAGCTGATATGGGTAACCATTTGTTTGGAATTTTACACATGATCGTTTTCAGAATATAGTGAAAATTGTTATTTCAAACTGCATTTACTATGAATCCCAGACATTATCCTAAATCCTCAGAATAATGAAATTCAATAATCAATGACAAATTCTCCATCAGTGTGGGCACAGTTAACTTTAATTTCAGGCATCACTCTTTTGCTAATCACTTTCTGGTTGCCAACATTGAAGTTAGAGAGCCTGTGTTGAGAACGGCAAATAACAGAAATAATATAGTAACTAAAATTTTCCACCCGCCGCCCCACACGGTGCTAGTGGTTCCTCCTCCAAGTATCAACTTTGCCTTGGGATCTCGTTCTTTCGACCAAACCACAGTTCTGAAATAGAACAAAAATTCTGGCTCATAGGATATCAACTGTAAGTTCCGCCGAAGGCGTTGCAATCCTCAGTGAAATTAAGGTAGAATTTAAGGACCTGTGGAATGGAATGACTTGTTCCGTGTCTAGTGAACATACAGTATGGATGAGTGTAAAGCAGAGAAAAACTAAGGAATTATAGGGACAACATTATGAGCTTGCTGTCAGTCTTAACATCAGCCCTGGGAACCAAGTCGTAGATGAAGTAAAGGAGTTCTGCTATTTAAAAGCAATACAAGTATAACGCATGACAGTCGAAACAAAGAGAACATGAGAAGCACACTAGCGCAGGCAAAGAGTGCATTTCTCACAAATCGTAATCAACTTGTATAAAGGATAAGCTTTAATTTGAACTAGCAATATCTGCGATTGTATATCTGGAGCCCAGCACTGCGTCAAAATGAATTGGACTGTGGGAAGACCGGAAATGAAGAGAGTAGAAGCGTTTCAGATGTGTATGAAGAAGGCAATTGGAATACGTCCAACAGTTGATTAGGTATGTTGGGTATGAATGTTACTCTGAGGTTAACAGGTTGGCACAAGAGAAGAAGTCATGACCGGCTGCAACAAACCAGCCAAAACACTGATGAGCCAGAAAAAAAAGAAGATGTACTAACACAATTTCTTTCTTACATGTTTCTTCATTCAACATATGTACAGATTTCACCACTTACTGGAGTATGATAGTTTGTTCTCCGTTTAGCATAGCTCTCCTTCTGAGAGATAATGAGGAAATGGCTTGATGATTTTTTATAGTTTCCATAGACTTTTATATGTTTTACTAGTCTTGTTAGTTGTCACTAAAGCGTTGAAGCCTGAAATCGTATAGAACTCAAATATTATTAAACAAGTAATTCTCACTTTCAAGATGTTGTTTCTATAGTATGCAGCAGAATCGGAAGAATGTGTTTTAAAAAACAGTTCTGAAACCAAAATGATTTTCAAGTGGTAACGCTAATACAAGAGGAAGAAAGAGTAAATGAGAACGAACGTAGCGCCCCAGCTTTTGTCGCTACGTGTATTTCACATGCAGTAAGAAACCGCAAACGTTGACGTCAGTGGGCCTGCGGTGCCAGTAACGTTGTAAGACCAATTAAGAGTAATAAATGTGAAAGACCAGGAAGTGTTATAAAAGTCGTATGGCAGCGGTGGAGCGTACGGCAACTGATGTTTTTGCCCTGCAGGTGGAACAGCCAATGAGAGTAGGAAAATGAAGTTTCACAACAGAAAACCCAATAGTGATAAGGTTTATGTACGACGCAGCCTGTCTGAAAGGAAGTAAGGAGGACTAGGGAGAAACGCTGAATGGATCGGCCAGCTTACGTATAACAGACATGGAGGATAAACCAATGTAAGAGTAGAAATAAAGTAGTGGGAGAGGAAGATGCATTAGTAGGACAAGCGGATGTCTTCAAAGCAATATTGTCACAAGCTGACAGAAGGAAGCAGGATTTCAGAAACAGCTTTCTTCGCCAACGTCATTCCATTTCCAACGAAAGTGTTTTGATGATACCAAAAGCATGGTGCTAGTTCATGTATTGTTTTGAAAATGTCTCGAACGGCGACGATGTCAATTTTCTAAACTGTAATACATACATGCCATAGAATGTTCATCTGTGCACCTCGCAGACACTTATTTTCTGTCGCCCTCCTGATGCACATGGTAAGTCATAAGTCATTAGCAGCTAAAATTTTCCTGTCATAATTATTAACACAAAACTTTCAAATGATCCTAACACGAGAGTGAACTTCCAAACTCGCATTGAGGGGTTCCTTGCCAATTATGCGATTTCTTCTGTGGGGGCACCTTAAAATCACACGTACTGCGCCTATTCACGAATTGAAACAAAAGACTGAAGAAGATATTGTCGTGTCATCGCCAAAAACCACACTTGCTAGGTGGTAGCCTTTAAATCGGCCGCGGTCCGTTAGTATACGTCGGACCCGCGTGTCGCCACTATCAGTGATTGCAGACCGAGTGCCGCCACACGGCAGGTCTTGTCTAGAGAGACTCCCTAGCACTCTCCCCAGTTGTACAGCCGACTTTGGTAGCGATGGTTCACTGTCTACATACGCTCTCATTTGCAGAGACGACAGTTTAGCATAGCCTTCAGCTACATAATTTGCTACGACATAGGAACGCGCAATATTCTGTTACTATAATTACTATCTTCAAGTATGTATTCTGAACAGATAATAATATGAATCATGTGCCGTCAAGAGCGACGTTCATCGTTAAATGATTAAAGTTAAGTATCAAACTAATTACGTCCGCTTTCTGAATTCTCATTCCTTGTCATGTTCCAGAACTCACGTCAGTATAGTTCTTCCCTCCTCACGCCAGCCTGCGTGAGCTGCAACGCGTGCATTTCGGCCTCCACGGTATTGACTCTTCTGCTAACACAAAAGATATTACTAACCTTCCCCGAGATATGCCACACCGAGCATTCCGGAATTTCCGTAACAGTGTATCAGAATCTGGACTCCAAAAGAGAACACATCTTCCCGATGTCATCTTTAAGAAGCAAAGAGACACTTATCATGAAAGCATAAATAGCATACTGGATACAAACATTTTCGTCAATCAAAGAGTTTTTACTGTATTTCCTCGTGTAAATTACGGTATTTCAAAATTTCGCTTTCCTTGTGCTACAATGTATAGTAGTCTTCCAGCTAAAAAGTGTTCCTGACGGAGCACGAAAAATGCGAAGACAGACTGAAAAGTAGGAT